>NW_028227258.1:150245298-150837798 GCF_978045245.1 Mus caroli | reverse complement strand
TAGAGTCCTTTTTGTGAGCATACCATACCCTCAGTAATAGTGTCAGGTCTTGGGGCCTCCTCTTGAGCTGGATCTCAATTTGGGCCTGTCACTGTATCTCCTTTCCTTCAGGCTCTTCTCCATTTTTGTCCTTGCAGTTCTTTCAAACAAGAAAAATTGTGGGTCAGAGTTTCTGACTGTGGGATGGCAACCCCCTGCCTCACTTGATGCTCTGTCTTCCTGCTTTAGGTGGTCTCTATAAGCTCCCTCTCCTCACTGTAGGGCATTTCATCTAATATCCCTCACTTTGAGTTCTGAGAGTCTCTTACCTGCCAGGTGTCTGGTGAATTCTGGAGGGTCCCCCCAACCTTCTACCTTGTAGGGTTGCCTGTTTCCATTCTTTCTGCTGGCCCTCAGGGCTTCGGTCTTTTAACCCTACCCAATAACAGGTATTGTTTCCCTCTTCCCACCCCCTCTCCCCTTTCCCTTCCACCCACCTTGTGATTGATTTCTTCTCCCTCCCAAGTGGAACTGATGAGTCCTCACTTGGGCCCTTCAGCTTGTTGACACTTTTGACTGCATCTTGTGTCTTCTGTACTTTTTTGGGCTAATATCCACTTATTAATGAGTACATACCATGCATGTCCTTTTGGGTCTGAGTTACTTCACTCAAGAAGATATTTTCTAGTTCTACCCATTTATCTACAAAACTCAGGATGTCCTTGTTCGTAGTAGCTGAGTAATATGCCATTGTGTCAATGAATCACATTTTTCTATATCCATTTTCTGTTGTGGGACATCTTAGTTGTTCCCAGCTTCTGGCTATCACAAATAAGACCATTATGAACATAGTGGAACATGTGCCCTTGTTGCATGGTCGAACGTCTTTTGGGTATTTGCCCAAGAGTGGGATATCTGGGTCTTCGCATAGATCTATTTCCAATTTTCTGAGGAATCTCCAGATTGATTTCCAGAATGGTTGTACCAGTTTGCAATCCTACCAGCAAAGTATTCCTCTTTCTTCATATCCTTGCCAACATGTGCTGTAACCTGAGGTTTTGATCTTAGCCTTCTGATTGGTATAATGTAGAATCTTAGGGTCACTTTGATTTGTATTTCTCGGGTCACTAAGGACTTTGAATGTTTAAGTGCTTCTCACCACTTTGAGTTTCCTATGTTTCGAATTCTCAGTTTAGATCTATACCCCATTTCTTGATTGGGTTTTTGGTTTTATGGTGGTTAGCTTCTTCAGTTTATATATATTTTGGATATTAGCCCTCTATTGGAGGTGGTATTAGTGAAAATTTTCCCCCAATCTGTAGGTTGCTGATTTGTCTTATTGACTATGTCCTTTGCCTTACAGAAGCTTTCCAGTTTCATGAGGTCCCATTTATCAATTCTTGATCTTAAAGCATGAGCCATTGGAGTTCTGTGTAGGAAGTTTCCCCTTGTGCCAATGAGTTCAAGGCTCTTTCTTACTTTTTCTTCTATTAGATTCAGTGTATTTGGTTTTATGTTGAGGTCCTTGATCCACTTGGACTTGAGCTTCGTGAAAGGTGACAAATATAGGTCTATTTTTATTTTTCAACATACAGATTGCCAATTAGACCAGCACCATTTATTGAATATGCTTTCATTTTTACATTGTACATTTTTGGCTTCTTCGTCAAAGATCAACTGTGTGGTTTTATTTCTGGGTCTTCAATTCTATTCCATTGATCAACATGTCTGTCTCTGTACCAATACCACATGGTTTTTAAAATTTATTTTATTTTTATTGTCTTGTACTCCATATTTTATTCCCTCCCCCATCCATTCTCTGACTGTTCCACATCCCATACCTCCTCCCCACACCCCTTCTCCCACATGGATGTCCCCACCCCCAAGCCCAACTGACCTCTAAACTCCTTGGGGTCTCCAGTCTCTTGAGGGTTAGGTGCATCATCTCTGAATGAGCACAGACTTGGAAGTCCTGTACAATATGTGTGTTGGGGGTCTCATATCAGCTGATGTATGCTGTCTGTTTTGTGGTCCAGTGTTTGAGAGATCTCAGGGTCCAGATTAATTGAGACTGCTGGTCCTCCTACAGGATGGCCCTTCTCCTCAGCTTCTTTCAGCATTCTCCAATTTAACAACAGGGGCAAGCTGCTTCTGTCCATTTGTTGGTTGCTAATATCTGCATCTGACTCTTTCAGTTGTTTGTTGGGTCTTTCGGAGGGCAGTTAGAGAAGAAAGCAATCACAAGTGGGGAGGGAGTGAGGGAGGGAGGGACCTGGGAGGGAAAGTGAACAGGGTGAGTGTAGTGGGGGGAAGAGGGGAACCTTATCTGGTATTGGGTGAGGGAAAAGGACTGAAGCCCCGAGGGCCAGCAGGAAGAATGGAAACAGGCAACCTTGGGAAATAGGAGTTCACCAGACACCTGGCAGGTAAGAGACTCTCAGGACTCAAAGAGAGGGATCTTAGATTAAATGACTGACATTAGGGTATGGGAACTTATAGAGCCTACCTCCAGCAGGAAGGCAGGACATCAAGTAAGGGATGGGGTTGCCATCCCACAGTCCCATTTCTGACCCTAAATTGTTCCTGTCTGAATGAATTACAGGGATGGAAATGGAGAGGAGCCTGAGGAAAAGAAGGTACATCCACAGGCTCAAAGTGGGATCCAGCTCAAGGGGAGGTCCCAAGGCCTGACACTCTTAGTGAGTCTGTGGAGCGCTCACTAAAAGGGACATATCATGACCATAGTCTTTTTTTATCACTATTGCTCTGTAGTATAGCTTGAGGTCAGGGATGGTGATTCCCATAGAAGTTCTTTTATTGTTAAGAATTATTTTGCTATTGTGGTTTTGTTTTTTCCTTTTCAGATGAATTTGAGAAATGCTCTTTCCATGTCTTTGAAGAATTGTGTTGGAACTCTAATGGGGATTGCATTGAATCTATAGATTGCTTTTGGTAGGATGGCCATTTTTACTATGTTAATTCTGCCAATCCATGAGCTTGGAAGATCTCTCTACTTTCTGATATCTTTGATTTCTTTCTTGAGAGATTTAAAAATGTTGTCATAGACATCTTTCACTTGTTTGGTTAACGTTACGCCAAGATATTTTATATTATTTGTGGCTATTGTGAAGGTAGTTGTTCCATTAAATTTTTCTTAACCTGTTTACCATTTGTATAAATGAAGGCTACTAATTTATTTGAGTTAATTTTATATCCAGCCACATTGCTGAAGTTGTTTATCAGCTGCAGATATTCTCTGGTAGAATTTTTGGTGTCACTTATGCGGACTATTATATCATCTCCAAATAGTAATACATTTATTTCTTCTTTACCAATTTGTATCCCCTTGATGTCTTTTTGTTGTCTTATTGTAGCTAGCACTTCAAGTACTATATTGAATAGATATGAGGAGAGTGATCATCCTTGTCTTCTTCCCAATTTTAGTGGGATTGCTTCAAGTATCTCTCCATTTAATTTGATATTGGCTGTTGGTTTGCAGTAAACTGCTTTTATTATGTTTAGGTATGGGTCTTGAATTCCTTATATTTCTAATACTTTTAACATAACGGGTGTTGTATTTTATCAAATGCTTTTTCTCCATCTAAGGAGATGATCCTGTGATTTTTTTTTCTGTAAGTTTGAATATACAGTGGATTATGTTAATAAATTTTCTTATATTGAACCAACCTTGCATCCCTCAGATGAAGCCTACTTGGTGGTGAGTGATGGTTTTGATGTGTTCTTGGATTCAGTTTGCAAGAATTTTATAGAGTGTTTTTTGCATCGATATTTTTAACCAAGATTGCTATCAAATTCTCTTTTTTGGTTGGGTTCTTTTGTGGTTAAGGATCAAAGTATTTATAACTTCATAAAATGAATTAGGTAGTTTTGCTTCTATTTCTATTTTATGGAGTAGTTTGAGAAACATTATTATTAGGTCTTCTTTGATTATCTGGTAGAATTCTGCATTAAATTTGTCTGGCCCTGGGCCTTTTTTGGTTGGAAATTTTTTAATGACTTCATCTATTTCCTTATGGGATATGGGCCTGTTTAGATAGTTACCTGAGCTTGATTCAACTTAGGTATGTGTATGTGTCTAGGAAAACCATCCATTTCATCTAGATTTTCCAGTTTTGTTGAGTATAGGCTTTTGTAGTAGGATCTGAGAAGTTTTTTTTTTTTTTTTTTTTAATTTTCTATTTGTTTCTGTTGTTATGTCTTCCTTTTCTTTTCTTTTCTTTTTTTTTTTTTTTTTTTTTTTTTTTTTTTTTTGGTTTTTCGAGACAGGGTTTCTCTGTGTAGCCTTGGCAGTCCTGGAACTCACTTTGTAGACCAGGCTGGCCTCGAACTCAGAAATCCGCCTGCCTCTGCCTCCCGAGTGCTGGGATTAAAGGCGTGTGCCACCACGCCCCGCATGTCTTCCTTTTCATTTCTGATTTTGCTGATTTTGTTAGTTTGGATTCTGCTTCTGGGTCCTTTACTAAGTTTGTCTAGGGGTTTTTCTATCTTTTCTATACTCTCAAAGAACCAGCTTTTAGTTTTGTTGATTCTTTGTATTGTTCTCCTTGCTTCTATTTGGTTGATTTCAGCCCTGAGTTTGAGTGTTTCCTGCTTTCTACTCCTCTTGGGTGTGTTTGCTTCTTTTTGTTCTAGAGCTCTGATGTGTGTTGTTAAGTTGCTAGTGTAATATCTCTCCAGTTTCTTTAGCAGGAACTTAGTGCTATGAACTTTTCTCTTAGCGCTGCTTTTATTGTGTCCAATATGTTTGGGTGTGTCAACATTTTCATCAAATTCTAGGAAGTCTTTAATTTCTTTCTTTCTTTCTTCCCTGACAATATTTTTTAAATTTTTTTTGTATATATATATATTTTGAGACAGGGTTTCTCTGTGTAGCCCTGGCTGAGCTGGAGCTCACTTTGTAGACCAGGTTGGCCTTGAACTCAGAAATCCGCCTGCCTCTGCCTCCCGCCCTGACAATATTTTATTGAGTAGAGAGTTGTCCAGCTTCCATTTGTATGTGGGCTTTCTGTTGTTTTGGTTGTTATTGAAGACCAACCTTAGGCCATGGTGATCTGAAAGGATGCATGGCATTATTTCAATCTTCTTTTATCACTTGAAGTTTTTTGTGACCAATAATATGGTCGATTTTGGAGAAGGTGCCATGAGGTGCTGAGAAGAAGTTGTATCCTTTTGTTTTAGGGAGAAATGTTCTGCAGATGTCTGTTATATCCATTTAGTTCACAACCTCTCTTAGTTTCATTGTATCTCTGTTTAGTTTCTATTTCAATGACCTGTCCATTGGTGAGAGTCAAGTGTTGAAATCTCCCACTATTATTGTGTGAGCTTCAATGTGTGTTTTGAGCTTTAGTAAAGTTTCTTTTATGAATGTGAGTGCTTTTGCATTTGGGGCATAGATGTTCAGAATTGAAACATTCTCTTGGTGGATTTTCCCTTTGATGAATATGAAGTATCCTTTCTTATCACTTGTATTCTGTTCGTGATGCTTGCATCTATGTCTCCTGATACTTTTCCTAGGTTTTCTATGTCCATAGTTGTCTCATTTTGTGATTTCTTTATTGTTTCTAGTCCCATTTTTCGATCCATGATGGTTTTTTTCAATTCCTTCACTTGTTTGATTTTGTTCTTCGGTATTTCTTTAAGGGATTTTTGTGTTTTTTCAAGCACTTCTATCTTTTTAACTGTGTTCTTCTGTATTTCTTTAAGGTAGTTACTTATGTTCTTCTGAAAGTCTTTATCATCATCATGAGATGTAATTTTATGTAAGAATCTTGCCTTGTCTTGTCTCTCAGCATCTGGTTAGCTCTCATTAGCTGGTTTTGCTATCTCTGACTGGAACTTGTCTCTCCTGTGAACCTGAGACACTCTGAGCCTGTAAGCCAGTGAGATTGGGTGTGTTAGCACTCCTGTGATCTTAGGTGTGTCAGCAATCCTGGGAGACAAGCTATCTCTGGGAAGGGCAGGATTGGGGTGTAGAGAGCTGTGGCACAGGGTCAGCTCGGGGATACAGATGGAAACTGTAAGGATTGTGTCCCTGGATGTTCCTCAAAATACTGATATTATCATCTGCAAGAGATGTGTTATACATAGGATTTTTTAGAACAGCAAGAGAAAACTGTTTTGAGCAGAATGGGAAAGAGAGAGAGAGAGAGAGAGAGAGAGAGAGAGAGAGAGAGAGAGAGAGAGAGAGAAAGAGAGAGAGAGTGTTAGTTGTCTGGAGATGTCCAGAGAAAGCAGAACAGAGAGAAAGCAATCTGGAAAGTTGACTTGAGCAGAACATAGGCTGACTACCAGGTTGGATCCATTATTTGACTTTCAGTTATTTGTTTTCACCACTTCCAGACATCCTTTCTCTCGGAAACCCTCTTCAAGTTGAGTACGGTCCTTGGGGAAAAAAAATCCAGGATAGCTAAAACAATACTCGATAATAAAAGAACTTCCTGAGGTATCCTAGTCCTTAATCTCAAGGGAGATTACAGAGCTTTAGTAATAGAATCTATAATTTATTGGCATAAAACATTCAGCTTGATCAATTTGAATCAAATTGAAGACCCAGGTATAAATCCACAAACTTGTGGACACCTGATTTTTGATAAAGAAGGCAGAAATACACAATGAAATAAAACATCTTCAAAGGGCTAGAACTTAACATTACATTTTTATAATTATGTAGGTATAATACTTTAAAAGGACTTGATACATATGTTGTATTCAAACATAACCTTATGATAGTATGTTGTAACCAAATATAACCTTATTTTCATATCAATATACGAAGATCTATACTAATATAACCAAATATAATCCTAACTTTGTACCAATATACAAATATCTATACCAATGTAAGATTTTTTTTGTTACAAGAAGCTCTATAGTTTAAGAGTAGCATGTAGAAGAATGAAAATAGGTTCATATCTATCACCTTGCAAAAACTCTCAAATTGAAGTAAACCAAAGTTCTCAATATAAAACCAGTTATACTAAACCTGATAGAAAAGAAAGAGGGGAATAGCCTTGAACACATAGCCACAGGAGACAACTTCCTGAACAGAATACCAATAGCACAGTCACTAAGAATTTATAAAAGGGACCTCATGAAACTGGAAAGCTTCTTTAAGGCAAAGAACATTGTGAAATGGACAAAACATCAGCATACAGATGGGAAAGATCTTCACCAACTGCCTTGGACTGCCGGGGTCCCAATATGCAGGTGGGCAAGGAGTCGGCAAAAAAATGACAAACAGAAAAAAAAATTCTCAAAGAGAGCATCAGACTTATATTACAGAGAAAAAAAAAAAAGAAAAAAAAAGAAGTTAGATGAAACATCAAACAGAGAAATGCATACATAAAGACTGGCAGGTACTAGGCAATGGTTACAACTGAGATAAAAGGCAGCCCTTTCTAAAGTCAGCCATTATAGGAGCCAGGTGAAGATTTCACACCCAAGTCACAATTTATGCTATTCCTCTGAGCCTTGTGAACGCTTGTTTGGGGGGGGGGAGTCTGTTCTTGCTAACCTTTTTATGAATAATGCAATACTGTAGCTCCTCCTTAAACCACAACCTTCCTTCTTCCTAGGCAATTTAAATTCTTGCATATGGGAGTGACTCGGCTGTAATTCTAAGTTTACTTTGTAGAATTTGTCTTGAGATTTCTAGCTCTTACCCAGTAAACTGCAATGTCTGATTTCTTTCACTGTCTATCAACATTGGAGGCATTTCATCTGAATGAGTAGCATAACCTATACCACCGACTATCACAAGGACAAATCTGGAGCATTTATGCTATGGGATATCAAGGCTCAAGAAGACTAGTTTTTATAAAACTTTTTGCCTCAGGACTGTGGCCAAGCTTTTGGACTTGACATGCAGACTTCACTGGAGTGTGTATGGCAACCAACCTCACATCTGACAAAGGACAGATATCTAAAATGTATAAAGAACTCATGAAACTAGACATCAATAAACAAATAATCCAATTTAAAAGTGGGATACAGGTTTAAACAGAATACTCAACAGAGGAATATCAATGGCTACGAAATGCTTAAAGAAATGCATAACATCCATAGCCATCAGGGAAATGCAAATTAAAACAACTCTAAGATTCCATCTTACACTTCTCAGAATGTTTATGATCAGATCCAAAATTGACCTCATGTTTGTGAGGATATGAATGGAGCAAGGGGAACTCTCCTCCATTGATGGTAGGAGTGCAAATTTGTACAGTCAATATGGAAATCAATTCTGTGTTTTCTCAGAAAATTGGAAATAGGTCTACCTTATAACATAGCTATACTATGTCTGGACATATACCCAAAGGATATTTAACTATACCACAAGACAGTTGCTCAACTATGTTCATAGTAGCTTATTCACAATGGCTATAAACTGGAAACAATTTAGATGCCCCACAACAGAAGAATGGATAAAGAAAATGTGGTACAATGGGGTATTACTTAGCTATTACAAACAATGGCATCATAAAATTTGATGGTAAATTGGTGGATCTCACTCAAGATCCTCTTGAGCGAGGTAACCCAGACCTAGAAAGACAAACATGGTATGTACTCACTTATAAATGAATATTAACTCAAAAATAAAGGATAATCATGCCCCAATCTACAGGTCCAAATATAAGTAGCAAGGAAAGCTCAAGTCCTGGACATCTGAATCCCACTGAGAAGGGAAAATTGAAGAGATATTGTGGGTGGATGAGGAGAGGGAACTGGATGGAGATCAAAATAGGGATGGAAATAGGAGGAATAACATGGAGAAAACATACAGGGAAAGTACTGGGAGAGACAGCTGAAATGGGGGTCACACATTTCTGGAACAAGCTAGAAACCTAGGACAATAGAAACTCCCAGGAATCTACAAGGATGACCCTAGCTAAGACTTGTATCGATGAAGAATGTGGAGCCTGAACTGGTCATCTGCCATAATCAGGCAAGAATTTCAGTGGAGGGATTTTGACACCAACCCAGCTCTAAACCATTCAACCTAATATTTGTTGTACGTATAAGATTTTCTGGGGGTAAAGGTAGTGCAGAAATTGAGGGAATGGCCAACCAGTGACTGGTCCAGCTTGAGACCTATGCCATGAAAAGGTGCTCAGCCCTGACACTGCTAATGGTACTCTGCTATACTTGTAGACAGGAGCATCACATAATTGTCATCAGAAAGGCTTCCTTCAGCAACTGATGGTAATAAATCTTGAGACCCATAGCCAGAAATTAGGTAGAACTTGGGAAATCTTGTGGAAGAGGGGCAGGAAGGATTGTAGGAGGCAGAGGGGACCAGGACACTACAAGAAAACCTACAATATCTCTTCACCTGCATCCATAGAGACTCAGTGAGACTGAACCACCAAGTAGAGAATCTGTATGGAGCAGACCTAGACCCTCTGCACATATATCACTGTTGTGTAGCTTGGTCTTCATGTGAGACTCCTGACAGTGGAATCAGGTGCTGTCTCTGATTCTTGCCTACCTTTGCACCCTGTCATTCTACTGTATTGTCTTGTATAGCCTTACCAGGAGCAGATGAACATTGTTTTACTGAAACTTGGCATGTCAGTGTTGATTGATATGGGAGGCCTGCCATTTTTCTGAAGAGAATGGGAGGAAGAGTAGACGGGATTAGGGTGCGGAGGGAGTTAGGTAATGTGGGAGGAGTGGAGGTAGGCAAACTGTGGTCAGGATATAAAATTAAAAAAAAAAAAACAAAGTTGCTCTACCTAATAGAAGAGCAAGTTGGGAATAAACTTGAATAGATTGGCACAGGAGACAACTTCCTGAACAGAACACCCATATTGCAGGCAGTAAGAACAACAATCAGTAAATGGGAACACATCAAACTGAAAAGCTTCTGTAAGGTAAAGGACATTGCCAATTGGAAAAAAGGATAACCTATAGAATTGAAAAAGAATCTATATTTTACCAAGTACTTACCAATAGAGGTTTAATATCCAAAATTTATAAAGAACTCAAGAAACTAGATGTCAAAAAATAAATAATGTAATTTAAAATGGTGCACAGATCTAAATAATGAATTCCCAAAAGAAGAAAGTAAAAAACCTGAGAACATAAAGAAATCCTTAACATCCTTAGATATCAGGGAAATTCAAATCAAACCTACTTTGGAATTCCATCTTATACCTGTCAGAAAAGTGACAGATTATGCTGGTGAGGGTGTGGAACAAGAGGAACACTCCTCTGTTGCTGATGGGAGTCCAGACTTGTACACCCAGTATAGAAGCAAGTATGGTAATTCCTCAGAAAATTGGGAATTGATCTACCTCACAATCCAGCTATAGCACTCTTGGGCATATACCCAAAGGATACGTCATTGTACTACAAAAGCAGGTGGCATAAACTTTTTGGTTACATTCAACTCTCTTCATAATAGCCAGAAATTAGAAACAACCTAGATGTCCAGTAACAGAAGAATGGATAAAGAAAATGTAGTACATTTATACAATGGAGTACTACTTAGCTATTAAAAACAATGACATCATGAAATTTTCAAGCATATGGATGGAACCAGAAAAAATCATCATGAGTGAAGTAACGCAGACACAGAAAAACAAATGTGGTATGTATACCATACTTTTAAGTAGATAATAGCTGCTAAGCAAATGATAAGGTTCAATCTGAAGACTCAGAGACGTTTAGCATAAAGGGAGGGAATAACTGGCACATTTGCATCTCCCTGTGAGGAGAAAATAGAATAGATTTTGTGGTTGGACTGGAGGGTTTATTTATTTATTTATTTATTGATTGATTGATTGATTGATTGATTGATTGATTTATGGGGGTGAACACATGTGTGTGTGTGGGTGAATTGCACAGACAGATTCCAGTCGAACACTGGCCCTGGAGAACTGGTGGGCAGTGACTTCCACCTTCATGGGATGGTAGGCGTTCAGCCACAGCTCCTGGGCCCCTGGCTCCTGTAGCAGCTACAGCCTCCCACAGTGTCCCCTAACCCCTGCAGAGAGGTATATGGCCACCAGTCATGTAGGAGCAAAACCAAGCCCTCCCATGTGCAAATAAGCTTTTCCCAAAGCTCTCAGACAAAGCCAATGAGAAGTGCCTATTGTCAATCCCTGACACACCCCAAAACTGTATATATAAGAATCCTATCTGGAAGGATTAAAGGTGTGTGGGAACTACTCTGTCTTCTGAGAGCTTCTGTCCTAAGAGTTGTAACACTTGGGAAGAGGTCTGCTCTCCCAAAAAGAAATGCCACCTAAAGCTCTGCTGCACCCCGTTCTGACTAGGTGGCTTTTTGTTGGCCCAGCCAGACCTGACTCAGTGCAGGGCAGTGAGGGTAACCAAGATGGTGACCAGCTGTGGTGGAGTGACTCCCCCTCTGCTCCCTCCCTTCCCTCTGCCAGAACTCTCGCACCCAGCTGGGTCACTGCTCCATTACACAGGCCCACAACACAAACAGTGTGCAAAGGGAGAGAGAGACAGATAGGGGATTAAGGGAAGGGACAAGGTGAGAGACAGCTAGAATTAAAGGGTGTTTGAGGGGAGATATGGAAACTTAGTGCAGTGAAAATGTCCTATAATATGAAGACAATCCTAATGAAGTCTCCAAATAATGAGAGAGGCAGAGCCCCAATTGGCCATCTTTTGTCACTAAACACATTTATAGTTCTAGTACAGGGTTTCATTCAGTTGAGCTGTTAGCTGAAAGGATCCTATCTTAATTAGGGTTTCCATTGCTACAACAAAACATCATGACCAAAATCAAGTTGGGAGGGAAGAGTTTATTCAGCTTAAGTTTCCACATTGCTGTTCATCACCAAAGGAAGTCAGGTCATGAACTCAAATAGGGCAGAAACATGGAGGCAGGAGCTGATGCAGAGGCTGTGGATGAGTGCTGTTTACTGGATTTCTTTATATGGCTTGCTCAACCTGTTTTCTTATAGAACCCAGGACCACTAGACCAGAGTATTACCACTCATAATAGGCTGGACCTTCTCCCATTGATCAGTAACTAAGAAAATGCCTTACAGTTGGATCTCTTGGAGGCATTTACTCAAATGAATTTCCTTTCTCTCTGATTACTCTAGCTTGTGTCAGACTTACACAGAAAGCCAGCCAATACAGATTCCATGGAAATCCCCAAACAGTTCAGTCTCTTGCCAATACAATTGGATGCTCTCCACAAACTGACAGCTGAAGTCCTGTTGCTGATGTCTACACTCACACACCAGAGAGAGGTTGAATGGGTGCCTACATACAGCCTTCACCTCCATGTTCTAGTGTCTATGACCTGGAAAGGTACTCTGCAGTCTACCAAAAGAGACACATAAGCACCAACTCAGCTATAATATCTTTGTTCTACAATCTGTCCCGTCTGGAAACTATGCTCGGGCAATGCTGGCATAAACTTTGTGGAAATTACCACCCAATGTTTGATGTGACTTAAGGTCTACTGTATTGTATGGAATCCATACCTGACACTGCTTGGATGACCAAGAACCATAGACCAGGTAATCCAGAAACTTAGGGTAAAATGAAACACCACTGGCCTAGAACAAAGTAACAATAAAATTACTCCTAATGATATTCTGCTATACTCATACATTGGTGTTTCAGTCAGCCATCTTCAGAGAGATCTCCTTCTGTAGCAGACGGGAACAAATTCAGAGACCTATAGCCAGATATTACAGAAAGAGAGAGAAAGAGAGGTGAAGGGAAGGAGAGAGAGAGAGAGAGAGAGAGAGAGAGAGAGAGAGAGAGAGAGAGAGAGAGAGAGAGAGAGAGAGAGAGAGGGAGGGAGGGAGGGAGGGAGGGAGGGAGGGAGGGAGGGAGGGAGAGAGAGAGAGAGAGAGAGAGAGAGAGAGAGAGAGAGAGAGAGAGAGAGAGATGCACAGTTCTAAATGGGCTAACTTCATCAAATCCATTCCTTCAGAGCTCAGGGAACCCTGTGGAAGAGGAAGCAGAAAGAGTGGAGGAGATGGGGGGAGGGGGGGAAGAAGTTACCAGGAGAACAAGGTCATCTATAACAACTAAACAAAGTTCATATGGATTCAGAGAAACAGAAGCAGCAATCACAGGGCTTAGAGGTGTCTGCACCTGGTCCTCTGTAGATATATTAGGCCTTTCAGTTTGATGCTTTTATGGAATTCCTGAATGTGTGCATGAGTGGATCTCTGAGAGTTGTATCCTATCCTGGGCCATTTTATTTTTGTATATCTAATGAGACTCCATTGGAGAAAATGAATTTTTCTTAGAGGGCAGTTGTTAAGTGGTGATAGCATTTGGGTTAGGGGTGGTAGTGTGTTTCCACTTCCCCTCTCAGTGCTGAGAACCTGTCCCACCTGGTACAGGCTCATGCCAGGCCTGTGTGTGCTTCCACAGTCTCTATGAGTTTATAGTGAATCTGTACTTCTATGTCTAGAAGGCTTTGTTTCCTTGGTGTCCTCCATCCCCTCTGGATCTTACAATCTTTCTGCCTTCTCTTCTATAGGGTTCTCTGAGCCCCAAGAGGAGGGACCTGATGGAAGCATCCCATTTAGGGATGAATGTCTGACTTTTACACATCTACTGTTTCAAGTTATGCAGGGATGCACAAAGGCATGTTTTGATCTGCAGAGAGAATGGAGCTGTAAAAGAGACAGTGTATGATTGTGAGGTACTCAGAAAAGGTGAGCCTAAAATGCCAAGAGGACTGAAGTATCATGTTACCTCTGTAATGGTAACTTAGAAAATGATATCTGGGTGAGGAGTCTTGGTTAAAATCAGGTGAATAGAATAGATAAGGGTTTAGTAGGTGTTGTGTGGTGAGAACTAAAAAAAGAAGGAGATGGGAAAAGAAAGTTGATCTCTACGATGAGGATTTAGTGAGATTAGGTTACAGGACTGGAGGTTAGGAAAGTACAAAGGATAAAGGAGTGTCTTGTTTGATATCCTTGCAAGTATGGCATTGAAGGGCCAAGTAATCAGAAGTAACAAGGACAATCAGTGACAAGGACAACTAAAATCACCTTAGGATCAAAGAATATATGAGGATTGAGATAAAATATTTAGTTATTCGAATAGAATGAGGCTTAGGGCCTGAGAATTGAACTGAAGGAATAAGATTGAGTGAGATGACCATTTGCAAGAAGTGTGACAGGCTAATTGTCTCTGTGCTTAGAGAGTTTGTGCAGCTGAGGAGAGTACAAGAGTAACATCACTGGTAGCAAAGGGTGATGCTAATAGACAAGTAGGAAATAGATAGACAATGGAACTTGTCAGCATACAAATTAAGCAATGGAAGGCTCTATCATTTTGCTTGTCAAATTAGGAGACTTTCTGCCAAAGAATTACAGATTGTGCAAGACTAGTAGCAGTAAAGTATAAAAGAGGTTTTTTGACATTGCAGATGGGACCAAAAGTCTATATAATATTAGTGAATACAGTTGTATACTGAATTTGCAGACTGTTCTTAATGACCATCTAATGCCCAAAGTTGAGAGAGAGAGAGAGCCTCCCAGGAGTGCTGGCGACTGACTCCCAGTGTTACTCAGGGGGATCTACCCAGAACTCTCAGGACACAGGAAGCTAGGGGCTACCTGGGGCAGGAGTCTTCCAGTCTCCATCGGAGCCCAGAGCTGATCTTCTGCCACAGAGGTATATATACAAATTCCTCCAGGAGAGAACTGGTTTCCTAGGAAGACACACAGGCTTGCAGGAGGGAAAAGACAAAGTCAGAGACAGCAAGACCAGTTAACCTCAGATGGCAATAACCAGATGGAAAAAAGCAAGTGCAAGAACATAAGCAACAGAAATTAAGACTACTTGGCATCATCAGAACCCAGTTCTCCCACCACAGTGAACCCTGGTTATCACAACACACCAGAAAAGCAAGACTATGATTTAAAATCACATCTCATGATGATGATAGAGCAATTTAAGAAGGACATAAGCAACTACCTCAAAGAAATACAAGAGAACACATGGAAAAAGGCAGAAGCCATTAAAGAGGAACCACATAAATCCCTTCAAGAAATACAGGAAAACACAACAAAACAGGTGAAGGAACTGAACAAAACCATCCAGGATCTAAAAATGGAAATAGAAACAATAAAGAAATCACAAAGGGAGACAACCCGGGATATAGAAACCTAGAAAAGAGATCAGGAGTCATAGATGCAAGCATAATCAACAGAATTCAAGAGATAGAAGAGAGAATGTCAGGCATAGAAGATACCATAGAAAATATTGACACAACAGCCAAAGAAAATGCAAAATGCAAAAAGATCCTAACCCAAAACATCCAGGAAGTCCAGGATACAATGAGAAGACCAAACCTAAAGACAATAGGTTTACAAGTTACTGAAGATTCCCAACTTAAAGGGCCAGTAAATATCTTAAACATAATTATAGAAGAAAACTTCCCTAACCTAAAGAAAGAGAAGCCCATGAACATAGAAAAAGCCTACAGAACACCAAATAGATTGGACTAGAAAGGAAATTCTTCCCATCACATAACAATCAAAACACCAAGCATACTAAACAAAGAAAGAATATTAAAAGCAGTAAGGGAAAAAGGTCAAGTAACATATAAAGGGAGACCTATCAGAATTATACCTGTCTTCTCCCCAGAGACTAAGAAAGCTAGAAGACCCTGGGCTGATCTCATACAAACAGAAATGCCAACCAGACTACTATATCCAGCAAAACTCTCAATTACCATAGATGGAAAAACAAAGATATTCCATGATAAAACCAAACATACACACCATCTTTCTATAAACCCAGCCCTACAAAAGATAATAGATGGAAAAAGTCAACCCATGGAGGGAAACTACGACCTAGAAAAAGCAAGAAACCCAACAGAAGATAACCACACAAACATAAAAATAACATCAATAATAACAGGGAGCAACAATCACTATTCCTTAATACCTCAACATCAGTGGACTCAATTCCCCAATAAAAAGGCATAGACTAACAGACTGGATATGTACACAGGACCCAGCATTTTGCTGCATACAGGAAGGGCACCTAAGTGTCAAAGACAGGCACTGCCTCAGAGTAAAGTACTGGAAAACAAATTTCCAAGCAAATAGTCCCCCAAAACAAGTGGAAGTATCCATTCTAATATTGGATAAAATCGACTTTCAACCAAAAGTCATTAAAAAAGATAAGGAAGCACACTTCATACTCATCAAAGAAATAATCTACCAAGAAAACTATCAATTCTAAACATCTATGCTCCAAATGAAAGGGCACCCACATATATAAAAGAAATTTTACTAAAGCTAAAAGCATATATTGCACCTCACACAAAAATTGTGGGGAACTTCAACACTGTCATCAATGGACAGATCAGGGAAAACAAACTAAACAGAGTCACAGAGAAACTAACAGAAGTTTTGGACCAAAAGGATTTAAAAGGTATCTATAGAACATTTCATCCTAAATCAAAAGAATATATGTTTTCTCAGCACCTCATAGTACTTTCTCCAAAATTGACCATATTATCAGTCACAAATCAGACCACAACATATATAAGAAGATTGAAATAATCCCATGCCTTCTATCAGGTCAATATTGATTAAGTCTGGTCTTCAATAGCAAGAAAAACAAGAGGAGGCCAACATACACATGGAAGCTTAACAATGCTCTCTACTCAATAACTTGGTCAAGAAAGAAATAAAGAAATTAAAGACTTTTTAGAATTTAATGAAAATGAAGATACAACATACGCAAACTTATGGGACACAATGAAAAATAGTCCTTAGATGAAATCTCATAGCTTTGAGTGCCTCCAAAAAGAAACTAGAGAGAGCATACACTAGCAGTTTAATAGCACACCTGAAACTCTAGAACAAAAAGAAGCAAATACACACAAGAGGAGTAGAAGTCAGGAAATAATCAAACTCAGGGCTGAAATCAAGCAAGTAGAAACAAAAAGAACTATACAAAGAATCAACCAAGCAAGGAGCTGGTTCTTTGAGAAAATCAATAAGATAGATAAATCCTTAGCCAGACTACTAGAGAGTACAGGGACAGTATCCTAATTAACAAAATCAGAAATAAAAAGGGAGACATAACAACAGAACCTGAAGAAATCCAAAACCAAAACATCATGAAATCCTACAACAAAAGCCTATACTCATCAAAACTGGAAAATATGGATGAAATGGACAACTTTCTAGACAGATACCAAATACCAAAGTTAAATCAGGATCAGATAAACCATATAAACAGTCCTGTAACCCCTAAAGAAATAGAAAATCATATATCACGATGCTGGTAGAGGATTTTAAGACGGACATTAATAACTCAAAGAAATACAGAAAAACACTGCTAAGCAAGGAGAAGTCCTTAAAGAAGAAAAACAAAATTCCCTCAAAGATTTATAGAAAAACACAACCAAATAGGTGATGGAATTGAACAAAACCATTCAAGATCTAAAAATGGAAGTAGAAACAATAAAGAAATCACAAAGGGAGACAATTCTGGAGATAGAAATCCTAGGAAAGAAATCAGGAATCATAGTTGCGAACATCAACAACAGAATACAAGAGATGGAAGAAAGAATCTCAGGTGCAGAAGATTCCATAGAAAGCATGGACACAACAATCAAAGAAAATGCAAAATGCAAAAATTTTGGGTTAGGAAACCCAAAATATCCAGGAAATCCAGGACACAATGAGAAGACCAAAACTAAGGATAACAGGTATAGATGTGAATGAAGATATTCAAATTTAAGGGCCAGTAAGTATCTTCAACAAAATTATAGAAGGAAACTTCCCTATCTTAAAGAAAAAGATGCCTATGAACATACAAAAAGCCTACAGAACTCCAAATAGAAAAGAAATTCCTCCTGAAACATAACTGTCAGAACAACAAATGCACTAAATAAAGACAGAATATTAAAAGCAGTAAGGGAAAAAGATCAAGTAACATATAAAGGCAGACTTATTAGAATTACACCAGACTTCTCATCAGAGACTATGGAAGCGAGAAGATCCTGGACAGATGTTATACAGACCCTAAGAGAACACAAATGCCACCCAGGCTACTATACCCAGCAAAACTCTCAATTACCATAGAGGGAGAAACCAAAGTATTCCATGACAAAACCAAATTCACACAATATCTTTCCACAAATCCAGCACTTCAAGGGATAGTAAAGGAAAAATTCCAACACAAGGAGGGAAATTATGCCCTAGAAAAAGCAAGAAAGTAATCCTTCAACAAACCTAAAAGAAGATAGGCACTTCTATTCTAGAATAGAATTCCAACTCTAACAACAAAAATAACAGGAAGCAACAATTACTTTTCCTTAATATCTCTTAATATCAATGGACTCAATTCCCCAATAAAAAGACATAGACTAACAGACTATCTACATAAACAGGACCCAACATATTGCTGCTTACAGGAAACACACCTCAGGGACAAAGACAAACACTATCTCAGAGGAAAAGGCTGGAAAACAATTATCCAAGCAAATGGTCTCAAGAAAGAAGCTGGAGTAGCCATTCTAATATTGAATGAAATTGACTTCCAACACAAAGTTATCAAAAAAAAAAAAAAAAAAAAAACCTAGTAGGGCCACTTGATCCTCATCAAAGGTACAATCTTCCAAAATGAACTCTCAATTCTGAATATAGATGCTCCAAATGAAAGAGCATCCACATTCATTAAGGAAAGTCTGGTAAAGCTCAAACCACACATTGCACCTCACACAGTAAGAGTGGGATATTTCAACACCCCAGTCTCACAAATGGACAGATCCTGGAAACAGAAACTAAACAGGAACACATTGAAATTAACAGAAGTTATGAAACAAATGGATTTAACAGTTATCTACAAAACATTTTATTCTAAAACAAAAGGATATAACTTACCTCATGGTACTTTCTCCAAAATTGACCATATAATTGGTTACAAAACAGGCCTCAACAGATACAAAAATACTGAAATTATCCCATGCATTCTATCTTCAATAACAACATAAATAATAGAAAGCCAACATTCAAAATTGCACGCGGGACCTGAGATTGCATTAGTTAGGGAAGCAGAAAACCGGCCTGAGTAGGGCCACAAGCCTCTTCGGGTCTGACCAGCACTTGGGTAGCTAGAGCGCAGGGTCAGCTGACACCCGCCAGCTACCCACGACACCTGCCACAGGATTTTGAGACTTCTGGTGAGTGAAACACAGCTTCTGCTCCAGTCCAATCGCGAGGGACCTGAGACTCCTTTGGTTGGGGAGGCAGAAATCCAGCCTGAGTAGGGCCACAAGCCTCTTCCGGTCTGAACAGCACCTGGGTAGCTAGAGCGCAGGGTCTGCTGACACCCGCCAGCTACCCAGGACACCCGCCACAGGATTTTGAGACTTCTGGTGAGTGGAACACAGAGTCTGCTCCAATCTTTAAACAGTGACAACAATAACAACTAATCCCAGAGATTACCAGATGGCGAAAGGTAAAGGTAAGAATCTTACTAACAGAAACCAAGACCACTCACCATCATCAGAACCCAGCACTCCAACTTCGCCCAGTCCAGGGCACCCCAACACACCGGAAAAGCTAGACCCGGTTCTAAAAGCATATCTCACAATGATGGTAGAGGACATCAAGAAGGACTTTAATAACACACTTAAAGAAATACAAAAGAACACTGGTAAACAGGTAGAAGACATTAAAGAGGAAGCACAATAATCCCTTAAAGAATTGCAGGAGAACACTGCTAAACAGGTAGAAGACATTAAAGAGGAAGTATAAAATCCCTTAAAGAATTGCAGGAGAACACTGCTAAACAGGTAGAAGACATTAAAGAGGAAGCAAAAAAATCCCTTAAAGAATTGCAGGAGAACACTGCTAAACAGGTAGAAGACATTAAAGAGGAAGCACAAAAATCCATTAAAGAATTGGAGGAAAACCAGACCAAACAGGTGATGGAATTGAATAAAACCATCCAAGACCTAAAAAGGGAAGTAGAAACAATGAAGAAAACCCAAATTGAGGCAACACTGGAGATAGAAACACTAGGAAAGAAATCTGGAACCATAGATACGAGCATCAGCAACAGAATACAAGAGATGGAAGAGAGAATCTCAGGTGCAGAAGACTCCATAGAGAACATCGGCACGACAATCAAAGAAAATACAAAATCCAAAAAGATCCTAACTCAAAATATCCAGGAAATCAAGGACAAAATGAGAAGACCAAACCTACAGATAATAGGAATAGATGAGAATGAAGATTTTCAACTCAAAGGACCAGCAAATATATTCAACAAAATTATAGAAGAAAACTTCCCAAACCTAAAGAAAGAGATGCCCATGAACATACAAGAAGTTTACAGAACTCCAAATAGACTGGACCAGAAAAGAAATTCCTTCCGACACATAATAATCAGAACAACAAATGCACTAAATAAAAATAGAATACTAAAAGCAGTAAGGGAAAAAGGCCAAGTAACATATAAAGGCAAGCCTTTCAGAATTACACCGGATTTTTCACCAGAGACTATGAAAGCCAGAAGGGCCTGGACAGATGTTATACAGAAACTAAGAGAACACAATTTCCAGCCCAGGCTACTATACCCAGCCAAACTCTCAATTACCATAGATGGAGAAACCAATGTATTCCACGATAAAACCAAATTCACACATTATCTTTCCACGAATCCAGCACTTCAAAGGATAATAACAGAAAAAAACCAATACAAGGACGGAAACCATGTCCTAGAAAAAGCAAGAAGGTAATCCCTCAACAAACCTAAAAGAAGACAGCCACAAAAACAGAACACCAACTCTAACAACAAAAATAAGAGGAAGCAACAATTACTTCTCCCTAATATCTCTTAATATCAATGGACTCAACTCCCCAATAAAAAGACATAGACTAACAGGCTGGCTACAGAGACAGGACCCAACATTTTGCTGCTTACAGGAAACTCATCTCAGAGAAAAAGATAGACACTACCTCAGAATGAAAGGCTGGAAAACAATTTTCCAACCAAATGGTAGGAAGAAACAAGCTGGAGTAGCCATTATAATATCTGATAAGATTGACTTCCAACCCAAAGTCATCAAAAAAGACAAGGAAGGGCACTTCATTCTCATCAAAGGTAAAATCCTCCAAGAGGAACTATCAATTCTGAATATCTATGCGCCAAATACAAGGGCAGCCTCATTCATTAAAGATACTTTAGTAAAGCTCAAAGCACACATTGCACCTCACACAATAATAGTGGGAGACTTCAACACACCACTTTCACCAATGGGCAGATCATGGAAACAGAAACTAAACAGGGACACAGTGAAACTAACAGAGGTTATGAAACAAATGGATCTGACAGATATCTACAGAACATTTTATCCTAAAACGAAAGGATATACCTTCTTCTCAGCACCTCACAGTACCTTCTCCAAAATTGACCACATAATTGGTCACAAACAAGCCTCAACATATACAAAAATATTGAACTTGTCCCATGCACCCTATCAGATCACCATGGACTAAGACTGATCTTCAATAACAAAATAAATAATAGAAAGCCAACACACATGTGGAAACTAAACAATACTCTTCTCAATGATACCTTGGTCAAGGAAGGAATAAAGAAAGAAATTAAGGACTTTCTGGAGTTTAATGAAAATGAAGCCACAACATACCCAAACTTATGGGACACACTGAAAGCATTTCTAAGAGGAAAACTCATAGCTCTGAGTGCCTCCAAACAGAAACTAGAGAGAGCACACATTAGCAGCTTGACAACACACCTAAAAGCTCTAGAACGAAAGGAAGCAAATTCACCCAAGAGGAGTAGAGGGCAAGAAATAATCAAACTCAGGGGTGAAATCAACCAAGTGGAAACAAGAAGAACAATTCAAAGAATCAACCAATCGAGGAGCTGGTTCTTTGAAAAAATCAACAAGATAGATAAACCCTTAGCCAGACTCACTAGAGGGCATAGGGAAAGTACTCTAATTAACAAAATCAGGAATGAAAAGGGAGACATAAAAACAGACCCTGAAGAAATCCAAAACACCATCAGATCCTTCTACAAAAGGCTATACTCAACAAAACTGGAGATCCTGGATGAAATGGACAAGTTTCTAGACAGATACCAGGTACCAAAGTTAAATCAAGATCAGGTTAATGATCTAAACAGTCCCATATCCCCTAAAGAAATAAAGCAGTCATTAATAGTCTCCCAACCAAAAAAAGCCCAGGACCAGATGGGTTTAGTGCAGAGTTCTATCAAACCTTCAAAGAAGAACTAATCCCAGTTCTTCACAAACTATTCCACAAAATAGAATCAGAAGGTACTCTACCCAACTCATTCTATGAAGCCACAATTACTCTGATACATAAACCACATAAAGACCCAACAAAAATAGAGAACTTCAGACCAATTTCCCTTATGAATATTGATGCAAAAATCCTCAATTAAGTTCTCACTAACCGAATTCAAGAACACATCAAAACAATCATCCATCCTGACCAAGTAGGATTCATCCCAGGGATGCAAGGATGGTTCAATATACGAAAATCCATCAATGTAATCCATTATATAAACAAACTGAAAGACAAAAACCACATGATCATCTCGTTAGATGCTGAAAAAGCATTTGACAAAATCCAACACCCATCCATGATAAAAGTCTTGGAAAGATCAGGAATTCAAGGCCCATACCTAACCATGATAAAAGCAATATACAGCAAACCAGTAGCCAACATCAAAGTAAATGGTGAGAAGCTGGAAGCAATCCCACTAAAATCAGGGACTAGACAAGGCTGCCCACTCTCTCCCTACCTATTCAACATTGTACTTGAA
Source organism: Mus caroli (assembly GCF_978045245.1). Classification (NCBI taxonomy): domain Eukaryota; kingdom Metazoa; phylum Chordata; class Mammalia; order Rodentia; family Muridae; genus Mus; species Mus caroli. The sequence goes on along the minus strand of NW_028227258.1, from coordinate 150,814,998 downwards.
GTCCTAGCCAGAGCAATTAGACAACAAAAGGAGATCAAGGGGATACAAATCGGAAAAGAAGAAGTCAAAATATCGCTTTTTGCAGATGATATGATAGTATACATAAGTGACCCTAAAAATTCCACCAGAGAACTCTTAAGCCTGATAAATAGCTTCGGTGAAGTAGCTGGATATAAAATTAACTCAAGCAAGTCAATGGCCTTTCTGTACACAAAGGATAAACAAGCAGAGAAGGAAATTAGGGAAACAACACCCTTCTCTATAGTCACAAACAATATAAAATACCTTGGCGTGACTCTAACTAAGGAAATGAAAGATCTGTATGAGAAGAACTTCAAGTCCCTGAAGAAAGAAATTAAAGAAGATCTCAGAAGATGGAAAAACCTCCCATGCTCATGGATTGGCAGGATCAACATTGTAAAAATGGCTATCTTGCCAAAAGCAATCTACAGATTCAATGCAATCCCCATCAAAATTCCAACTCAATTCTTCAACAAATTGGAAAGGGCAATCTGCAAATTCATCTGGAATAACAAAAAACCTAGGATAGCAAAAACTCTTCTCAAGGATAAAAGAACCTCTGGTGGAATCACCATGCCGGACCTAAAGCTGTACTACAGAGCAATTGTGATAAAAACTGCATAGTACTGGTATAACGACAGACAAGTAGACCAATGGAACAGAATTGAAGACCCTGAGATCAACCCACATACCTATGGTCACTTGATCTTTGACAAGGGAGCAAAAACCATCCAGTGGAAAAAAGACAGCATTTTCAACAAATGGTGTTGGCACAACTGGCGGTTATCATGTAGAAGAATGCGAATTGATCCATTCCTATCTCCTTGTACCAAGGTCAAATCTAAGTGGATTAAGGAACTCCACATAAAACCAGAGACACTGAAACTTATAGAGGAAAAAGTAGGGAAAAGCCTCGAAGATATGGGTACAGGGGAAAATTTCCTGAATAGAACAGCAAAGGCTTGCGCTGTAAGATCGAGAATTGATAAATGGGATCTCATAAAGTTGCAAAGCTTTTGCAAGGCAAAAGACACCATCAATAAGACAAAAAGACCACCAACAGATTGGGAAAGGATCTTTACCTATCCTAAATCAGATAGGGGACTAATATCCAATATATATAAGGAACTCAAGAAGGTGGACTCCAGAAAATCAAATAACCCCTTTAAAAAATGGGGCTCAGAACTGAACAAAGAATTCTCACCTGAGGAATACCGAATGGCAGAGAAGCACCTGAAAAAATGTTCAACATCCTTAATCATCAGGGAAATGCAACTCAAAACAACTCTGAGATTCCACCTCACACCAGTCAGAATGGCTATGATCAAAAATTCAGGTGACAGCAGATGCTGGTGAGGATGTGGAGAAAGAGGAACACTCCTTCATTGTTGGTGGTATTGCAAGCTGGTACAACCACTCTGGAAATCAGTTTGGCGGTTCCTTAGAAAATTGGACTTAGTACTACCGGAGGATCCAGCAATACCTCTCCTGGGCATATAGCCAGAAGATGTTCCAACCAGTAAGAAGGACACATGCTCCACTATGTTCATAGCAGCCTTATTTATAATAGCCAGAAGCTGGAAAAACCCAGATGCCCCTCAACAGAGGAATGGATACAGAAATTATGGTACATTTACACAATGGAGTACTACTCAGCTATTAAAAGGAATGAATTTATGAAATTCCTAGGGAAATGGATGGATCTGGAGGGCATCATCCTGAGTGAGGTAACATATTCACAAAGGAACTCACACAATATGTACTCACTGATAAGTGGATATTAGCCCAAAAACTTAGGATACCCAAGATATAAGATACAATTTGTTAAATGCATGAAACTCAAGAAGAACGAAGACCAAAGTGTGGACACTGTGCCCCTTCTTGGAATTGGGAACAAAACACCCATGGAAAGAGTTACAGAAATAAAGTTTGGAGCTGTGAAGAAAGGATGGACCATCTAAAGACTGCCATATCCAGGGTTCCATCCCATAATCAGCTTCCAAACGCTGACACCATTGCATACACTAGCAAGATTTTGCTGAAAGGACAGATATAGCTGTCTCTTGTGAGACAATGCCGGGGCCTAGCAAACACAGAAGTGGATGCTCACAGTCAGCTATTGGATGTATCACAGGGCCCCCAATGGAGGAGCTAGAGAAAGTACCCAAGGAGCTAAAGGGAACTGCAACCCCATAGGTGTATCAGTATTATGAACTAACCAGTACCCCAGAGCTCTTGTCTTTAGCTGCATTTGTATCAAAAGATGGCCTAGTAGGCCATCACTGGAAAGAGAGGCCCATTGGAGTTGCCAACTTTATATGCCCCAGTACAGGGGAATGCCAGGGCCAAGGGGTGGGGGTGGGTGGTTGGGGGACTGGGGGGGGGGGAGTGTATTGGGGACTTTTTGGATAGCATTGGAAATGTAATTGAGGAAATTACCTAATTAAAAAAAATAAGAAAGCCAACATTCATGTGGAAGCTGAACAACACTCTCCTCAATGCTACCTTGGTCAAGGAAGAAAAAAGAAAGAAATTAAAGACTTTTTAGAGTTTAATGAAAATGAAGCCACAACATACCCAAACTTATGGGACACAATGAAAGCATTTCTAAATGGAAAACTCATAGCTGTAAGTGCTGCCAAAAAGAAACAAAAGAGAGCATACACTAGCAGGTTTACAGCACACCTAAAAGTGCTAGAATGAAAAGAAGCAAATTCACCCAAGAAGAGTAGAAGACAGGAAATAATCAAACTCAGGGCAGGAATCAACCAAGTGGAGACAAAAATAACTATACAAAGAATCAACCCAACCAGGAGCTTGTTCTTTGAGAAAATCAACAAGATAGATAAACCCTTAGCCAGACTAACTCAAGGGCACAGGGACAATATCCTAATTAACAAAATCAGAAATGAAAATGGAGACATAACATCAGAACCTGAAGAAATCTAAAACATCATCAGATCCTACAACAAAAGGTTATACTCAACAAAACTGGAAAATCTGGATAAAATGGACAATTTCCTAGACAGATACCAGGTACCAAAGTTAAATTATGATCAGATTAATGACCTAAACAGTCCTATATCCCCTAAAGAAATAGAAGCAGTCATTAATCATCTCTCAACCAAAAAAAAAAAAAAATTCCAGGATCAGGTGGGTTTAGTGCAGAGTTCTATCAGAACTTCAAAGAAGACCTAATTTTAATTCTCCTTAAACGATTCCACTAAATAGAAACAGAAGGTCCTCTCCACAAGTCATTCTATGAAGCCACAATAACTTTGTTACCTAAATTACATAAAGACACAACAAAGAAAGAGAACTTCAGACCAATTTTTCTTATGAATATCGATGCAAAAATAGTCAATAAAATTCTTGCTAACTGAATCCAAGAACACATCAACATGATTATTCACCACAATCAAGTAGCCTTCATTCCAGGGATGCAGGGATGGTTTAATTTTTAGAAATCCATCAAAGGGATCCACTATTTAAACAAGCTCAAAGACAAAAACCACATGATCATTTTGTTAGATGATGAGAAAGCATTTGACAAAATCATTGGAGTTTGTAAATTGATCTTTCTAACTCTATGACGAATAAAGTTGGAATTTCGATGAGGATCGCATTGAAATGTAGATTGCTTTTGGCAAGATGGCCATTTCTAATTTATCAATCCTGCCAACCAATGAGCAGGGGAGATAAAAGATTCATGATAAAAGTCTTGGAAAAAATCAGGAATTCAAGGCCCATACATAAATATAATAAAAGCAATATACAGCAAACCAGTAGCCAACATCAAACCAAATAGAGAGAAGCTTGAAGCAATTCCACTAAAATCAGGGACTAGACAAGGCTGCCCACTTTCCCCCTACATATTCAATATAGTACTGGAAGTCCTAGCCAGAGCAATTAGACAGCAAAAGGAGATCAAGAAGATACAAATTGGAAAGGAAGTAGTCAAAATATCACTATTTGTAGATGATATGATTGTATACTTCAGTTACCCCAAAAATTCCACCAGAGAACTCATAAGCTTGATAAACAACTTCAGCAAGGTTGCTAGATATGAAATTAACATCAACAAATCAGTGGCCTTCCTCCACTCTAAGGATAAACAGGCTGAGAAAGAAATTGTGGCAACAACACCCTTCACAATAGTCAGAAACATTATAGTTTCATGATTTAAAAGCATCCTCGCATGCTTCTGGACCAGACTATGAAGCAACCGTGGGAAACCTAACTACTGATGAAGTGACTTGCCCTGATAAGTAGCTCAAAACTCACTCAACTGTTCTTTTTCACCTTGACCCTCTATCTTTTATATCATTAGGAAATTGTGTGCTCACATTTGTGCTTACATAACAAACAATTACAGGGCTACTCTCTGAGTAATCATATCCACAGAAGAACAGAACGTGAAAGCAGCCTACCTAACTGCACTTGACTTGACCTCTCAACTAGCAGATGAAAATTTAGACATGTGTTCCAGGTGAAGTCTGAATCCATCATGACTGTAAGATATAGAGTATAAATATTCACCTGTTTTCTATTTATAAGATAAAATTAAATAACTTTAGTTCCTTGTACACAAAATAAGAACATCTAGTAGTAACTGAATACATTTATTAAGAATTTTCCAGAATATTATTACATATTTTTAATTAAAGCATAAGTAGTAAAATCATTTTCCGTCCCTCTTTTCCTCAGTTTACATTCCACTCTTCTATCAAAGTCACTTTAGTATGAAGTTTTATGGAGAAGAAGCCACCTACAGGCATCGGAAATACATTTCTCAAGTGAAGTTCTCAAACCTTTGCTGGTATACCAGACCCGTGAGTCACTCAAAGCCAGTTAGGCAGCATGGCCTAAGCAGTTTAAATAACAAAATACACATTTTTGCTTACCATTCTTGATGGCTAATCTTGGTTGCCAACTTGACACCATGTGTTGCAAGCCCTAAGCAGGTGGGCCTGAGATGTATAAAATATTCGCTGAGCAAGCCAGAGAAAGTAAGCCTGTGAGCAGTGTTCTATCATGCTCTCTGCTTCAATCCCAGTCTCCAGATTCCTGCCTTCAGCTTCTGCCCCAGCTTTCCGCTATGGTGGAATGTAACATATAAGCTAAAATAACCCTTTTGGTTTTGGATATTGGTATCTGTCACAGAAACAAAAAGCGCACTAAAACACCTTTTTAAAGCTAAATTACATCCAAAGGTATATCTAAAACATTGCATTTCTTATAGGGTGCACGTGTGTGTGTGTGTGCCCTTGTGTATATACATGAATACCAGAGTAGGATGTTTGATATCCCACTGTGGGTCTCATACTGAAACTTGGAGCTGAACAAGTGAATTAGGGAGTCTGTCAATCCTTCTGTCTCCAGCTCCCATGGCACTGGGCTGGCAGGGGCATTGCAGTGATACCTAGCTTTTCACTTGGTATTTGCAGTAAGGTTTTCATGCTTACACAACCCAGGACTGATCAATCTCCCCAACCCAAATACTGTACTTTAATATACTTGTATAAGGGCATGCTTTTTTTAAAGCAAGAGACAAAAGAATAATAAACATTTAAAGGAAAAATTGCAGAGATTATGTTTACTGTATGAAGTCACTTTCTGCCCTGAACCATATACCACGGAGCTAAGATTGATAAACCCTCATTAATCCATGTTTCAGATCTATCCTCAACTCAAGATGTCTGGCAATTTTTGTTTGTTTCTATTGGTTGTTTGGTTTGGTTTTGGTCTGAGTAGAAGGATATAATTGGTACCAAATATCAAACGTATAAAGATGGACACTTTATCATAACCTTGCAAACCAGGTCTTATAAATGACACTTTATCGTGAAGGAAACTGATTACATGACATATTGACAGAGATCACATAGTTCATGAACAGAGCTTCAGTTGTCAAGTCTGCCTGCCTCTAAAATTCATGTTCATTTTACAAGAATATGATCTTGGCATCAAGCTAGCTTTTTTGAGTATCCCATGCGGATACTCAAAACCATTCTCACACTCAAACTCTGCAGAAACCCAACTCGGTTAGCAGATTGGCTAAGCTGAGAGTCAAAGTTGAAAATAAAGAAATAAAGAGAACAAGAACAGATAAAAGGAAGAAGAGAGGGAAAGATTGAGAGGGCAATGGGGAGAGGCAGGAAGCTATGGCCTCTGAAGACCACAGCAATTTCTTCCCTTCCTCCTTTTTCTATCTACTCTTGGTGCATTTCAAGTTCAAAATAACTCCATGGTGGCAATGATTAAGTTCTAACAGCTAAGGCAGGTGTGCTCTGTTCTGGTAAGTGCAGAGGTGGGAGCCAATCTAGCAGTTCAGTCTCTGCCACTTTACCGGATGTGACATGCTGTGCACATCTCAGTTCCTTAAGACAAATGCATTTCAAAAAGAAAATTACTCTTGAACACTGGATCTTGCAACTGTGTATATTTTACCAAATGTCAATAGCCATTTGCTAGGTAATTTGAGTTAGTCTGATTCATTATGCAGTTCTAAGTCTGAGAAAGTTATTTCAAATTGAAAAACCTACAAATGGCTTGTCCCAAATCTTAGAGTACATGTGGTTTCCAAAAGTGCAATTTAAGCCATTACCCATCATTCGCTTATAATTTTGCTTTCTATTCGTTTGCCGCCAGCTAGGTTACAACCTCCTGACCATAAGGAAAATTGCTTCAAGTCTTACCTTAATTCTTCCATTTAAAGATAATTTCAGATAACAGCATATATTTTTTTCAAGTATCTACTGGACCATGCTGATTTTTTCTTATTAAATTCTAGACAGGAATTTAATTTTTGGACAGGAATATTTTTTATTTCATGTTTCTCTTCAGAATTTTGTCATTCTTCCTTAGTAGTGAACTGCAGTATTGTTCCTAAAATAAAAGGATTTTTCTGCATACAAAACATCTCAAATTGTGTATCTGCTTGGCGTGATTGTCAAATTATTGCCTGAAAGATTATTTTATGATTATATAATTGAATGAATTAAGATTGTTATTCTCTGTAGCGCAATATTTAAATGGCTGCTATTGGGAATGACTTTGTATATGTTTCAGAACACATAATTGTGTTATGATAACCAACACACACATACACACAGACACAGACACACAAAGACACACACAGACACAGACACACACACACACACACAATTTGATGCATATATCAGAGAACACGGGAGTTTAGACCAATTATCTCATTTAATTAACAAAATATTCCCAGGAAGAATTATTTATTCCATATTCAAAATTACTTCCTCAACTCAGATTTCTACTTTTTAATGAGATATTTCTTTATTTACATTTCAAATGTCAGTCCCTTTCCTGGTTTCACATCCAAAAAACCCACTGCCACCATACGCTCCTCACACCCCCTGCTCACCAAGCCACCCACTCCTGTTTCCTGGTCCTGGCATTTCCCTACACTAGGGCATAGACCCTTCAGAGGACTAAGGTCCTCTCCTCCAACAAGCCCATCTGCTGCTACATATGCAGCTGGAGCAATGGGTCCCTCCATGTGCACTCTTTGGTTGGTGGTTTAGTCCCTGGGAGCTCTGGGTGTGTGTGTCTGGTTCCCTCATATTGTTGTTCCTCCAATGGGGCTGCAATCCCCTTCAGCTCCTTAGATCCTTTCTCTAGTTCCTTGATTGGGGACCCTGAGAACATCCACCTTGTATTTTTAAGACACTGGTCGAGCCTCTCAGAAGACAGCTATATCAGGGTACTGTCATCAAGAACTTGTGGACATCCAGAATATCTGGGTATGGTGATTATATATGGGATGGATCCCCCCTCCCCCCGGGGGGGCAGTCTCTGCATGGCTTTTCCTTCTGTCTCTGCTTCACACTGTGTCTCTCTGTAACTCCTTCCATGGGTATTTTGTTCCCCTTCTAAGGAGGACCAAAGAATCCATACTTTGGTCATCCTTCTTGAGCTTCATGTGGTCTGTGAAGTGAATCTTGGGTATTCTGAACTTTTGAGCTAATATCCACTTAACAGTGAGTGCATAGCATGTGCACTTTTGAAACTGAGTTACCTCACTCAGGATGATATTTGGATAATAAATGGAAATCTATTTGCCTGCAAATTTCATTAAATCATTGTTTTTAATAGCTGAGTACTATTCCATTGTGTAAATGTACCACATTTTCTGTATCCATTCTTCTGTTGAGGAACATCTGGGTTCTTTCTAGCTTCTGGCTATTATGAATGAGGCTTCTATGAACATACTGGAACATGTGTCCTTATTACATGTTGGAGCATGGTGGGTGTATGTCCAGGAGTGGTATTGCTGAGTCCGCAGGTGGTACTATGTCCAGTTTTCTGAGTAACCTCCAGATTGATTTCCAGAGTGGTTGTACCAGCTTGCAATCCCACCAACAATGGAGGAGTGTTTCTCTTTCTCCACATCCTCACCAGCATCTGCTATCACCTGAGTTTTTGATCCTAACCATTCTGACTGGATTGTTTTGATTTGAGCTTCCCTAATGACTAAAGATGTTGAACATTTCTTTAGGTGCTTCTCAGCCATTCAGTATTCTTCAGTTGACAACTCTTTGTTAGCTCTTTCCTCCATTTTTTCTTTTCTTTTTATTAGATATTTTCTTTATTTACATTTCAAATGTTATCCCCTTCCCTAGTTTCCCCTCCAAAAATCCCCTAGCCTCTCCCCTCTCCTCCTACTCCCTAACCCACCCACTCCTGCTTCCTGGCCCAGACATTTCCCTATACTTTCACAGGACCAAGGGCCTCTCCTCCCATTGATGACCAACTAGACCATCCTCTGCTACATATGCAGCTAGAGCCACAAGTCCCTCCATGTGTTTTCTTTGATTGGTGGTTTAGTCCCAGGGAGCTCTGGGGTTACTGGTTAGTTCATATTGTTGTTCCTTCTAGGGGGCTGCAAACCCTTTCAACTCCTTGGGTACTTTCTCTAGCTCCTTCATTGTGGACCTTTTGCTCTGTTTAATGGATGACTGTGAGCATCCACTTCTGTATCAGCCAGAAACTGCCCCACCTGGGGATCCATCCCATAAACAACGACCAAACCCAGACACTATTGTAGATGCCAACAGGAGTTTGCTGACAGGAGCCTGATATAGCAGTCTCCTGAGAGGCTCTGCCAGTGCCTGACTAATAACCCATTTTTTTTCTTTTTTTTTAAAATTTTTAATATTTTTTTATTACGTATTTTCACTGGAAAGAGAGGCCCATTGGACTTGCAAACTTTATATGCCCCAATACAGGGGAATGCCAGGGCCAAAAGAATGGGAATGGGTGGGTAGGGAAGTGGGGGGGGTATGGGGGACTTTTGGAATAACCCATTTTTTAATAGTTATTTGATTCTCTGGAATCTAACTTCTTGAGTTCTTAGTATATATTGGATATTAGCCCTCTACTAGATGTGGGAATGGTAAAGATCTTTCCCAATCTGTTGGTTGCTCTTTTGTCCTATTGACAGTGTCCGTTGTCTTACAGAAGTCTTGGCAATTTTATGAGGTTCCATTTGTCAATTCTTGATCTTAGAGCATGAGCTGTTCTGTTCAGGAATTTTTCCCCTGTGACCAAGTCCTAGTGGCTCTTCCCCACTTTCTTTTTTATTAGTTTCAGTGTATCTGGATTTATGTGGTGTTCCTTGATCCACTTAGACTTGTATATTGCACAGGGAGATAAGAATGGACCAATTTGCAGTCTTCTACATTTTAACTGCCAGCACCATTTGTTGAAAATGCTGTATTTTCCCGGGCGTGGTGGCGCACACCTTTAATCCCAGCACCCAGGAGGCACAGGCAGGCTGATTATTGAGTTTGAGGCCAGCCTGGTCTACAAAGTGAGTTCCAGGACAGCCAGGGCTATACAGAGAAAACCTGTCTCAAACCCCCCCCCCCCCCGAAAAAAGAAAAGAAAAGAAAATGATGTCTTTTTCCACTGGATGGTTTTATCTCCTTTGTCAAAGATCAAGTGACCATAGGTGTGGGCGTTCATTTCTTGGTCTTCAGTTCTATGGCCTTGTTGGACATCAGTGGGAGGAGTGGCCCTTGAGCCTGAGTGTGTTCGATGCCCCAGTGTAAGGGAATGCCAGGGCATTATGGTGGAAGTGGGTGGGTGGGTGAGGGAGCACCCTCATAGAAGCAGGGGGCAGAGGGATGGGAGAGGGGCTTTCCAAAGGGGAGACCTGGAAAGGGGAAAACATTTGAAATATAAATAAAGAAAATATCCAATAAAAAAGAAACAACAAAACAAAAAGTACCCAAAATAACACAAAAGAACTGTATCTCTAGCCTTACTTTGAAAGTGAGCTTGCTATTCTATATTTTTCCCTCTATCTCCATTCAACCTTATCTTTTGAGCTGAAATTCCCATTCTCTGTGTTCAGTCCCCCCCCCCCCCCAAGAGCCTTATAGTTAGTGTGTGCCCTCTTCTACAGGCCAGGATTTCATGTTGGTAGTTTTTTGTGTCAAAGCATAAAAGCTCCCATCAGCTAGGGCTTAGAAGCAGGCCAGGAATACTGTTCCTTTCAGTCACATGTGGTGCAAATACCCCCAGGAAGAAGACTGAATAGCAGGAGGACCTCAGAACCTGAACTCATCCCAGCATCCCAGCTGCTTAAGCTTTTGGTAGCTGTGGGCAGAAATGGGATTGAGGTTTAAGACCAGGAATTTCCACTAATTCCATCGATGCTCATACATATACCCAGAACCATTAAAAAGTACAATTGGAGGAAAACCATTTATCTCCTATGTTAGGAATGCTTTATTATATTTTGTAATTACCTCAAGCATGACTCATTCTTGAAATAAAGGTTTAGATTTTAATCACATAGAGTAAAATATCACAACCATAAAGTTTTAATATTTTATATTGAATGACACAAAAATACATACATCTGAGAATTTTTTCCCATTCAATATAGAAAGTATCATGTTCAAACTTTGATTTCTTATTTGAGTTTACTTAAACTTATCAGTTTGCATAGCTTACAGGGCATAAGTATTCTAGATGTCATCTTTCTTCACATCAGCAGAAGGGAAAAACAACGGTAATATAGAAACTGAGTAAATGGGAGGAGTTTTCTGTCCAAGTGATTTGTTTTTCAATTTCCCTTCAATCACCAGAGGTTAAGTGTGTTTTTAGATGGAAAGTGAATTTCTGATTCCATATTACTTTTTATCTGGGTGAAGCATTCTTCATTGCTCCAGCCATCCTTCATGCTAAGTAGTGTCAAGCTTTTTCCCTGCCCTGGTTACTTTTCCCCTGAAAGACTCATTGTGTTTATAAAACCACAGTGTGTGTAGCTGGGACCCCCTGGGTCCTGGAGGCACTCACAGTTCTTATTTATTGCAGGTTCTCATGCCGTGCCTGTAATCTCTAGCTGAGGATTTCACAGGGTAATAAATTTCGAGTCAACTCCTATGTCATTTATTTACACTGTAATCTTAATCGTGGCTTGCTTCTGGGGAAAGACAACTCAGATTACCCGCTCCAGTTCTCACATTGGTCTTTCCACTCAGTGATGTTGCATTTCTGTGCATTTTTAGAGTCAGGCAATGTTAAGATATTAATGATTTTTAGTATGACAAGTTAAGTGTTTTTCCTTTACATTTTGTTTAAAAGTAAGCATGCAAAGTAATGGGTTCCATTGTGACATTTTTATAAATATGTGTCATTATATTCTACTTCATCCTTCCTACCTGTGCCCTCATGCTTACCCCTTACTAATAGCCAGTTCTATTATCATGCCCCTGTATTTCTTCTTGCAGGGAAAAGGGCTCATATACCCAAGAAGCTTATGAAAGTTAAGACTTAGGACATTCAGAGAGTTATGTGACTGTCATATGAACAATAACAGTTTTGGGGAGAACGGAATGTTTTGGTTGGGCTGCCTGAGGGTTGAACAATGACCTCTAATTATACAGGTTTTGTGACATATCTCCTGTTGGAGTGACTTTTAATGGTGTAGCTATCTTTAAGTCACCCATGCTCCTATAAGTAACACAAGTAAAGCTAGACTTGGGTGGACCATTGTCTAGAATTAAGAGTGCTTTATTCATATCTCTTTAGGAAAAGTCACACACACCATATTCATTTCTCTTTTCCCCACCCTTAGAAATATTCTTCCCTTTCTTAGTCTTGGTTCTCCCTTTGTAAACTCCTCCACATTTACAAGTATTAAGCACACGTGCTCGTGAGCACACACACACACACACACACACACACTCATCCTGAATTTGCATGTCAGAGAAGATATGTATTTGTCTTTCTTTGTGTAGCTTATTTTATTTAACAACATTTTCAGTGTTATCCATTTCCTCTGCAGATGTCATGATTCCACTTTTCTTTACAGCTGAATAAAATTCCACCATGCATATGTACCATGTTTTTTTGTAACTATTCATCTGCTGATGGTCATCCAAGCTACTTCTATCTTTAGTTATTATGAATTATGAGACTGGAGATTTTTTTTATTTGACTGTAAAAGTAGAAGTCAATTACCGAAGGAGACTCAAGCAATAGAAAGACCTGATCCCACCAACACTATACAGAAGGATTTGAGAAAGATAAGACTTAAAGAACGTCTATACTAGGAATATTCTCAAATAGTGAGGTAAATATGGCGACTGACTTTGATGATGACATGGGTGAAGCAAACTGCCTTAAAAAGTGAAACTAGCAGGATTTGGTCCCTAGTATATATTAGATGGAAAATGACCAAATAATTGGGTGGATATCGATGCCACTTTTCTTCTTATGGGGTGGGGGAAGGTTGGGAAGTGGGGAGAAAAACCTTTTACCTTTTAACATGTTCTGGTACATTGGTAATATTTATGTGAGCCTAAAGAAACATGAGCCGTGTTAGAGGCATGTAAATAAAGCAAGTTTATGAAGCAGACTGTCAGCATTCATTTAGTTACTCAAAAGCATTTTCTACTTTTACACCATCTGTGCATTTTTATATTAGCTGTTTTGAGTGTTTCCTGTCAATAAAATTATGTTTGGTTCTAACAATTTAGACTAATTTTCATTTGAAAATCAAGAGATAGGTTGAATGTCAACAAATGTGGAGCTTGTGTCTGTAAAACATTGAATAGATAAAATAATTACTATGTGGGTGAACATAAAATAATGATGTGTATATAGAATACTTAAAAAGAGCCCTAGAACTGAAGGAGCAAACATGTTTTGTTTAAAGGCTCTTTGTGCCTTTCAACTAAAGCAAGCTTTACTTTATTTAAATAAAATTAATTTGTAAAATAGTGTACCTTTTTGTTTTCTCAAATATGTGTGAATCTTTGTGCCTAGCATAGGTGAATGAACCAAACATGCTTTCTGAAATTCACATTCTAATGGAAATGGGGAAGGAAGGAGAGACAGTCAAAAGATAAGAAAGGGACATGAATAATTATTACTCTGGTGAGTGCTGAAGGGGTCTCTGAAAAAATGCTTGAAGAAGCAGATGAGGTGGGGGGATGGGGAAGCGGGTTGTTTGATGAGACTGACTAGGAGTTCTGGGAAAATGAGATGTGATTATCCCATAGTTATGGGATTTCATCCTAGTGATAGTAACCTTAACTATGGCAATACCTAATATAATGTTATTACTATGAAAATAGATGTTATACTACATTATTTAGGACACAACAACAATGCTAAAACCATCTGTGCATGTTCAGTATAGACATATTTTCTTCAAAACATTTAAATCCATCATAGTTGATTTCATGGAATTGGAACCCATGACTACGGAGAACCTGATGTATTTATGGTGGCTGTTACAGGTTGATTCTTTTTTTTTTTTTTTTTTTTTTGGTTTTTCAAGACAGGGTTTCTCTGTATAGCCCTGGTTGTCCTGGAACTCACTTTGTAGATCAGGCTGGCCTCGAACTCAGAAATCCACCCGCCTCTGCCTCCCGAGTGCTGGGATTAAAGGCGTGTGCCACCATGCCCAGCTACAGGCCAATTCTTAAATGTCCCTGGAGAGACATGTTTTAAATGTCTGATCCCTAGCTGTTGGCACTGTTTAGAGGCTGTTGACATTCTAAGGGTTGGGTCTACCTGATAGAAGTAAGTCTTTAGGGGTGAACCTCTGAAGGGGATAACTAAATCCTGGCTCCTGTCATTCTTTTGCTTCTTCTTTTTTTTTATTAGATATTTTCCTCATTTACATTTCAAATGCTATCCTGGAAGTCCCCTATACCCTCCCTCCGTCCTGCTCCCCAACCCACACACTCCTGCTTCCTGGCCCTGGCGTTCCCCTCTATTGGGGCATATAATCTTTGCAAGACCAAGAGCCTCTCCTCCCAATGATGGCTGAATATGCCATCTTCTGCTACATATGTAGCTAGAGACACAAGCTCTGGGGGGGTACTGGTTAGTTCATATTGTTGTTCCTCCTATAGGGTTGCAGACACCTTCATCTCCTTGGGTACTTTCTCTAGCTCCTCCACTGGGCGGCGGGGGTGGGGGTGGGGGTGGGGGTGGGGGCTGTGTTCCATCCAATAAATGATGGGGGGGCTGTGTTCCATCCAATAGATGACTGTGAGCATTCACTTCTGTATTTGCTAGGCACTGGCATAGCCTCACAGGAGACAGCAATATCAGGCTCCTGTCAGCAAGCTCTTGCTGGCATCCACAATAGTGTCTGGGTTTGGTGGCTGTTTATGGGATGGATCCCTAGGTGGGGCAGTCTCTGGATGGTCCTTCCTTCCGTCTCAGCTCCAAACTTTGTCTCTGTAACTCTTTCCATGGGTATTTTGTTCATGGGCATCTCTTTCTTTAGGTTAGGGAAATTTTCTTCTATAATTATGTTGAAGATATTTACTGGTCCTTTAAGTTGAAAATCTTCATTCTCATCCACTCCTATTATTCATAGGTTTGGTCTTCTCATTGTGTCCTGAATTTCCTGGATGTTTTGAGTTAGGATCTTTTTGCATTTTGCATTTTCTTTGATTATTGTGCCCATGTTCTCTATGGAATCTTCTGTACCTGAGATTCTCTCTTCCATCTCTTGTGTTCTGTTGCTGATGCTCGCATCTATGGTTCCTGATTTCTTTCCTAGGATTTCTATCTCCAGAGTTTTCTCCCTTTGGGATTTCTTTATTGTTTCTATTTCCATTTTTAGATCTTGGACGGTTTTGTTCAATTCCATCACCTGTTTGGTTGTGTTTTCCTGTAATTCTTTAAGGGGTTTTTGTGTTTCTTCTTTAAGGACCTCTACCTGTTTAGCAGTGTTTTCTTGTAATTCTTTGAGGGATTTTTTTTGTGCTTCCTTTTTAAGGTTTTCTACATGTTAAGTCGTGTTCTCCTGTATTTCTTTAAGTGAGTTATTAATGTCCTTCTTCAAATCCTCTACCAACATCATGAGATATGATTTTAAATCCGAATATTGCTTTTTAGGTGTGTTGGGGTATCCAGGACTCACTGTGGTGGGAGTGCTGAGGTTCTGATAATGCTGAGTAGTATTGGTTTCTGTTAGAAAAGATTGTTACATTTGCCTTTCACCATCTGGTAATCTCTGGTGTTAGATGTTAGTACTCCTTAGAATCTAACTCTCTCATGAGTCCCAGTGGTCAGAGCACTCTCTGCAGGCAAGCTCTCCTCTTGCAGGGAAGGTGCACAGAGGTCTGGAGCTCAGATCCACCTCTTAGTTGAAGATGAAGGCCCGAAGGGACCCTGTCCAAGAAGCTCTGTTGCTTCTGTGGCCCACATGGTCTCCCATGTGCACTGGTCTCTGAGAGGTCTGGGATACAAGATGGCACTCTCACCTGAGTCCCAGAGTCAGAGCCATCTCTGGAGGCTGACTCTCCTTAGTGATCCTAAGATCCTGGGTATGCTAGGGCACCTTTGGCGTGGAGAGTCCTCTGGGGACAGTGGAACCATCTTCCGAGTTAGCGCCCAAGGTGGCGCGGGACTGGCTCTGACTGGAACAAACCCCGGCCTCTGGTCAGGTGGGTTTCCTTTGTCCCTGTTCCTGCTGGCACAAACCCCTCCAGGTTGTTTTGGAATAGACGTTGTGTTCCACTCACCAGTGATCCCAAGATCCTGGGTTTGCTAGGGTGCCTCTTGTGTGGAGAGTCCTCTGGGGACCGTGGGACTGTCCACCGAGTTTGCACAACTGGCACTGACCAGAATCCTTTGGCTTCTTAGTCTGTAACCATGATGGCATTCCTTAGTGGTTTTCATAACTTACCAAAGCAATGTAGAAGTAATCAGGACAATGGGAAAGGATGCCAGCTAAGAGAATATTCCCAGGAAAGTAATTGATAGATCAGCTGGAGCAGGGACCCTTAGACAGGAGCAGGCCTGGGTATTAAGAAACAGGGAGACCAACAATCTGGGGCATAATAAAAAAAAGTTACAGGCCACCCACCAAACAATTTTATAGAATGTTGGAGGAACTATGGATAAAATGGAGAAGCAATAAAAGCCAAAGACAACGTAGAATCATTTTATAATTCATATTTTAAAAAGATAATCGTGCTATTGTGTGGAGAAAAGACTGGGGAATGGCAGATATGGCCGTACAGAGAGTAGAGACCACTTAAGGAGGCTGAAAACTGCTTAGATGAGGAGATGGAGAGGTGAGGAAGAGTGCTTCTTGTGGAAGCAAGAGGATCTGAATTTACATCCCCTGTACCTACATCAAATTATGTTCCTATAACACCAGAATGGTGATGCAGAGTCAGGCCAATCCACAATGCTTGCTGTCTAGACAGCCTAGTTGAAAGGGTGAGTTTCCCATTAAGAAAAAGTTCCTGTCAGAACTTGTAGCATTATAGAGAAAGTTATGAAATGGCCTCTTCTGGCCTCTGCAACTGAACAATAAGTGGGCATGCATATCCATACATGTATATGCAGGTAACACACACACACATGCATGCACACATACATGCTCGCATGCACATACACACACATGCATGCACATGCACTACAACATAGTGTGCAGGGAAGAGTTGATTTGGGTTTGGATTTGCACCAAAGTAGAAGAGGTGAGAAGTAGCTGAACTCTCTACGTGTTTTAAAGCAGGCCTGGTGCATGTGCTACTGGTATGGATGTGAAATGAGAAACATGTCAATAACTTTAAGGTTGTTATCCCGAGCAAGAGGAAGTAAGATGGAGGTGCTTCTGGGAAAAGAGAAAATACTGCAAAATATCGTGTGTGTGTGTGTGTGTGTGTGTGTGTGTGTGCCTAGAATCAGAAGCTCATCTTGCACCTATTAAATTTAACTACTCAAGAGATAACCAAAATATTAAAAAGTAAAATAATAGTGAGTATCTGAATATGTGTAATTCATTCCAAATCAAAATTTTCTAATCATTTATTAGCTTTTTTGTTTGTTTGTTTTTGTACAACATAAGTGACAGCTTACTTATGCAGGGAGGTCAGGCCTGATCTTGAGTTCACAAATCTCTTGCATATTGGCAGCACTAGGTATATTAAAAGAAAATTTATGAAAAACAGACTGATGGGTTACATGGAAAATGAATCACCAGGAAAAGAGTGATGTCAATCAAGCTTAACCTAATAAATAAGAAAGCTTCAGAGTACCATCCACCTCAGCTTTGTCCTAGGTCAGCCTCTTCCTTCTGTGATAGATGATAGATTCATTTTTTGGCTATGAGAGAAAGGGCTATTAGTAAAGAATCAGAGAATTGCTCCCACTAATGCTCCTGTGTGGGCTTACTACAGAGAATATTGCATTGACTTTCTGCTGGCAGATGTTACAGATGAGCTATACTGCTGAATGCTGAGTAGCTTTGCTGGCTAAGCATTCATATTATCAACAGTACTGCCGAAGTCATGACCCAGGAACTGTAGCACTGCTAAATGTAGAGGACTTTGTACCCATGGTAGTGTTGCAATGCACATTAATGAATATCTATATCACTCAGTTATATGTTGGAATCCTAATCCCAAATGTGATGATATTAAGCAGTGAGGTATTTGGAGTGCAGTAAGGGTCTGGTATTAGAAATCTCAAGGATTCACTAGTACTTTAAGAAGGGACATGGATGGTGAGGATGTGGAGAAAGAGGATCACTCCTCCATTGCTGGTGGGATCACAGGCTGGTAGAACTACTCTGGAAATCAGTTTGGTGGTTCCTCAGAAAATTGGACATAGTACTACCAGAAGATCCAGCAATATCACTCCTTGGCATATACCCAGAAGATGTTCCAACTTGTATTAAGAACACATACTCCACTATGTTCATAGCAGCCTTATTTATAATAGCCAAAAGCTGGAAAGAACCCAGATGTCCCTCAACAAAGGAATGGATACAGAAAATGTGGTACATTTACACAACGGAGTACTATTCAGCTATTAAAAACAATGAATTTATGAAATTCTTGGACAAATGGATGGATCTGGAGGATATCATCTTGAGTGAGGTAACCCAATCACAAAAGAACACACATGACATGCACTCACTGATAAGTGGTATTAGCCCAGAAGCTGGGACTACCCAAGATACAATTCATAAACCACATGAAACTGAAGAAGAAGGAAGACTAAAGTGTGGATACTTTGATCCTTCTTAGAAGGGGGAACAAAATACCCATTGAAGGAGTTACAAAGTTTGGAGCAGAAACTGAAGGAAGGACCATCCAGAGACCACCCTACCTTGGGATTCATCCATACCTTGGGCTCATCCATTGGACTGAGCACAGGGTCCTCAATGAAGGAGCTAGATAAAGTACCCAAGGAGCTGAAGGGGTTTGCAGCCCCCTAGGAGGAACAGCAATATGAACTAACCAGAATCCCCAGAGCTCCCTGGGACTAAGCCACCAATCAAAGAAAACTCATGGAGGGACTCGTGGACCTAGTTGTACGTGTAGCAGAGGATGATCTAGTTGGTCATCAATGGGAGGAGAGGCCCTTGGTCCTGTGAAGGTTCTATGCCCCAGTATAGGGAAATGTCTGGGCCAGGAAGCAGGAGTGGGTGAGTTGGTGTGCAGGGGAAGGGGGGAGGAGATAGGGTTTTTTTTTTTTTTTTTTTTTTTTTTGGAGGGGAAACCAGGAAAGGGGAAACATTTGAAATGCAAATAAGGAAAATATATAATAAAAAAAACAAAGAAGAAAACAATAAAGTTTCTAACAATACACACACATCATGTTACAAATGCAAAAAAAAAAAAACCAAACCAAAACAAAACAAAAAACAAAACACCCTCCCCTTTTTCCCTGCTAAACAAAAGGAGAAGACATCTTGAAATCTAGGAAGATGTCCTCTGTCTGACCATGACAGATTCCTGATCTCAGACTTCTATCCTTCAGAATCAAGAGGCTGTTTAAGTCAGTGGTCTTATATTATAGCAGCACAAACAAACTGACAGTAGATTCCCAGATTTAAATGAGAATTCCACTGGAGTCTGTGTGTGTGTGTGTGTGTGTGTGTGTGTGTGTGTGTGTGTATCTCTTATTCTCTTTCTGTTTGTGTGTAGACCACAGAGACTACTATGCCATATTATTAAGTGGATTTCAGGACCAGAAAACTGGAAATGTTTTGTTGTTGTTGTTGTTGTTGTTGTGGATACTAAAGCAATTCAATGGTGGCTTTACTTTGTAGTGGACTCAAACAGTTGCTTCAAGTAAATATTTTTGTTAAAAATGACAATAAAATCCTTTATATTTGATCACCTTCATAATATATGAAATACTATGAAACTATGAAATACTGCTAAAGTAAAAAATTATGAGTCTTAGTTTTTAATGTGCTCATTGGGAAAGAATAGTTAGAAAAGAAATACTTGATCTACTCTATGTGACACTGTTCTGCATACCTATATGAACTATGCCATGATACATGATAATATTGTCTGGAAAGACCCAGAAAAGAGTCTAGGTTACAAAGATGATCACCAGAAAATGATGACTGCAACTACTCAGAGTGGCCAGTATCTCAAGCATATTCAACTTGTTCTTACATATACATGCTTTTTAATTTTTATAGGAAGACTAAAGCAATCATTTTATAATTTTATAATTTCTTATTTGTAAATGAGGAAACTCAGAATCAGGTAGGCTCTGAAGCTCCATTTCCTACAGATAGCTTGCATAGTGTTTATTTACATCTCAATTTCTTGGACTTTGATGTCTACTTTCTTAACACACATTGGCAACTATTACTTAAACAATGCTGCATAGTAAACTGAAGAAGAAACCAGAGAATTTTGATGACAAATTTGGTTTTTTCCTTACTACTAAATCTGTGATTCTGCTGAGGTAGTTCTGCATTAGCCTGTAGATCAGCTTGAAAGCAGGGTTTCAATTAAGCCAGGGCTGGGTTTGAGTTTAGCGGGACATTGCCTTTGGGTGTACAGGATGCTTTTGCCTTGGTCACCGGAAATGTCCAGTGAAAACGTGTTTTGGAAAGTGTTTATCCACGTGACAGCTACATATATTTTAATGCCAGCCACAAGGCTGGCCTAATCCAGTGGAATGAGAAAGAATCACATTGTGAGAACTGGAAAATGACCTGGTTACAGGAACACAGTCACAATTTAAATAATTTATTCTTTTGTAACTTCTTGCATGTATACAATGTATGTGCAAGGGTGTAGGAGTATCCACCAGGGCAAGGACAACTTACAATGGGCATAAGAAGTATTAGAAGAAAATTGACTTCCCTTACCTCAGAAAGCACTAATTACTAATAGCACCTCAGCTAGAAATGGGGGCTCCCGACTTCGTGCTGGAATGCTGTCTGTCTTGATGTTGTGCCTGTAACCACAGATGCTGTGAGGTCACAAGTGCAGTGGTCCTGTGATTCACAGCAGTCCTCCTAGGCTCCTCTTCTGTGATGTTCCCTGAGACCTGGGCTGGAGGAGGGTAATAGAGATGTTCTGTCTGGAGCTGAGCATTCTAGTCACTTACTCTCTGCCCTGGAATCAGTTCAGAGAGTCATGATATTTATCAAAGGATCCTAATGAAGGGCTAAGATTGGCAGTCACCCTATTGTAAGTCCGTGTCCTACTGCTTCTTACTGAGAGGGATACTTTGCTACTTTAACAATGGGATTCTGACTATATTGTCTATTGTTGACAGTTTGTAAAGGCTGATTTTATAAACATAGAGCTAAAAAACACAAACTGTTATATTATGATTTAATTTTTAGGGATTAGTAAGATACTTGCTCGAAAAGACTTAGTTTTCTAGCTTACTGGGAAGCAATGCATTTTCTACTTCTATGAGTCAAGCATGCATTTCTCCTTAAGTGGATGAATTTAAACATTAACAACTATGTTTTAGTTAGACATCTGAGTTCTAAAACTTTATACTTGCTTCATAATTAATATCTTTATTCATCATGTTCTTTATTTCTTTAGATTTTTATATATGATAAGGAAACCATCAATTGACTTATTAAAGTCAGAGTAAAAATAACAAAGAATTATTTTGTCTCAGAGATGCTAACATAGTATTTGACACTTTCTACCTTCTACAACAAATTCTATGAATTTGAAATTTTGTAGAAATTATATGCTAAAACTCTGGATTCCTGTGCAGTTGAACCTTGCTATTTGGAGGTACACTGCCAATATTCACTTAGTCTTCAGGGCCATCTTTCTTACATAATCTATCTACGGGTCTTATTTTGAGGGTTTACAGAAAAGCATTCTATTTTTATTCTTCATTTGTAGTTTTGGATTTCTGTAAGGTCTCTCTTTTGAGAGTGCACCATGGTGAACCTGGAAGTGGCTACAATAGAAAGCAGCATCTTTCAGAAAGCAAGCTTCACTTAAGCATTTCATTGCTTTAACACTTCCTCCTGTCTTCCATCAGAAGCATCCATCAGGGGGCTTTTAGAGCACAGGGCTGTGCCCTGTGAAAATCTGTCCACCTTTGCAAGCCAAGAGCAGAAGTTAGTCAAAGGTGACCTTTTCTTCTATTATGCAGCTCTGCTGAGGAACTTGCCTTTTTGAACTTTGGCAACTTAGCTTTTTCCACTACACAGGTCTCTCAAAGGCTAAAATGTGATGGCACAGCATGCAAGTTAATTACTTCTCATTGTAAAAACCTATAAAGACCTCTTCAAAACAATCCACAGTGAGTGGTATGGAACATACATCAAACATCAGACAGGAGTTTAGGGGCCAGGAAACAAAACCCTTTATTTCTCTTTGAACTTGATGACAGGACCTGAGCTCCAGGCTCAATGGAATACTTAGAGTTGTCTTAGAGATGAGGGATCTGAGGGCAACAAAAAGAATGGTTCACCCAAGAAGGTGAACCAATTAAATATATTGGTAAGCACCACATCCCCTAGGCCTCTCTCATGTAAGCTGTGCAAGGAAAGTACATAAAGGTGATTAGATGTTTAATTTAACAACTTATTTCATATGTGTGTGTGAGAGAGATAAGATATAGCTAGACAGGAGTCATTTCAGAAGATACTTGTGATTCTAAAATATTTCAGAAATTCTAACAGAAGGTCATCGACTAGAATGCTAGAGCTTAAAGAGGGAAATTGTGTCCAGAAACTATAAGGGTTCGAGAATGATACCTCAAACTCAATCAGTATGCAAAAGCAAAGAATGCTTATTCAGCAGGCTTTCCTTCATGCAGGTTCTTCCCATTCAGGAATTGATATATACTCAGTGGACTCGCAGGCCTGGCATTTATTGCCAGTTAGGGGGATTCCCTTTTACCTTGATTGGTTAGCTCTATATCTAGAGATCTGACTGATTGGATAATGGGTTAGGTCTCTAGGGACTTTCCAGGGTGGCTGCTTAGTCATTCTAGCTACCTCTTCTTACTTCAGGCCATATGACAAGGAGTCCTTGAGTTGGCTGTCCATACCTGTGAATGTGTAACCAAAGGCTCCTGGATCTGGGTTCTCCGTCCTGGGAAATAGCAACTTAGTCCTACTTTCTTGATTTATTAAGTTGCAGCCTGTCATGAAGTCAACTCTGCCTGAGCTCAGTCCCTTCAAAACCATTATATTTGACTATGATTTCTCCATTATTGTCTTATTATGAAAGTCCAATTTCCCTATGTGAGGCCCCTTTACTCTCTATGTGAAGGAAAGTAGACATATGACAACATATGTCTAGTTATTGTAGGACTGAGTCTACACCAGAGAATTTCTATTTCTGCTGAGAAAATATTCATATGTAAGGGAATGAGGCAGGATATTTATTGAATTATTTTGGGCAATGCATCAATTTGACTTTCATAAATATTTTATAATCTTGATGGAGTTGACTCATAATCTGTACTAAGGAAAGGGAAATATTGGAGAAAAATCATAACATTAATGTGTAAAATATTTTTAAATAAACCAGCCAGGCTTTTAAAACTCCAATGTAAGTACTTTATAGCAGGCATTTGTTTTCTTTGAAGCTTTTTTCAAAAGCCTCATTGTCATAAATTCTTTTTCCTTTTTGTAAAAAAATAACTGTTTTCTGTAGAAATATCTATTTAGAAAGTGTAGTATTGAAATAAAATAAAACTTAAATAAATTTACCATATAATTAACCCCAATAAACAGTGAGAAAATTTCAGTATTTTATTTTATTTTTTATGGTTAATCTTTAAATTTTTTTTAAATTTTTAATATTTTTTATTACATATTTTCCTCAATTACATTTCCAATGCTATCCCAAAAGTCCCCCATACCACCTCCCACTTCCCTACCCACCCATTCCCATTCTTTTGGCCCTGGCATTCCCCTATATTGGGGCATATAAAGTTTGCAAGTCCAATGGGCCTCTCTTTCCAGTGATGGCCGACTAGGCCATCTTTCAATACATATGCAGCTAGAGACAAGAGCTCCGGGGTACTGGTTAGTTCATCATGTTGTTCCAACTATAGGGTTGCAGATTCCTTTAGCTCCTTGGGTACTTTCTCTAGCTTCTCCATTGGGAGCCCTGTGATACATCCAATAGCTGACTATGAGCATCCACTCCTGTGTTTGCTAGGCCCCGGCATAGTCTCACAAGCGACAGCTATAACTGGGTCCTTTCAGCAAAATCTTGCTAGTGTATGCAATGGTGTCAGCGTTTAGAAGCTGCTTATGGGATGGATCCCTGGATATGGCAGTCTCTAGATGGTCCATCCTTTCATCACAGCTCCAAACTTTGTCTCTGTAACTCCTTTCATGGGTGTTTTGTTCCCAATTCTAGGAAGGGGCATATTGTCCACATTTTGGTCTTCATTCTTCCTGAGTTTCATGTGTTTAGCAAACTGTATCTTATATCTTGGGTATCCTAAGTTTTGGGCTAATATCCACTTATCAGTGAATACATATTGTGTGAGTTCCTTTGTGATTGTGTTACCTCACTCAAGATGATGCCCTCCAGGTCCATCCATTTGCCTAGGAATTTCATAAATTCATTCTTTTTAATAGCTGAGTAGTACTCCATTGTGTAAATGTACCATAATTTCTGTATCCATTCCTCTGTTGAGGGACATCTGGGTTCTTTCCATCTTCTAGCTATTATAAATAGGGCTGCTATGAACATAGTGGAGCATGTGTCCTTTTTACCGGTTGGGACATCTTCTGGATATATGCCCAGGAGAGGTATTGCTGGATCCTCCGGTAGTACTATGTCCAATTTTCTGAGGAACCGCCAGACTGATTTCCAGAGTGGTTGTACAAGCTTGCAATCCCACCAACAATGGAGGAGTGTTCCTCTTTTCCACATCCTCGCCAGCATCTGCTGTCACCTGAATTTTTGATCTTAGCCATTCTGACTGGTGTGAGGTGGAATCTCAGGGTTGTTTTGATTTGCATTTCCCTGATGATTAAGGATGTTGAACATTTTTTCAGGTGCTTCTCTGCCATTCGGTATTCCTCAGGTGAGAATTCTTTGTTCAGTTCTGAGCCCCATTTTTTAATGGGGTTATTTGACTTTCTGGAGTCCACCTTCTTGAGTTCTTTCTATATATTATATATTAGTCCCTTATCTGATTTAGGATAGGTAAAGATCCTTTCCCAATCAGTTGGTTGTTTTTTTGTCTTATTGACGGTGTCTTTTGCCTTGCAGAAGCTTTGCAGTTTCATGAGGTCCCATTAGTCAATTCTTGATCTTACAGCACAAGCCATTGCTGTTCTATTCAGGAATCTTTCCCCTGTGCCCATATCTTCAAGGCTTTTCCCCACTTTCTCATCTATAAGTTTCAGTGTCTCTGGTTTTATGTGAAGTTCCTTGATCCACTTAGACTTGACCTTAGTACAAGGAGATAGGAATGGATCGATTTGCATTCTTCTACATGTTAACAACCAGTTGTGCCAGCACCATTTGTTGAAAATGCTGTCTTTCTTCCACTGGATGGTTTTAGCTCCCTTGTCGAAGATCAAGTGACCGTAGGTGTGTGGGTTCATTTCTGGGTCTTCAATTCTATTCCATTGGTCTATTTGTCTGTCACTATACCAGTACCACGCAGTTTTTATCACAATTGCTCTGTAGTAAAGCTTTAGGTCCGGCATGGTGATTCCACCAGAGGTTCTTTTATCCTTGAGAAGAGTTTTTGCTATCCTAGGTTTTTTGTTATTCCATATGAATTTGCAGATTGCACTTTCTAATTCGTTGAAGAATTGAGTTGGAATTTTGATGGGGATTGCATTGAATCTGTAGATTGCTTTTGGCAAGATAGCCATTTTTACAATGTTGATCCTGCCAATCCATGAGCATGGGAGATCTTTCCATCTTCTGAGATCTTCTATAATTTCTTTCTTCAGAGACTTGAAGTTTTTATTATACAGATATTTCACTTCCTTAGTTAGAGTCACGCCAAGATATTTTATATTATTTGTGACTATTGAGAAGGGTGTTGTTTCCCTAATTTCTTTCTCAGCCTGTTTATTCTTTGTGTAGAGAAAGGCCATTGATTTGTTTGAGTTAATTTTATATCCAGCTACTTCACCGTAGCTGTTTATCAGGCTTAGGAGTTCTTTAGTGGAATTTTTAGGGTCACTTAGATATACTATCATATCATCTGCAAAAAGTGATATTTTGACTTCATCTTTTCCAATTTGTATCCCTTTGATCTCCTTTTGTTGTCGAATTGCTCTGGCTAGGACTTCAAGTACAATGTTGAATTGGTATGGAGAAAGTGGACAGCCTTGTCTAGTCCCTGATTTTAGAGGGATTGCTTCAAGCTTCTCACCATTTACTTTGATGTTGGCTACTGGTTTGCTGTAGATTGCTTTTATCATGTTTAGGTATGGACCTTGAATTCCTGATCTTTCCAAGACTTTTATCATGAATGGGTTTTGGATCTTGTCAAATGCTTTTTCTGCATCTAACGAGAGGACCATGTAGTTTTTGTCTTTGAGTTTGTTTATATACTGGATTACGTTGATGGATTTCTGTATATTGAACCATCCCTGCATCCCTGGGATGAAACCTACTTGGTCAGGATGGATGATTGTTTTGATGTGTTCTTGGATTCGGTTAGCAAGAACTTTATTGAGGATTTTTGCATTAATATTCATAAGGGATATTGGTCTGAAGTTTTCTATCTTTGTTGGGTCTTTTTGTGGTTTAGGTATCAGAGTAATTGTGGCTTCATAGAATGAGTTGGGTAGAGTACCTTCTGTTTCTATTTTGTGGAATAGTTTGTGAAGAACTGGGATTAGATCTTCTTTGAAGGTCTGATAGAACTCTGCACTAAACCCATCTGGTCCTGGGCTTTTTTTGGTTGGGAGACTATTAATGACTGCTTCTATTTCTTTGGGGGATATAGGGCTGTTTAGATCATTAACCTGATCTTGATTCAACTTTGGTACCTGGTATCTGTCTAGGAACTTCTCCATTTCATCCAGGTTCTCCAGTTTTGTTGAGTATAGCCTTTGGTAGAAGGATCTGATGGTGTTTTGGATGTCTTCAGGATCTGTTGTTATGTCTCCTTTTTCATTTCTGATTTTGTTAATTAGAATGCTTTCCCTGTGCCCTCTAGTGAGTCTGGCTAAGGGTTTATCTATCTTGTTCATTTTTTCAAACAACCAGCTCCTTGATTGGTTGATTCTTTGAATAGTTCTTCTTGTTTCCACTTGGTTGATTTTGCCCCTGAGTTTGATTATTTCCTGCCGTCTACTCCTCTTGGGTGAATTTGCTTCCTTTTGTTCTAGTGCTTTTAGGTATGTTGTCAAGCTGCTAATGTGTGCTCTCTCTAGTTTCTTTTTGGAGGCACTCAGAGCTATGAGTTTTCCTCTTAGAAATGCTTTCATTGCATCCCATAAGTTTGGGTATGTTGTGGCTTCATTTTCACTGAACTCTAAAAAGTCCTTAATTTCTTTCTTTATTCCTTCCTTGGCCAAGGTATCATTGAGAAGAGTGTTGTTCAGTTTCCACTTGAATGTTGGCTTTCTATTATTTATTTTGTTATTGAAGATCAGCCTTAGTCCATGGTGATCTGATAGGATGCATGGGACAATTTCAATATTTTTGTATCTGTTGAGGCCTGTTTTGTGACCAATTATGTGGTCAATTTTGGAGAAGGTACCATGAGGTGCTGAGAAGAAGATATATCCTTTTGTTTTAGGATAGAATGTTCTGTAGATATCTGTCAGATCCATTTGATTCATAACTTCTGTTAGTTTCACTGTGTCCCTATTTAGTTTCTGTTTCCATGATCTGTCCATTGGTGAAAGTGGCATGTTGAAGTCTCCCACTATTATTGTATGAGGTGCAATGTGTGCTTTGATTTTTACTAAAGTTTCTTTAATGAATGTGGCTGCCTTTTTATTTGGACCATAGATATTCAGGATTGATAGTTACTCTTGGAGAATTTTGCCTTTGATGAGTATGAAGTGCCCCTCCCTGTCCTTTTTGATGACTTTGGGTTGGAAGTCAATTTTATCAGATATTAGAATGGGTACTCCAGCTTGTTTCTTCATACCATTTGCTTGGAAAATTGTTTTCCAGCCTTTCATTCTGAGGTAGTGTCTATCTTTTTCTCTGAGATGAGTTTCCTGTAAGCAGCAAAATCTTGGGTCTTGTTT
The DNA here is from genome assembly GCF_978045245.1 of Mus caroli. Taxonomy (NCBI): domain Eukaryota; kingdom Metazoa; phylum Chordata; class Mammalia; order Rodentia; family Muridae; genus Mus; species Mus caroli. The sequence goes on along the minus strand of NW_028227258.1, from coordinate 150,787,013 downwards.
GTGTAGCCAGTTTGTTAGTCTGTGTCTTTTTATCGCGGAGTTGAGTCCATTGATATTAAGAGATATTAAGGAAAAGTAATTGTTGTTTCCTGTTATTTTTGTTGTTAAAGTTGGCATTCTGTTCTTGTGGCTGTCTTCTTTTAGGTTTGTTGAGGATTACCTTCTTGTTTTTTCTAGGGCGTGGTTCCCGTCCTTGTATTGTTTTTTTTCTGTTATTATCCTTTGAAGTGCTGGATTCGTGGAGAGATAATGTTTGAATTTGGTTTTGTCGTGGAATACTTTGGTTTCTCCATCTATGTTAATTGAGAGTTTGGCTGGGTATAGTAGCCTGGGCTGGAATTTGTGTTCTTTTAGTGTGTGTATAACATCTGTCCAGGATCTTCTGGCTTTCATAGTCTCTAGTGAAAAATCTGGTGTCATTCTGATAGGCTTGCCTTTAAATGTTACTTGGCCTTTTTCTCTTACTGCTTTTAGTATTCTATCTTTATTTAGTGCATTTGTTGTTTTGATTATTATGTGTCGGGAGGTATTTCTTTTCTGGTCCAGTCTATTTTGAGTTCTGTAGACTTCTTGTATGTTCATGAGCATCTCTTTATTTAGATTTGGGAAGTTTTCTTCTATAATTTTGTTGAAGATGTTTGCTGGTCCTTTGATTTGAAAATCTTCATACTCAAATACTGCTATTATCCGTAGGTTTGGCCTTCTCATTGTGTCCTGTATTTCTTGGATGTTTTGAGTTAGGATCTTTTTGAGTTTTACATTTTTCTTGATTGTTGTGCCGATGTTCTCTATGGAATCTTCTGCACCTGAGATTCTCTCTTCCATCTCTTGTATTCTGTTGCTGATGCTCTTATCTATGTTTCCAGATTTCTTTCCTAGGGTTTCTATCTCCAGTGTTGCCTCATTTTGGGTTTTCTTTATTGTGTCTACTTCCCTTTTTAGGTTTAGTATGGTTTTGTTCATTTCCATCATCTGTTTGGATGTGTTTTCTTGTTTTTCTTTAAGGACTTCTACCTGTTTGATTGTGTTATCCTGTTTTTTCTTTAAGGACTTGTAACTCTTTAGCCATGTTCTCCTTTAATTCTTTAAGTGAGTTATTAAAGTCCTTCTTGATGTCTTCTACCATCATCATGAGATATGCTTTTAGATCCCTGTCTCGCTTTTCCGGTGTGTTGGGGTGCCCTGGACTGGGTGAAGTGGGAGTGCTGGGTTCTGATGATGGTGAGTGGTCTTGGTTTCTGTTAGTAAGATTATTATGTTTACCTTTCGCTATCTGGTAATCTCTGGGGTTAGTTGTTATAGTGTTATAGTTAGTTGTTATAGTTAGTTAGTTGTCACTGTTTAAAGATTGGAGCAGACTCTGTTCCACTCACCAGAAGTCTCAAAATCCTGTGGCGGGTGTCCTGGGTAGCTGGCGGGTGTCAGCCAACCCTGCGCTCTAGCTACCCTGGTGCTGGTCTGACCGGAAGAGGCTTGTGGCCCTACTCAGGCCGGTTTTCTGCTTCCCTAACTAATGCAGTCTCAGGTCCCGCGGGCAATTGGATTGGAGCAGAAGCTGTGTTCCACTCACCAGAAGTCTTAAGATCCTGTGGCGCGCTCCCAGCTGGAGGACAGTGACCTGCCCTGCAGGGAGCGCCATCTTGGCTCCGGGACTCCGCCGAACTTAGTCTGTACAGGTCAGAGTGAGGACCACAGAGGCAGACAGCTTCTGGGACAGGCGGGAGCCACAGAGCCGCTGAGGCAGCACCCTTTTGGGGCCACAGACATCCGGCACCCTCCTAGCTGGAAGACAGTGGTCTGCCCTGCACAGGAGCCCTCTGCCTCAGGAGCAGGGAGCACATCTTGGATCCAGGACTCCACTGAACTTAGGAACTTAGTCTGCACAGCTGAGAGTGTGCACCACAGAAGCCTACAGCTTCTGTGACCTGCCAAAGCAACACAGCATCTGGGAAAGGTCCTGTTTTCCGCCTTCTTCTTCGGCCAGGAGGAGGTCCAAACGCCAGATATCTGTACACCTTCCCTTTAAGAGGAAAGCTTGTCAGCAGGGAGTGCTCTAACCACTGAAAATCAGAGGAGAGAGCCTGTCTCCCAGCTCTGCTGACAGAGGATACTCAGAATCACCAGAAGAACAACCTCTGAACAGAGACAACTATAACAACTCCAGAGATTACCAGATGGCGAGAGGTAAAGGTAAGAATCTTACTAACAGAAACCAAGACCACTCACCATCATCAGGACCCAACACTCCCACTTCGCCCAGTCCAGGGCACCCCAACACACCTGAAAAACTAGACCTGGATTTAAAAGCATATCTCATGATGATGGTAGAGGACATCAAGAAGGACTTTAAAGAACTACAGGAGAACATGGCTAAAGAGTTACAAGTCCTTAAAGAAAAACAGGAAAACACAACCAAACTGGTAGAAGTCCTTAAAGAGAAACAGGAAACACATCCAATCAGATGATGGAAATGAACAAAACCATACTAGACCTAAAAAGGGAAGTAGACACAATAAAGAAAACCCAAAATGAGGCAACACTGGAGATAGAAACCCTAGGAAAGAAATCTGGAACCATAGATACCAGCATCAGCAACAGAATACAAGAGATGGAAGAGAGAATCTCAGCCGCAGAAGATTCCATAGAGAACATCGGCACAACAATCAAGGAAAATGTAAAATGCAAAAAGATCCTAACTCAAAACATCCAAGAAATACAGGACACAATGAGAAGACCAAACCTACGGATAATAGGAGTGGATGAGAATGAAGATTTTCATCTCAAAGGACCAGCATACATCTTCAACAAAATTATAGAAGAAAACTTCCCAAATCTAAAGAAAGAGATGCCCATGAACATACAAGAAGCCTACAGAACTCCAAATAGACTGGACCAGAAAAGAAATACCTCCCGACACATCATAATCAGAACAACAAATGCTCTAAATAAAGATAGAATACAAAAAGCAGTAAGAGAAAAAGGCCAAGTAACATATAAAGGCAAGCCTATCAGAATTACACCAGATTTTTCACCAGAGACTATGAAAGCCAGAAGATCCTGGACGGATGTTATACAGACACTAAAAGAACACAAATTCCAGCCCAGGCTACTATACCCAGCCAAACTCTCAATTTACATAGATGGAGAAACCAAAGTATTCCACTACAAAACCAAATTCACACATTATCTCTCCGCAAATCCAGCCCTTCAAAGGATAATAACAGAAAAAAACCAATACAAGGACAGGAACCACGCCCTAGAAACAACAAGAAGGTAATCCCTCAACAAACTTAAAGAAGACAGCCACAAGAACAAAATGCCAACTTTAACAACAAAAATAACAGGAAACAACAATTACTTTTCCTTAATATCTCTTAATATCAATGGACTCAACTCCCCGATAAAAGACATAGACAAACAAACTGGCTACACAAACAAGACCCAAGATTTTGCTGCTTACAGGAAACTCATCTCAGAGAAAAGGATAGACACTACCTCAGAATGAAAGGCTGGAAAACAATTTTCCAAGCAAATGGCATGAAGAAACAAGCTGGAGTAGCCATTCTAATATCTGATAAGATTGACTTCCAACCCAAAGTCATAAAAAAAGACAGGGAGGGACACTTCCTACTCATCAAAGGTAAAATCCTCCAAGAGGAACTATCGATCCTGAATATCTACGCTCCAAATACAAAGGCAGCCACATTCATTAAAGAAACTTTAGTAAATCTCAAAGCACACATTGCACCTCATACAATAATAGTGGGAGACTTCAACACACCACTTTCACCAATGGACAGATCATGGAAACAGAAACTAAACAGGGACACAGAGAAACTAAGAGAAATTATGAATCAAATGGATCTGGCAGATATCTACAGAACATTCTATCCTAAAACAAAAGGATATACCTTCTTCTCAGCACCTCATGGTACCTTCTCCAAAATTGACCACATAATTGGTCACAAAACAGGCCTCAACAGATACAAAAATATTGAAATTGTCCCATGCATCCTATCAGATCACCATGGACTAAGGCTGATCTTCCATAACAAAATAAATAATAGAAAGCCAACCTTCACGTGGAAACTGAACAACACTCTTCTCAATGATACCTTGGTCAAGGAAGGAATAAAGAAAGAAATTAAGGACAATTTAGAGTTCAATGAAAATGAAGCCACAACATACCCAAACTTATGGGACGCAATGAAAGCATTTCTAAGAGGAAAACTCATAGCTCTGAGTGCCTCCAAAAGGAAACTAGAGAGAGCACACATTAGCAGCTTGACAACACACCTAAAAGCACTAGAACAAAAGGAAGCAAATTCACCCAAGAGGAGTAGACGGCAGGAAATAATCAAACTCAGGGGCAAAATCAACCAAGTGGAAACAAGAAAAACTATTCAAAGAATCAACCAATCAAGGAGCTGGTTCTTTGAGAAAATCAACAAGATAGATAAACCCTTAGCCAGACTCACTAGAGGGCACAGGGAAAGCATCCTAATTAACAAAATCAGAAATGAAAAAGGAGACATAACAACAGATCCTGAAGACATCCAAAACACAATCAGATCCTTCTACCAAAGGCTATACTCAACAGAACTGGAGAACCTGGATGAAATGGAGAAGTTCCTAGACAGATACCAGGTACCAAAGTTGAATCAAGATCAGGTTAATGATCTAAACAGCCCTATATCCCCCAAAGAAATAGAAGCAGTCATTAATAGTCTCCCAACTAAAAAAGGCCCAGGACCAGATGGGTTTAGTGCAGAGTTCTATCAGACCTTCAAAGAAGAGCTAATCCCAGTTCTTCACAAACTATTCCACAAAATAGAAACAGAAGGTACTCTACCCAACTCATTCTATGAAGCCACAATTACTCTGATACCTAAACCACAAAAAGACCCAACAAAGATAGAAAACTTCAGACCAATATCCCTTATGAATATTGATGCAAAAATCCTCAATAAAGTTCTTGCTAACCGAATCCAAGAACACATCAAAACAATCATCCATCCTGACCAAGTAGGTTTCATCCCAGGGATGCAGGGATGGTTCAATATACAGAAATCCATCAACGTAATCCAGTATATAAACAAACTCAAAGACAAAAACCACATGGTCATCTCGTTAGATGCAGAAAAAGCATTTGACAAGATCCAACACCCATTCATGATAAAAGTCTTGGAAAGATCAGGAATTCAAGGCCCATACCTAAACATGATAAAAGCAATCTACAGCAAACCAGTAGCCAACATCAAAGTAAATGGTGAGAAGCTTGAAGCAATCCCTCTAAAATCAGGGACTAGACAAGGCTGTCCACTTTCTCCATACCTATTCAACATTGTACTTGAAGTCCTAGCCAGAGCAATTCGACAACAAAAGGAGATCAAAGGGATACAAATTGGAAAAGATGAAGTCAAAATATCACTTTTTGCAGATGATATGATAGTATATCTAAGTGACCCTAAAAATTCCACTAAAGAACTCCTAAGCCTGATAAACAGCTACGGTGAAGTAGCTGGATATAAAATTAACTCAAACAAATCAATGGCCTTTCTCTACACAAAGAATAAACAGGCTGAGAAAGAAATTAGGGAAACAACACCCTTCTCAATAGTCACAAATAATATAAAATATCTTGGCGTGACTCTAACTAAGGAAGTGAAAGATCTGTATAATAAAAACTTCAAGTCTCTGAAGAAAGAAATTATAGAAGATCTCAGAAGATGGAAAGATCTCCCATGCTCATGGATTGGCAGGATCAACATTGTAAAAATGGCTATCTTGCCAAAAGCAATCTACAGATTCAATGCAATCCCCATCAAAATTCCAACTCAATTCTTCAACGAATTAGAAAGTGCAATCTGCAAATTCATCTGGAATAACAAAAAACCTAGGATAGCAAAAACTCTTCTCAAGGATAAAAGAACCTCTGGTGGAATCACCATGCCTGACCTAAAGCTCTACTACAGAGCAATTGTGATAAAAACTGCATGGTACTGGTATAGTGACAGACAAATAGACCAATGGAATAGAATTGAAGACCCAGAAATGAACCCACACACCTACGGTCACTTGATCTTCGACAAGGGAGCTAAAAACATCCAGTGGAAGAAAGACAGCATTTTCAACAAATGGTGCTGGCACAACTGGTTGTTAACATGTAGAAGAATGCAAATCGATCCATTCCTATCTCCTTGTACTAAGGTCAAGTCTAAGTGGATCAAGGAACTTCACATAAAACCAGAGACACTGAAACTTATAGATGAGAAAGTGGGGAAAAGCCTTGAAGATATGGGCACAGGGGAAAAATTCCTGAATAGAACAGTAATGGCTTGTGCTGTAAGATCGAGAATTGACAAGTGGGACCTCATGAAACTGCAAAGCTTCTGCAAGGCTAAAGACACCATCAATAAGACAAAAAAACCACCAACAGATTGGTCAAGGATCTTCACCTATCCTAAATCAGATAAGGGACTAATATCCAATATATATAAAGAACTCAAGAAGGTGGACTCCAGAAAGTCAAATAACCCCATTAAAAAATGGGGCTCAGAACTGAACAAAGAATTCTCACCTGAGGAATACCGAATGGCAGAGAAGCACCTGAAAAAATGTTCAACATCCTTAATCATCAGGGAAATGCAAATCAAAACAACCCTGAGATTCCACCTCACACCAGTCAGAATGGCTAAGATCAAAAATTCAGGTGACAGCAGATGCTGGCGAGGATGTGGAGAAAGAGGAACACTCCTCCATTGTTGGTGGGATTGCAAGCTTGCACAACCACTCTGGAAATCAGTCTGGCGGTTCCTCAGAAAATTGGACATAGTACTACCGGAGGATCCAGCAATACCTCTCCTGGGCATATATCCAGAAGATGTCCCAACCGGTAAAAAGGACACATGCTCCACTATGTTCATAGCAGCCCTATTTATAATAGCCAGAAGCTGGAAAGAACCCAGATGTCCCTCAACAGAGGAATGGATACAGAAATTATGGTACATTTACACAATGGAGTACTACTCAGCTATTAAAAAGAATGAATTTATGAAATTCCTAGCCAAATCGATGGACCTGGAGGGCATCATCTTGAGTGAAGTAACACAATCACAAAAGAACTCACACAATATGTATTCACTGATAAGTGGATATTAGCCCAAAACTTAGGATACCCAAGATGTGAGATACAATTTGCTAAACGCATGAAACTCAAGAAGAATGAAGACCAAAGTGTGGACATTGTGCCCCTTCTTAGAATTGGGAACAAAACACCCAGGGAAGGAGTTACAGAGACAAAGTTCGTAGCTGTGATGAAAGGATGGACCATTTAGAGACTGCCGTATCCAGGGATCCATCCCATAAGCAGCTTCTAAACGCTGACACCATTGCATACACTAGCAAGATTTTGCTGAAAGGACCCAAATATAGCTGTCTCTTGTGAGATGATGCCGGGGCCTAGCAAACACAGGAATGGATGTTCACAGTCAGCTATTGGATGTATCACAGGGCTCCCAATGGAGAAGCTAGAGAAATTACCCAAGGAGCTAAAGGGATCTGCAACCCTATTGTTGGAACAACATGATGTACTAACCAGAACCCCGGAGCTCTTGTCTCTAGCTGCATATGTATTGAAAGATGGTCTAGTTGGCCATCACTGGAAAGAGAGGCCCATTGGACTTGCAAACTTTATATGCCCCAATATAGGGGGATGCCAGGGCCAAAAGAATGGGAATGGGTGGGTAGGGAAGTGGGGGGCGCTATGGGGGACTTTTGGGATAGCATTGGAAATGTAATTGAGGAAAATATGTAATAAAAAAAAAAAAAGATCCTGTGGCGGGTGTTGTGGGTAGCTGGGCAGTGTCAGCCGACCCTGCGCCCTAGCTACCCCGGTGCTTTTCCGAACGGAAGAGGCTTGTGGCCCTACTCAGGCCGGATTTCTGCCTCCCCAACCAAAGCAGTCTCAGGTCCCGCGCGATTGGACTGGGGCAGAAGCTGTGTTCCACTCACCAGAAGTCTCAAAATCCTGTGGCAGGTGTCGTGGGTAGCTGGCGGTGTCAGCAGACCCTGCGCTCCAGCTACCCCGGTAAAATTTTTTATTAGATATTTTCTTTATTTACATTACAAATACTATCCCAAAAATCCCCTATACTTCCCCCCCTCCCCTACCCCCTCACTCCCACTTCTTGGCCCTGGTGTTCCCCTGTACTGGGGCATATAAACTATGCTAGACCAAGGGGCCTCTCTTCTCAATGACTGCCGACTAGGCCATCTTCTGCTACGTATGCAGCTAGAGACATGAGCTCTGTGGGTACTGGTTAGTTCATATTGTTGTTCCACCTATAGGGTTGCAGACCCCTTAAGCTCCTTGGGTGCTTTCTCTAGCTTCTCTATTGGGGGCCCTGTGTTCCATCTTATAGATGGCTGTGAGCAACCACTTCTGTATATGCCAGGCACTGCAAAGCCTCACAGGAGATAGCTATATCAGGGTCCTTTCAGCAAAATCTTGTTGGCGTATTCGATAGTGTCTGGGTTTGGTGGCTGATTATGGGATGTACCCCCTTGTGGGACAGTCTCTGGATGGTGCATCCTTGGACTTACCTCCAAATTTTGTCTCTGCAACTCCTTCCAACGATATTTTATTCCCTATTCTAGATAGGAATAAAGTATCCACGCGTTGGTGTTCCTTCTTGATTTTCTTGTGTTTTGCAAGTTGTATCTTGGGATTTCTAGGTTTCTGGGCTAATATCCACTTATCAGTGATTGCACATCAAGTGACTTCTTTTGTGATTGGGTTATCTCACTCAGGATGATATCCTCCAGATACATCCATTTGCCCAAGAATTTCATAAATTCATTGTTTATAATAGCTGAGTAGTATTCCATTGTGTAAATATACCACATTTTTTGTATCCACTCCTCTGTTGAGGGACATCTGTGTTCTTTTGAGCTTGTGGATATTATAAATAGGGCTGCTATGAACATAGTGGAACATGTGTCCTTATTGCAAGTTGGAACATCTTCTGCGTATATGCCCAGGAGAGGTATTTCTGGTTCTAGTGGTAGTACTATGTCCAGTTTTCTGAGGAACCACCAAACTGATTTCCAGAGTGGTTGTACCAGCTTGTAATCCTACCAGAAATGGAGGAGTGTTCCTCTATTTCCACATCCTCTCCAGCATCTGCTGTCACCTGAATTTTTGATCCTAGCCATTCTGACTGGTGTAAGGTGGAATCTCAGTGTTGTTTTGATTTGCATTTCCCTGATGATTAAGGATGTTGAACATTTTTTCAAATGTTTCTCAGCCCTTTGCTTTTCCTCAGTTGAGAATTCTTTGTTTAGCTCTGTACCCCATTTTTAATAGGGTTATTTGAATTTCTGGAGTTCAGCTTCTTGAGCTCTTTGTATAAAGTGGATATTAGCCCCTAACAGATTTAGGATTGGTAAAAATCCTTTCCCAATCTGTTGGTGGCCATTTTGTCTTATTGACAGTATCTTTTCCCTAGAGAAGCTTTGAAATTTTATGAGGTCTCATGTGTCAATTGTTGACATTACAGCACAGGCCATTGCTGTTCTCTTTAGAAATTTTTCCCCTGTGCCCATATCTTCCAGGGTTTTCCCCACTTTCTCTTCTATAAATTTCAGTGTCTCTGGTTTTACATGGAGTTCTTTGATCCACTTAGACTTGAGCTTTCGACAAGGAGATAGGAATGGATCTATTCGTATTCTTCTACATGATAACAACCGGTTGTGCCAGCACCATTTGTTGAAAATTCTGTCTTTTTTCCACTGGATGGTTTTAGCTCCCCTGGTCAAAAATCAAGTAACCATGGGTGTGTGGGTTCATTTCTAGGTATTCAATTCTATTTCATTGATCTACCTGTGTGTCACTATACCAGTACCAGGCAGTTTTTATAACAATTGCTCTGTAGTGCAGATTGAGGTCAGGCATGTTGATTCCACCAGAGGTTCTTTTATTGTTGAGAATAGTTTTTGCTATGCTAGGTTTTATGTTAATCGAGATGAATTTGCAAATTACCCTTTCTAACTCAGTGGAGAATTGAGTTGGAATTTTGAGGGGGATTACATTAAATCTGTAGATTGTTTTCAGCAGGATAGACATTGTGACTATATTGATCCTCCACTCCATGAGCATGGGAGATCTTTCCATCTTCTGAGCTCTTCTTTGATTTCTTTCTTCAGAGACTTGAAGTTCTTGTCATACAGATCTTTCACTTCCTTAATTAGAGTCACACCAAGGTATTTTATATTATTTGTGACTATTGTGAGGGGTGTTGTTTTCCTAATTTCTTTCTCAGCCTGTTTATCCTTTGTGTAGAGAAAGGCCACTGGTTTGTTTGAGTTAATTTTATATCCATCTACTGTACTGAAGCTGTTTATCAGGTTTAGGAGTTCTCTGGTGGAATTGTTTTAAATATTTTTTTTATTAGGTCTTTCCCTCAATTACATTTCCAATGCTATCCCAAAAGTCCCCCATACCCCCCCCACACTCCCCTACACACCCACTCCCACTTTTTGGCCCTGACATTCCCCTGTACTGGGGCATATAAAGTTTGCATGTCCAATGGGCCTCTTTTTCCAGTGATGGCCTATTAGGCCATCTTTTGATACATATGCAGCTAGAGTCAAGAGCTCAGGGGTACTGGTTAGTTCATAATGTTGTTGCACCTATAGGGTTGCAGATCACTTTAGGTCCTTGGATACTTTTTCTAGCTCCTCCATTGGGGGCCCTGTGATCCATCCAATAGCTGACTGTGAGCATCCACTTCTGTATTTGCTAGGGTCCGGCATAGTCTCACAAGGGACAGCTATATCAGGGTCCTTTCAGCAAACTCTGGCTAGTGAATGCAATGGTGTCATCGTTTGGAGGCTGATTATGGGATGGACCCCTGTATATAGCAGTCTCTAGATGGTCCATCCCTTTGTCTCAGCTCCAAACTTTGTCTCTGTAACTCCTTCCATGGGTGTTTTGTTCCCAATTCTAAGAAGGGGCAATGTGTCCACACTTTGGTCTTAGTTCTTCTTGAGTTTCATGTGTTTTGAAAATTGTATCTTATATCTCAGGTATACCAAGTTTTGGGGCTAATATCCACTTATCAGTGAGTACATATCATTTGAGTTCTTTTGTGATTATGTTACCTCACTCAGGATGATGCCCTCCAGATCCAACCATTTGCCTAGGAATTTCATAAATTCATTCTTTTTAATAGCTGAGTAGTACTCCATTGTGTAAATGTACCACATTTTTTGTATCCATTCCTCTGTTGAGGGGCATCTGGGTTCTTTCCATCTTCTGGTTATTATAAATAAGGCTTCTATGAACATAGTGGAGCATGTGTCCTTCTTACCGGTTGGGACATCTTCTGGATATATGCCCAGGAGAGGTATTGCTGGATCCTCCAGTAGTACTATGTCCAATTTTCTGAGGAACCGCCAGACTGATTTCCAGAGTGGTTGTACAAGCTTGCAATCCCACCAACAATGGAGGAGTGTTCCTCTTTCTCCACATCCTCGCCAGCATCTGCTGTCACCTGAATTTTTGATCTTAGCCATTCTGACTGGTGTGAGGTGGAATCTCAGGGTTGTTTTGATTTGCATTTCCCTGATGATTAAGGATGTTGAACAGTTTTTCAGGTGCTTCTCAGCCATTCGACATTCCTCAGGTGAGAATTCTTTGTTCAGTTCAGAGGCCCGTTTTTTAATTGGGTTATTTGATTTTCTGGAGTCCACCTTCTTGAGTTCTTTATATATATTGGATATTAGTCCCCTATCTGATTTAGTATAGGTAAAGAGCCTTTCCCAATCTGTTGGTGGTCTTTTTGTCTTATTGACGGTGTCTTTTGCCTTACAGAAGCTTTGCAGTTTCATGAGGTCCCATTTGTCAATTCTCGATCTTACAGCACAAGCCATTGCTGTCCTATTCAGGAATATTTCCCCTGTTCCCGTATCTTCGAGGCTTTTCCCCAATTTCTCCTCTATAAGTTTCAGTGTCTCTGGTTTTATGTGGAGTTCCTTGATCCACTTAGATTTGACCTTAGTACAAGGATATAGGAATGGATTGATTCACATTCTTCTACATGATAACAAGCAGTTGTGCCAGCACCATTTGTTGAAAATGCTGTCTTTTTTCCTCTGGATGGTTTTTGCTCCCTTGTCAAAGATCAAGTGATAATAAGTATGTGGGTTTATTTCTGGGCAATTCTATTCCATCGGTCTAGTTGTCTGTCACTATACTAGTACCATGCAGTTTTTTTTTTTTTTTTTTTATCACAATTGCCCTGTAGAAAAGCTTTAGGTCCGGCATGGTGATTCCACCAGAGGTTCTTTTATCCTTGAAAAGAGTTTTTGCTATCCTAAGGTTTTTGTTATTCCAGATGAATTTCTAGATTGCTCTTTCTAATTCGTTAAAGAATTGAGTTGGAATTTAGATGGGGATTGCATTGAATCTGTAGATTGCTTTTGGCAGGATAGCCATTTTTACAATGTTGATCCTGCCAATCCATGAGCATGGGAGATCTTTCCATCTTCTGAGATCTTCTTTAATTTCTTTCTTCAGAGACTTGAAGTTCTTATCATACAGATCTTTCACTTCCTTAGTTAGAGTCACGCCAAGGTATTTTATATTATTTGTGACTATTGTGAAGGGTGTTGTTTCCCTAATTTCTTTCTCAGCCTGTTTATGCTTTGTGTACAGAAAGGCCATTGACTTGTCTGAGTTAATTTTTTATTCAGATACTTCACCGAAGCTGTTTATCAGGTTTAGGAGTTCTCTGGTGGAATTTTTAGGGTCACTTATATATACTATCATATCATCTGCAAAAAGTGATATTTTGACTTCTTCCTTTCCAATTTGTATCCCCTTGATCTCCTTTTGTTGTCTAACTGCTCTGGCTAGGACTTCAAGTACAATGTTGAATAGGTAAGGAGAAAGTCAGCAGCCTTGTCTAGTCCCTGATTTTAGTGGGATTGTTTCAAGCTTCTTACCATTTACTTTGATGTTGGCTACTGGTTTGCTGTAGATTGCTTTTATCATGTTTAGGTATGGGCCTTGAATTCCTGATCTTTCCAAGACTTTTATCACGAATGGGTGTTGGATCTTGTTGAATGCTTTTTTTGCATCTAAGGAGATGATCACGTGGTTTTTGTCTTTGAGTTTCTTTATATAATGGATTTCCTCGATGGATTTCTGTATTTTAACCCATCCCTGCATCCATGGAATAAAACCTACTTGGTCAGGATGGATGATTGCTTTAATGTGTTCTTGGATTTGGCTAGCGAGAATTTTATTGAGTATTTTTGCATCGATATTCATAAGGGAAATTGGTCTGAAGTTCTCTATCTTTGTTGGATTTTTCTGTGGTTTAGGTATCAGAGTAAATGTGGCTTCATAGAATGAGTTGGATAGAGTATCTTATACCTCTATTTTGTGGAATAGTTTGTGCAGAACTGGGATTAGATCTTCTTTGAAGGTCTGATAGAACTCTGAACTAAACCCATCTGGTCCTGGGCTTTTTTTGGCTGGGAGACTATTAATGACTGCTTCTATTTCTTTAGGGGATATGGGACTGTTTAGATCATTAACTTGATCCTGATTTAACTTTGGTACCTGGTCTAGAAATTTGTCCATTTCGTCCAGGTTTTCCAGTTTTGTTGAGTATATCCTTTTGTAGAAGGATCTGATGGTGTTTTGGATTTCTTCAGGATCTGTTGTTATGTCTCCCTTTTCATTTCTGATTTTGTTAATTAGGATGCTGTCTCTGTGCCCTCTAGTGAGTATGGCTAAGGGTTTATCTATTTTGTTGATTTTCTCAAAGAACCAACTCCGAGTTTGGTTAATTCTTTGAATAGTTCTTCCTGTTTCTACTTGGTTGGTTTTGACCCTGAGTTTGATTACTTCCTGCCATCTACTCCTCTTGGGTGATTTTTCTTCCTTTTTTTTCTAGAGCTTTTAGATGTGTTGTCAAGCTGCTAGTGTGTGCTCTCTCTAGTTTCTTTTTGGAGGCACTCTGAGCTATGGGTTTCCCTCTTAGCAATGCTTTCATTGTGTCCCATAAATTTGGGTATTTTGTGTTTTCATTTTCATTAAGTCTAAAAAGTCTTTGATTTCTTTCTTTATTCTTTCCTTGACCAAGGTATCATTGAGAAGAGTGTTGTTCAGTTTCCACGTGAATGTTGGCTTTCTATTATTTATGTTGTTATTGAGGATCAGCCTTAGTCCGTGGTGGTCTGATAGGATGCATGGGACAATTTTAATATTTTTGTATGTGTTGAGGCCTGTTTTGTGTCCAATTATATGGTCAGTTTTGGAGAAAGTACCATGACATGCTGAGAAGAAGGTATATCCTTTTGTTTTAGGATAAAATGTTCTGTAGATATCTGCTAAGATCATTTGTTTCATAACTTCTGTTAGTTTCACTGTGTCTCTGTTTAGTTTCTGTTTCCAAGATCTGTCCATTGATGAGAGTCGGGTGTTGAAGTCTCCCTCTATTATTCTATGATGTGCAATCTGTGCTTTGAGTTTAACTAAAGTTTCTTTAATAAATGTGGCTGCCCTTGCATTTGGAGTATATGTATTCAGAATTGAGAGTTCCTCTTGGAGCATTTTACCTTTGAAGAGTATGAAGTGTCCCTCCTTGTCTTTTTTGATAACTTTAAGTTGGAAGTCAATTTTATTCGATATTAGAAAGGCTACTCTAGCTTGTTTCTTTGGACCATTTGCTTGGAAAATTGTTTTCCAGCCTTTCACTCTGAGATAGAGTCTGTCTTTTTCCCTGAGACGGGTTTCCTGTAAGCAGCAAAATGTTGTGGTCTGTTTGTGTAGCCAGTCTGCTATGTCTTTTTATTGGTGAATTGAGTCCATTGATATTAAGAGATATTAAGGAAAAGTAATTGTTGCTTCCTATTATTTTTATTGTTAGAGTTGGCATTCTGTTTTGTGGTTGTCTTCTTTTAGTTTTGTTGAAGGATTACTTTCTTGCTTTTTCTAGGGTGTAGTTTCCATCTTTGTTTTTGTGCTTTCCCTTTATTATCTTTTGAAGGGCTGGATTCATGGGAAGATAATGTATGAATTTGGTTATGTCATGGAATAATTTGGTTTCTCCATCTATGGTAATTGAGAGTTTTGCTGGGAATAGTAGCCTGTCCTGGCATTTGTGTTCTCTTAGTGTCTGTATAACATTTGTCCAGGATCTTCTGGCTTTCATAGTCTCTGGTGAGAATTTTTGAGTAATTTTAATCGGCCTGCCTTTATATGTTACTTGACCTTTTCCCCTTACTGCTTTTAATATTCTGTTATATTTAGTGCATTTGTTGTTCTGACTGTTATGTTTTGGGAGGAATTTCTTTTCTGGTACAGTCTATTTGGAGTTCTGTGGCCTTCTGGTATGTTCTTGGGCGTGTCTTTCTTTAGGTTTGGGAAGTTTTCTTCTATAATTTTGTTGAAGATATTTGCTGGCCCTTTAAGTTGAAAATCTTCATTCTCTTCAACTCCTATTATCCGTAGGTTTGGCCATCTCATTGTGTCCTTTATTTCCTGGATGTTTTGAGTTAGGATCTTTTTCCATTTTTCATTTTCTTTGATTGTTGTGCCAATGTTCTCTATGGAATCTTCTGCACTTGAGATTCTCTCTTCCATCTCTTGTCAGTTGCTGTTGCTTGCAACTATGTCCTAGGGTTTCTATCTCCAGTGTTGCCTCACTTTGGGTTTTCTTTATTGTGACTACTTCCATTTTTAGGTCTTGGATGGTTTTATTCAATTCCATCACCATGTTTTGTCGTGTTTTCCTGCAATTCCTTAAGGGAATTTTTTGCTTCCTCTTCAAGGTCTTCTACCTGTTTAGCAGTGTTCTCCTGTATTTCTTTAAGTGAGTTATTAAAGTCCTTCTTGATGTCCTCTACCATCATCATGAGATATGCTTTTAAATCCGGGTCTATCTTTTCGGGTGTCTTGGGGTGCCCAGGACTGGGTGGGGTGGGAGTGCTGGGTTCTGATGATGGTGAGTGGTCTTGGTTTCTGTTAGTAAGATTCTTACATTTGCCTTTTGCCATCTGGTAATCTCTGGAGTTAGTTGTTATAGTTGTCTCTGGTTAGAGCTTGTCCCTCAGGAGATCATGTTAGCCTCTATCAGCTGACCTGGGAGACTAGCACTCTTCTAGGTTTCAGTGGTCATAGTACTTTCTGCAGGCAAGCTCTCCTCTTGCAGGGAAGGTGCCCAGATATCTGATGTCCGAACCTGCCTCCTGGCAGAAGTTGTGATCCACTCACCAGAGGTCCTAAGATCCCGTGGAGAGTCCTGTGGGGACCTTAGTGGTGTCCGCAGCCTCCGCGGCCAAGATGCATCATTGCTGGTGCTGACAGGAAGGGCTTGCTTCCATTTTTAGATTTTGGATGGTTTTGTTCAATTATTTTACATGATTGGATGTGTTCGTCTGTATTTCTTTAAGGGATTTACTTATTTCATTCTTAAACTCCTCCATCATCATCATGAGAAATGACTTTAGATCCATATCTTACTTTTCTGGTGTGATGGTTTATCTAAGACTTACTCTGGTGGGAGTGTTTTGTTCTGATGATGCCAAGTAACGTTGGTTTGTGTTACTTCTGTTCTTATGCTTGTCCCCTGCCATCTGATTATCTCAAGTGCTTTCTGCCTTCAATATATCTGATTGGAGCCTGTCTTTCCTGTAATCCAGGTTTCCTCAGAGTCCAGCTTTCTCTGTGATCCTGTTGATTCCGGGATCCTGTGAACCTGAGATTCTGAGTGTGTCAGAATTTTTGGCCGTTAAGCTTCCTCTGCACCCCTGAGACCCTGGTCTGACCAAGCTCCTGGTATCCTGGTATCCTGAAATCCTAAGATCCTGAGCGTGTTGTCAGCACCTGGAAGTGGTGTCTCCTCTGGCAACCATGGGGCTGTCTGTTGTGTTTGAAACCAAGGTATACCAGCACTGACAAAAAGGAACCCTAGCCACTAGGTTCCTGTGTCCTTGCTCCTGCTGTCACAGGCCTGACAGGATTGGTTTGGAACAGATGTTGAGTTCCACTTACCATTGATCCTAAGATCCTGGGTGTGCTAGGGCACCTGCCGTGTGGAGACATTTTTTTCAGTCTTAATGCTGATTAATGTGCTAGAATAGGACATTTAATTTGACATATTATCTGTGACTTCAACCAAACAGACCTTCAAATGCTACTGAAAGTACTTAAGATTGGGCAACTCTCTGGGGCTTTAAGATTAGCAATTTATGTAATTATGAGCAGGAGTTCTTAAAATGTCTACTGGTCAGGTTTTTCACTTTTTGTCTTAGAATTCATAAGACCAGATCATAATGCCCATACCTGTGTTTTTGAACTCAGAATTTTATCACTCACATTTATGATTGTTCCTTGGCAGAGTTTAGGTAAATGTCTGCTCTTGCTGATTCATGGTCACTCATTCTAGCCTTAGAGAGGACAGAATAAAATTTCACAGAGCACCTTGGCATGCCTCTCTCCATCATTTCTCAGAGACTCTGCACATAAATAATTTATTAGGTACAGAATGTGCAGCAATAGAAAGAGGAGTGGCTGATGAGAGGCCAAGTCAGGAGACATTATTAGAAATGGGCAACTGATGAAAGATTTAAGATGCAAAGTGTTTAAAGGTAATCCATTGGTGGAAATGAAGTCCTTGAGTATGAGAAAAGTATAATGAAAACTGTCTTATAATGAGACCTTGATGTAGTACCTTGGATATGCTAACTGGGGAAGAAAGATATACCAATAATGTACTGAACAGCATGTGATTATGAACTTTTAATAGTTATCTTAAAAATACCATCAAAATAAAAAGAATGTTTTCCATTAATGTTCAAATAATTAGAATAAAATTAGAAATAATTAGAATACAAAATCTAGACTTATATAATCTTCAAGAAACTTAGTAAATAAGTATTAGATTATAATGCTCCACTTAAATTGTTCATCCCAGATTTCTTTATTATATACTTCTGTCTCTTCCAATACAAAAGGTACTATTCTTAACTGACTGGTTTAGAAGTAATTGTAAATTTCAGTAAATATACATTATTATCCCAAAGAGGAGATTTAGATAAGTCATGGTAATCTGTTTGTCATCTCTCTGTTTGTTTATCTGCCTGTCTGTCTATCTCTCTATCCATCTATCTACTTACACTTTTCTTTAGGGATAATATTATACAAGAGTTAATACAGTGTCATCCATCTTTACTAACAAAAATAGAGATTATAACATTGTTAATGTTTTATCAGCATCAATTTTCCATAAACTCAGTAAATATTTAATATCTTCATGCAGTCACAGTTAGCAAGTATAAAATGTTGCAGGGTACCTTTGAAAGATAGATCAGTATGGGTTTTGATCTTGTATTTCTGAGTATTTCTTTTGTAGCTTATCACTTAAATTATCAGATGAGACAGTTAGGTCACATAAGTTGTTACTAGAGATTTAAATAGATGAAAACCATATTCAGAGCACACATGATATGGATTTTAAATACACTGTATATAAAATTGTATACAGCGTATGTAAAGTTCTATATATTTCTTGTTCAGAAGTATCTTCATTAATAATGAACTGTAATACCTAGCTTGCTATTACTTCATCTTGCCTCTAACCAAATGTGCTAATTTGAAGTAAGATATGCTGTTTTTATAAAATAGACATTGGATTTATAACACTGCAGCAAAAAGAATGTTGGATATATTGTTTATATTAATAATGTCTTGAAATATCTTCAAATTTTTAAATTAAAAGATTTAAATACTTTATTACTTTTTTTTTAAAGATAGCTACTAAAAAATGCTCTAATTTGGCACACAGACCACATATTATTGTAAAACAACTTGGTCTAGTTCAAACATTTTTGCAAAGAGTTGCACAGATGAGCAGGCCTACAAAGATTCTAATTGTCAGATTTTCTTTGGCTCTTTTGTCAGTGAACTGCCATGTTTATTGGGGTTTGCTTTTCTGTTCTAGTGCCCACCCATGTCATTAGGTAGGAAAGCAGAAGCATCTGCCTAAAGTACACACCAGTATATACTTACTTCTGTAGTATATGTAGTAAATGTAGCTTTTCCTACATTTTCAAAAGACCTTTTAAATTTTAAGTTAAAAATGTACTTGTAGCTGGCATGTTGTTGTTCTGTCTTGCCAGTTCTGTCTCAGTTCAAGGCGTCTGAGGTCTGTGATCATCCTTGAGTCTGCAAAGGGACATCACATGGCACTGAACTTTGAGTCTTGAGCAAGTTAGATTAATCTGTGGGATCTTGGCAATAAAAACTATAATGCCCTAGAGAGGAAACTATTATTACTTTCTTATTGTTGGAATCAACATTTATTCCTCCTGATGCTATCTAATGAGACAAATATTTGGAAGAGTGAATGGTTCCACTGGATTGTCCAGTTGTCCAGTTTCCTGTTCAGCTTTCTTTGACTATGATATTATAATCTGGTAAAACTGCCCTTAACTTGATGATTCAATCTAAAAGGCACAAATGAGAAATTTTAATTAGGTTCCTAGGTATCTAGAATATAGTAGTTACAGAGGTAGGTTTTCAGATATACTCCCAACTACCCCTTATTTTAAACTCATGAACATATTTTTTCTAGTGAAGTAATCAGATTCAAGTCCATGTGAGTGCTAGGTTGTAGACTGAGGTTACTTTTTCATCTTTTTATTTTATAAGAAAATGTATTAGGCATGGTGGACTGTAGGTTGAATTCTGATACTCGAGTCCATACATCCATACATTTTTTTCCTGTTACCATGTTGTGTCAACAAGTTTATCAATGAACCTCTTTAAAAAAAATTCTTTAATCCTTTTTTACTGTCCAGACTTCATCCCCCCTCCCAGTCTGCACCTGACATTATCCCATCCCATACCACCACCCCATCCCTGTCTCAAGAGGATGCCCCCCCCAGGCCTCCTTACTTCCTGGAGCCTCAAGTGTCTCAAGGGTTAGGTGCATCTTCTCTCACTGAGGCCAGACCCAGCAGTCCTCTGCTGTATGTGTGTCAGGATTCTCTTATCAGCTGGTGTATGCTGCCTGGTTGGTTGCTCAGTGTCAGAGAGATTTCAGGGGTCCAGGTTAGTTGAGACTGCTGATCTTCCTATGGGGTAGCCTTCCTCTTCAGCTTCTTCCAGGTTTTCCCCAATTCAACCACAGAGGTCCTTAGTTTCTGCCCATTGGTTGGGTGCTAGTACCTGCATCTGACTCTTTCAGCTGCTTCTTAGGTCTTTCAGAGGGTGGCCATGCTAGGCTCCTGTCTACAGGGACACCACAGAATCAGTAACAGTCTCAGGGCCCCGGGGCCCTCCCCTTGTGATGGATCCCAATTTGGGCTTGTCACTTGACCTCCTTTCCCTCAGCTTCTTCTTCATTTTGTCCTTGTAGTTCCTTCAGACAGGAACACTTCTGGGTCAGAGCTTTTGACAGCCCCATCCCTACTTTTGATGTCCTGTCCCTCCATTGGAGGTGGACTCTACAAGTTCCTCCTCCACACTGTAGAGCACTTCATTTAAGGTCCCTTGTATATTTATATGTTTATTTTATTATACTAGTCAATAAATTTAAACTTATTTATTCTTGAATAGAGCCAAAGGTCAAGATATCACAGTATATATTGGGATACTGCCAATGTTTGGCTTACTTCTTTCACTAGGCCTCTAGTCACTCAGTTTAAAAGTCTAACCATGATGTAATATTGGAGAGAGCATCTGAAGGGCCAGTTCCTACCAAGCCTGACAACAACCAGTCACATTGGAGTGACAAGAATTGCATGCGGATTCTTTGAATCTTCATGTTGCAAAGATCCACAATGTAGGAAGCTGGCATGATACTCTTAGAAGGTTAAGAAGGCTTGTCAGAGTCAGTCAGGTAAGATGAATTTTCAGTCCTTTTAAAAGACATCTCCTGATGCCAAATTTGTAGAGTGGGATAATGTTCAGTCAAACTATTTTACCTATTTGGAGTATTCTCTTCTATGATTCCTTGGATGCAACTGACATTCAAAATACAAACTAGCTGAGCGATGACTTTAACGAGGAGTTTTCCTTCATCTTCAGAAATGTGATGCAAAATTTATTAGACATTTCAGTGACACTAAGAATATTGTATTAAAATGTACAACAATTTGCACTAAAATTTGTTCTTAAATTCATGTGGTCTCATTTTGGTAAGAATTGCTTGTGAGATTTTTTCTTACTCTTCTGAGAATATGTGGAAAATGGTGAAGGATTTAACAGATAGAATCATTTAAATTATTATCTATTTTTCTTAAAGTTTGTATGCTCTGGAGCCATTTGTATCCTCTGAAGGGATTTCAGATTTTGAAGTGTGATATTGTATGCTATATTTTAATTCCAATATAATGATCCTGTCACTTGAGTTTCTCTTTCTTCCTCTTAAAAATTTATTAAAATTTTGTTGCTGTTGCTAAATATGCATTAGGGGCATGTAAAGGCAAGACAACCTAAGGCGGGTGTTATGAAAGTTGGCTGAGAGGTGCTAATGAAGATGCTTTTGTAGGCCACTGCCCCAGCCAGTGAGCAGAATCCTTACTGACCAAATCAGTTCCTTAATGACGCAAGACATCCTCCAACTTTTGGGTCCTTATACCTACCTTTCCCTGGCCTCAGGGTACAGGGTCTTGGTTTGAATTTTCTGTACTGTCAGCGCCTGTAAGCATCTTTACTTATCAATGTCTATCTCATCAGGGGGCCTTGCTCTCTGCACACTATAAGCCTTTAATACAACATCATTTAATAAAGATCAATTAATCACCCACAACCAGTAAGAAATTATTCACTCTATAGAATGAGTTTGCTAAGCTATCCAGGTAATTCAATAATTTTAAACTGTTTGCCCAACACTCTCTGCACACTGCACCTTGAAATTATCAAATCCTTTGGCATGTTTGACCGGGGAGGTGATGTGACTCTTTGGAGCCTCCTATCACCTGTACTTTACCTGGTGCAAGATGTACTCAAGCATCTCCATTACCATGGAACCCTAAACACTGTGAAATCTTCCCAGATGTTAGACCGTACCACTTCTTAAGAGGCTTTACTGATAACTCTAGTTGGCTAAAACAACAAGCAAACACAAGAATTCTTCCATTCTTACACCTGATCACTGCATGCACTTAAAACATAGGGTTTTAATTTTCTTTTCTAACTCTTACCTTCCCTTTTGGGATCAAGGTCTTGTAGTTTTTCCTAATTATTGCATTTATTAACTTCCAGTTTACTTCCTCGGTTACTACTGAGTTAATCCTACAGTGGATGAGTAGCCACAACATGTAGTAGCTGCCCCACCTCTTAGTGTGTTTGTAGGTCTAAGGTCAATGCTATGTTTCTTCCTCTATTGCTTTCCTTTCCACTTCAGTTTTTGAGACATGGTCTCTCACTGAATCCTGTAGTTCACCAATTTAGCAAGACTAGCTGGCCACAAGTTTTAGGCCAGGATCTTGCTGTTTCTGCATCCCAAATGCTGGGATTCTAGGTGTGTGCTGCTATACTGAGCTTTTTGTGTGGGTGTTAGATATCTAAATTCAAAATCCTCATGCTTTTCCTTCAAGGACTTTACCACTCTACCCACAGAGCCATTTTTCCTTGTTACACACACACACAAACAAATGGATTTGTATAAAAATTGCCAAATACCTTGCATCAGAGAACAGAAAAGAAGCAAAGAAACAGTATTTGAAGGACTGTATTTACTACCCAAATGAGCTTCAGATAATCTTTCTCTTCTCTTCTCTTCTCTTCTCTTCTCTTCTCTTCTCTTCTCTTCTCTTCTCTTCTCTTCTCTTCTCTTCTCTTCTCTTCTCTTCTCTTCTCTTCTCTTCTCTTCTCTCCTCTCCTCTCCTCTCCTCTCCTCTCCTCTCCTCTCCTCTCCTCTCCTCTCCTCTCCTCTCCTCTCCTCTCCTCTCCTCTCCTCTCCTCTCCTCTCCTCTCCTCTCCTCTCCTCTCCTCTCCCCTCCCCTCCCCTCCCCTCCCCTCCCCTCCCCTCCCCTCCCCTCCCCTCCCCTCCCCTCCCCTCCCCTCCCCTCCCCTCCCCTCCCCTCCCCTCCCCTCCCCTCCCCTCCCCTCCCCTCCCCTCCCCTCCCCTCCCCTCCCCCTCCTCCTTCTCCCTCCTCCTTCTCCCTCCCCTTCCTCCTCCCCTCCTCCTCCTCCTCCTCCTCCTCCTTCTTCTTCTTCTTCCTCTCTCTCTCTCTCTCTCTCTCTCTCTCTCTCTCTCACACACACACACACACACACTTACACACACACACACACACTGACTTCTTGAGGAAATAAAATTTTCCTAAACTGTTCAAAGAGCAGAAAGAAAACCTAACACAGATTATATCGCAGCACCTGTGAAATGCAGTTGGCCTAATTGCTTCTCAGAGTTTCTTGGTTTGACGGTAATCATGATTTGGAAACATGTATGCCCTGAATCTATTTTGCTAGATTTCAGGCAGAGAAAGACAATTACTTGGGTACAAATGCATTTTCCTCCTTTCTCAGTGCAGAGCTCCTGTGCTTTGGTTTGATAAATAGCCTAAACTACCTGGCTGGCTTGAAGGGAAAGTTATGTTTTTACATTTATATTAAACAAAAAACTCATGCTCAGGAAATAAATCATCCCCATCTGATGGTATTGCCTCTCTTTCATTTGTTTGCTATTGAGTGTGAGTTAAAGGTTATGTGCAGAACAATCTCAGGGGTGCGATTTACACATCCAGGTAGCAGGGAAGCCCTGTAACCAATAACCATCACAATGGAGATGCTGTCAGAGCCCAGATTCATTGCCACCACTCCCAGAGTCCTTTTGTTTTCAGAAGACACTGAAATATATTCTCTTTCCTTAGCCCACAGGAATTTCTGAGATGTGCTTTAACCTGTATTTTTACCATACCATAAATATATAAAAGAAATGAAAACTCCTCTTTAAGGTCACAGTTCCGGGAGCAGGGCGTGAGTGCATGAAGCTATGCTGAGCTACTTTAACTATCCAAGCTCAAAGACATTAAATTTGGTGACAACATTAACTCCCTCAAAGCCTTTCCTGGGTAGAGAACACTTTGGGAGATGTTTAGTTTGCATTGTTCTTGGCTTGGGTAAGTCACGGGCACTCTGCTGGTCTCTCTCAGGGCTGTGGCGATTACGAAAGACTTTTGCCTAGCCCATTCTTCAAACTTTGCCTTTCCCTAGGCTTTCAGAGTGAGCAGAAATTCTGTGTTCTGTGTCTTTTAAACAATTTCTGATTTGTTTAGGGACTCAGACAGTGACATTTGTAGAGCATTATGGTTGATCACATTGCCACAATGTAAACTTTTTCTCAGTTTTAAAATAAATGACCAATTGATATGCTTATCCACATGAGGCAGTTTATTCTGACAAGATATCAGCGGTGGCACACGCCTTTAATCCCAGAACTTGGGAGGCAGAGGCAGGTAGATTTCTGAGCTCCAGGCCAGCCTGGTCTATAGAGTTCCAGGACAGCCACAGCTACAAAGAGAAACCCTGTCTCAAACAAACAAACAAACAAACAAACAAACAAACAAACAAACAAACAAGAAACCAATTAGCTGGGTGCTTTGTTAATTTTTATAAAATTTCTTGCTAAATAAAGAAGGCACTTAGGATATAAACCTATTAATTGGCAGGAATTCTGATTTCGGCCCAGCTGGCATTTTATTATGGGAAGTAGCCAGGTTAGTGAGAACCACAGAGCTAGGCAGTACATTATATTCACTAGGGGAGTAAGGTGATTATTATTAAAGACCTGGCTTCAGTGGACTATATCAGGGAAAAAACTTTCTCTAGGCATAAATCATTTGTCATTACAGAAAAGATTTGTTTTGAAAGTAGCTTGTGAGTTTCCCCTGGAATCTATTCTGTTCCTTGTGCATTAACAATACAACAAGTGGGCAGAGACTAACTCAGGCAGAGTGCTTGCCTAGCATGCAAAAGTCTGAGACTCTTCCACAGTCCTGAGATATGACTAGAATGCCTTTGCTTTCACGAAAATATAACCAGTTGAAGTGTAAGATCTTCTAACTTTACTTCTATCTACAAACTATAAGACAGGGGTAGCATTCTTCTCTCCTCTCTCCTATCTCTTTGGTGTAGATTTTGATCATCCCTTATATTGGCTTTGAGGTCTAGCAGGAAATTCCAGAATGGCAATAGATTCCCTTGTAAGAATATGAAGGGTTGAAGTAATGACTCAGAAAGTATGAGCCCTGTCTGTTCTTCCAGCAGATCCAGGTATGTTTTTCCAGCACCCATATGGCATCTTACAATGACCTGTTATTCCAAATCCAGGAAACCCAGCGCTACCTGACTTTCTAAAGAACCAAGCATGCACATGTACACAGGCACTCATCTCTAGTCATAGAGAAAGAATAAGTAACTCTTAAAAATATGGAAACTCTTCAAAAGCTTGAGACCAAAGCAGGGTAGTTTTTCAAGGTGAGACATTCAACCTTGGATGCTTTCTCAAGGTGAACAAATGTCAGTTTTCAGAATGAACCAGACCCCATTACAACACTGTGGAATCCTAGGCTATATACACATACAAGAATCCCACTTGCTAAAAAACTGGCACTATGAATTCAATGCAATAAAATATGTTTGTTTAAAGCTTAATGACAGACACTCATGTTTGGAGGAAGTCTTTTGATTTACATAATTTAAATATTACATTTTCAGGCAGTCAAAACTGATATTCTATAATCTTAGAAACAATTGCATAAACCATTGCCTAGAGTGGTATGGCATCAAAAATATGAAGATCACTTATAAAATGTACATTAGAGCAGATGGCCACGAGGAGAGCCAATTGGACTGAATAATAAACAATACAAATTAAGAAACTCATACTTAATTAAAGAAGATTAAGGGCACATGAAGGGGACATAAAAACTGTAGGATCATCTCAAAGGATTAGCATGTTGGTACTGTGCCATGTTCTCCTTTCCAGTGTGTAGCTAATCGAGAGACACTGATGGGCAGGACAGATGAAAAGACTTCATTAGGATGCTATCTTCAATAATCCAATCTCTTCATTCAACACACAGGGACAGTGTCATAAATTCTTGTGTAATTTGGGCTGAGTATTCCTATCTTTATTCTGCTCTATGCATTTGGATCCCATTAACTTTTAAAAGGACTTTCATGCACAGACGATAATAGGCACATTTCGTGGGTGCAGTGGCTTAGCGTACTTTATAGTCTTCAGCTCTGGGAAGCACCGCTTGACCGAGAATGTTAATTCTCAAGGGCTTTACACTTAGCAGGTACTCTTCAATCAATATCCCTACGATGAATGAAGAAGTTTGTTCAATATGAAAAACAAACTGTTTCCTCTTCGATTTAAAAGCACTTCACAGTTGTATTTCAAAGGTCATCTGTTAAACACTGTTCATTTTTCAAGATACTCCTCACGTTAACATCTGTATCCATCATCTGTTCATTCACTTGTTTATGTACTCATTCAAGAGTCAACACTGACTGAGTACCTTTAGGGTGCTTGCTATTTTGTTAGATCTGATTAATAAAACAGAATTTTTATCCCTGATGGGTTCCCTGTTTAGAGAAACCACTGGACATGTAAATATTCCACACAGCAAAACTGTGAGAGGTACAATAAACTCTTCATGGACATTAAAATTATTTCTCCCTTTGCTTAGTGGGAGAGATGATAAGAAAGTTAAATGAAGAACCAGGGAGGATAAAGTCTGAACAGAATCTAAAATAGGACTTTGGATTCAATAGGCTGTTGGCTAATCTTCACAATACATTTGTCAATCTAAAAATGTACCATGGCTAAGGTTACTTTCCAACTACATACAAAGCAGCAGAGGTTTGTATGATCATAATTGTATATCTATTCATGTGCAAAACACATTGTCAACAGTCTTTGCAGAAGACTTTTCCTAATACTTAGTTTGGAAAATTATTGGTTTCCTGGGGACAAAGTCAGAAATTGTAGCACACCTGAGAATATGGTAGGAGAATGCATCAGAATAGAGTAAGCATGGAGGGGAAAGGGTGTGGATTGCAATGGGTAAAGTGAAGGGGTCACAGAGCCAGAGAGATAAAGATTGAAAGGTGGCCTATGTCACCTATGTATGAGAAGTTTAAAATATGAGTTCTCAACCAATACCCCCCAGAGCTGTGTCTCTAGTTGCATATGTAGCAGAGGATGGCCTAGTCAGCCATCAATGGGAGGAGAGGCCCTTGGTCTTGCAAAGATTATATGCCCCAGTACAGGGGAATGCCAGGGCCAGGATAAGGGAGTAGGTGGTCTGGGGAGCAGGGCAGGGGGAGGGTATAGGCGACTTTCGGGATAGTACATTTCATGTAATGTACATTACATTTACATGTAATGTAAATGAAGAAAATATCTAATAAAAAATAAAATAAATTAAAATACAAGTTCTTTGATGTTACTCGAGAAAAATCTGAATTTGTTTAGGAAAACTAGCCACTCTTTGTGGAAGACTATAAAACATATTTGATAGAAATGCAGCAAGTCTAAGTGGTCCCTTTATTTTCCATGTTTTTAATGCAATTTGTGCATTATTTTAACATTTATTTTTATTCTTTTAAGTCCCAGAGATTGACTCCATGGGCACACAAATACCGTGCCACTGAGGTGCTCCCTTGGCCCTGTCTTCCTAAACCAGGATAAACGCATACCCTTCCTTTCGTTTACAACCACTTACTATGTTCCTTCTCAGTTTGGGGTTGTCTTTAATCTGAAATGCCCAGTTTTCCAAATAAGCCTTGAGGATTTTTAAAAATGTCTTTTGTGGTACATACATGGCATGGGCTTTATTTTTATTAACATATTAAGGTTATATTTATTGTATATAGCCAGATGCTTAAAGATATATGTAATGATTCCCTTCCCTTTGTTGGGTATTTTGGCTAATGTCATCTCAGTGGATAGTCATGTCCCCCAGTGGAGGGATGGGGCCATCCACCCATTTCAAAAATATTAACCCAGAATTACTCCTGTCTAAAGGAAATGCATGGACCAAGAGTAGAGCAGAGATTGAAGGAAAGGCCATCCAGAAACTGCCCCACCTAGGGTTCTATACCATCTGCAGATACTAAACCCAGAGAATATTGCTGATGCCAAGAAGAGCTTGCTCACAGGAGCCTGGTATAGTTGTCCCCTCAGAGGCTCTGCCAGAGCCTAGTCAATACAGATGCAGATACTTGCAGACAACCATTGGGCTAAGTGCAGGAACACCAGTGGAGAAGTTAGGAGAAGGAGTGAAGAAGCCGAAGGGGTTTGCAACCCCATAGGTAAAACAACAGCATCGACCAACCAGACCCCAGAGCTCTCAGGGACTAAACCACTAACCAAAGAGTACACATGGAGGATCCAATGCATATGTAGCAGAGGATGGCCTTGTCTGGCATCATTGAGAGGGGAGGCTTTTGGTCCTGTGAAGGCTCAATGCCCCAGTGTAGGGGAATACCAGGGAGGGGAGGCATGAGTCGGTGGGTGAGCCCCGTCATAGAAGAGGGAGTGGAAATGGGATGGGGGTTTCTAAAGGAGAAACCAGAAAAGAGGATAACATTTGAAATGTAAATAAAGGAAATATACAATAAAAGAAAATAAAAAAAAACTAATCTGCTAGATTAGTGCCTCCTCTTTAAACTCAACCATATTCATTGCTTCTGGGCATTCAAAAATGACGATGAGTTGTGACTTCTCATCAAAAGTTTTCATTGCGTTCTGCTTACATTTGAGGGCTTACTTAACCTGCATCTCTTTCAAAATGGCTACATTTCGAATGGCTTCTTGTTTGCAGTCAGGAATTCACATCCATGATACTACTTCTCGGCCCTGATTTTCTGTTAGGCATTTTCTAATGCTGTGACAATGTCTCTGGGAAAATCAACTGTTCATTGAAAATTCAAATTTGCATCTGTGTTAATAAATGTTTTGAAAACACCTTTTTTTTTTTGTGAGCGATGGATAGTGAACTACTTTGCAAAGGAAAGTCACTGTGTAGCTTTTGACATTTTATCTGTTAAAAATAATTAAAACATTCAAAAATTTAATTTCTTCTCTTTTATCTAGAAATTTAGTAAGGATACAAATGCAGTTTACTTGCAATGAATTCATTTGCACTGTAAAAATGGTACAAAATAAAAAAGCATGACTAGAAATCCTCCTCATCCTGAGTTTTATATAACACACAGGCTTGAGCATGTATGGTATGCATGTATGGTGTATGTGGCATGTGTGTATGTTGTATATGCTGTGTGTGTGTGTTTGCATGCGAATGCATGCATTTCCTTGTGGGTGCATGTATGCCATGACACATGTATAGAGGTCAGAGGAAAGAAGTATTGCATATTTGTTTTTGCCCTTTACCTTGTTTGAGACAGGGTTTCTTTGTTGTCCTCTGCTGTATGTTCCAGGTTTCTCGACCTGTGAGCTTCTGCAGAGTCTGTCTCTACCTTCTTTCATCTTGCCATAGAAGCACTGGAATTACAGGTGCGTGCTATTTTACCTGGATTTACATAGGTTTTGGAGATTCAAATGCAGTCTTTGCATTTGCACAGCAAGCACTATACCCATTAGGCCATCTCTTCAGCCTCCATTTGATTAGTAAAATATTTACTTTATTATCAAATGTAAGGTTGTTTCTCACTACTAATCACTTAACACTATTGATGAGTAAATGCAGCGGGAAGGTGATGACGAAAAGTGTTGTTTAAGTGAAAGGAAAATTCCTTCAAACCTCTTCACACAGAAGTAAATTACAGGCTTTCAAGCTGGGGCAGACGCTGACCATTTATCAGCTTAAACTGTCATCTGTATGGAAGGTAGAAAGGCCCTGGAGGACAGGGTAAAAGTCATTCTTTTGTAAGGTGGGTTCTTAGGATCTTTTCATTAACTCTCTCTTCTAACATCTAAGGATTTTTCTTTCAGAAAGATCAGAATTATAAAAAATTGAACATTGCTCTGAGAATTCAGTTGTATTGGCTGATTTTAAATGTTGTACCCTGAATCCAGACAGGTTATAAATTCCCATTATTAGAAAAGATAAATGCCCTGCTATCAACACGGCAGATCTTTAGCAATCAGATTCTGGTAAGTTTTAAGCAATATTTTGGGAGGCGATTCAGTGGGTGATTACTGAGAGGGAGAGGGAGCAGGGGACTCAGAGACACAGGGACAGTCAATATGTTTGATCTGTTAGTCTCTCCTGGCAAGCAATGACGGCTTTCAAGGGTACAGAGTGAAGTTTCTCATGGGTTCCTCTCATATTTCACATTGAAGAATACACGGATCTATCTTTGTCTTTATGTACCTAGAATCCAGCCATGCAAAGCAAGGTCCACAGGTTCAGAATAATTAATCGTAACATGACTGAGCATCATGGAGACTGTCAAATACAAAGGTAAAGTCATTGGTTTTCCTAAAAACAGACACAGTAATTACAATTATTTCCTTATCGCAGAAACATGTTTATAGTACATTACACGCCGCAGCAAGCAGTGACATTGACAGTTGTGTAAGCTCCTGGGTCTGACACTGGTTTATGAATGATGGACAGGCTAAGCTGAAATGTGAAATCAAGGCAAATATAATAATGTAGATGATTTTTACTAATTATCAGCAAGGGGGTTGGAAAGTAACACCTAGGCTAAATGTCAAACTGAAGGTCTTACTTTTCAAAAGACTGAAAACATAATGCACGATTGGGTATCCATGGACAAAACAGAAAGGAAAGGAAACCAAAACACAGTTTTGAATGACAATTACAATGCAGTTAGAGTTTGCTCTGTAGTCTGTTTTCTACACTTGCATTTAAGCTGCAGAGGGCTCTTGAATTAGGGGTGTATGGAAGGTGAAAGGAGTTGTTCCAAACATACTTATAGTTTAGTGGCAAAGGGAATCTGCAGGGTCATAGAAACTGCTATGTGAGAACTCAAACCTTAAAGCACTTTTAGCAAAATCAATCAATCAAACAAACAACCAATCAATCTACATTTTTTTGTTTCCTGATTTTTCAAGTCTTTTCTGCTCTCCATGGAGGCATGCTCAAATTTAAGTTAAGCTGTTTGTCAGACTGTTGTACAAAGAGAACACTTGAAATAGAAAGAGATATACAAAGAAATCTGGAAGAAATTGTGTGCCTTTCAAAGAATAAAATATTTTCAATTAATTATAGATGTATTTTAGTGAAGTAAATGAAGATTTTACAGCCACTGAGATCAACTGAATATTCATGCGTTGTGTGTCCCGAACATTCTTATGTTGAAATCAGAATGCTTAAGGCAAGAAGAGGCCGGCCTTTGGGTGATAACTAGGCCACAAGAGCAGGGCATTTATTAATGGAATTCATGATGTTATGAAGGGGACCTGAAAGTTCTGTGTAGGGTACACCTGGGATCCCAGCCTGTTGGAGGCAGAGACAGGAAGTACATGAATTTGGGCTACACAGACCCTAACTCAGAAAACAAAACTAATCAACTAAACAACAAAGAACAGAGAAGCAAACAAAACAAACACACAAAAGTACCAGAGAGAGCTCATAAAATAAAATAAAGTAAAATAACCCCCCATAGGATTTGAAGACAGAACAAAATGTCATTATCAGCAAACTAGGAAGCAGTCCTCAGCAGGCGCTTAGTCTGCCAATGTCTGTCTTAGTCATGGCATATCTAGCCTCTGCAAGTGAAAGAATTTTCTGTTAATAAGCTGCTCATTTGTGGTGTTTTGTTATAGTTATGCAATGGATAAATATAGTACATATGTTCAAATTACTTATATACTTTGACTCTTAGGAAATCTTAAGTAACTTACTGTCTAGTCAACTGTCTAGACAACAGGTTTGTTTGTTTGTTTGTTTTTAATATTTAAAACTTTTTATTTTGTGTTCCTTATAGTTTGTAGCCCAGACTATGAAGTCTGGGCTTCTAAGTCTACTAAATTCTTACAGACAGATGGATGCATTAAGAAATAAATATTAAAATTCCTGTATAACATTTGTGATATTCTATTAATTTGCTATTATATCTGTAAGTAATGAAATAATGAAATGGCATTTATTTGATAATTTATAAGTTAAGTTTTATTCACATGTTGAATTTTTCCATATTTGATTAAAATCAATTTAGTTTTTTTATGCTTGCAGGAGAAGCAATATAAATCCAGTTTATAAAATCATAAAATTTAGAATGAATCAAGTACAGGGTTTGGCTTTTGCTTTTGCCTGATAAAAACCATGCAGACCTGTGACTCCCCGAACTGTGCTGTGTTCTTGCTTCATTGGGCCAATTGTAAATTGTGTAAATTGTGTACTGAGCTTTTGCTTGTACTAGACATGCAGTAAACACAATATTTTCCAGGTGTGGATGGATCTAGAAGTGTCTCAAGACTGATGCTGCCCAGTACACTGATAGATTTTCTTCAGAGAACCATGATAGTGGAGATGTCTATAGCACAACCCAGGGCCAAGAGGGAATGGCGTTGTGTCAAGGCAGGAATTGTAATTGGCTGTTGCTAGTTTCTAAAGCTTCCTTATATTCTACATTTTAGTCACTACCCTTTGTAGTCTTTCCCAAATCATTTATTTTGCCTGGAATTCTTACTTTTTCCATTCTCCTAAATGATTTGGTATCATAATTATTGTTCCACATCCTGTGGAAGGCCTTTCTTAAGCCTGCTCTAGAATGTTCACCAAGTTATACATTTCTGATATGTGGGAACCTCACCCTTATATTCTAACATTGTTCAGTGAACTTGGTGTCTTCTGTTTTTAATTCATTATCTTAAAATTTTTTTTTACTAATCTAGTTAGGTTAGCCTATGCTTTGGAAATAAGCAAGTTTGAAATCACAAGTACATAAAACAATGAAGGTTTGTTTCTTGCTTGTTTCTTGTTCTGATTTAAGTGTGGTACAGGAGTGGGTTCAGTATTATTCAATTCTAGGGGACAAGCTTCCATGTGCTGCTGATGTACTTTCTATAGCAAGTGCTCCTTCCTTTGGATAGTGATTTTTGTTGTTATTTCTGTTTTGTTCTGTTTTGGTTTACTTGTTCAAAGGAAGAGACATTGCCGAAAAATCGCTTAAGCGCCTATTGCTGTCTCTTGACTAGGACTGCTCACATCTTCTGCTTAATTGAAATGGCATCGGAAACAGAGGTTCCCATGCACCCCCAAAAGAGGAAAACACGGTGCCACAGTCCGCTCTCCACAAAGAAAACTGAATATTTAGTGCCAGGAAATTTATAAAGAGCAGAGAATTATTTCTTATAGTTTAATGGGCTGGGAAGTCCAAGGTCAGTGTGCTAGTATCTGGAGAAGGCTTTACTGCTGTGTTATCCCATGGAGGACGGCAAAGTGACAGGGTGACTGCTTACCAGTGACCGAGCTTGCAGCATGCCCATTCTATCGTTAGTGGATTCGTCCATTCAAAAGGACACAGGCCTCATGACCTCTCATTTGATCCAGATTTCCAACACTGGATATTCCAACACCCTTTGAGGCCAGATGCACACCACCAGTCCCAACATTGGAGACCATTTGTCTTAGTCACTGCGTGATGGCTGTGAAGAGGCACCATGATCAAGGCAACTCTTAAAAAAGGAAACATTTAATTGGAGGCTTGAGTATAGTTTCAGAGGTTTGGTCCATTATTATCATGGCAGGAATCAGGGAGAAATGGTCCTGGATTAGTATCTAAGAACTACATCCTTAAATGTAAGCAAAGAGAAAGAGAAAATGTGGACTTGATGTGGCTTTTGAAACTTTAAGGACCACCCCAGTAACACAGTTCCTCCAACAAGGCCACACCACCTAATCCTTCTAATCTTTTCAAAGAGTTCTGTTCCCTGATGACAAAGCATTCAAACCTATGAGCCTGTGGGTGCCATTCTTATTAAAATCACTATGA
Organism: Mus caroli; assembly: GCF_978045245.1. NCBI lineage: Eukaryota > Metazoa > Chordata > Mammalia > Rodentia > Muridae > Mus > Mus caroli. The sequence goes on along the minus strand of NW_028227258.1, from coordinate 150,753,046 downwards.
CAATGATAATTATCTTTGAATTTAAAACATTAGGGAAAACAGTGGTCAGAAGGAAATGGCTTTGTATTTTCTCTGAGAAAAGCTTTTAGCTATTCTAATTAGCCTTGATCTAATTATACAACATAGCCACTAAAAGGATTTGCCACTGGGATTGTTAATCCATTTCAGTGATTATTGAGTAATTGTGCACAGTAGACTAGGTTAAGAAAATTGAGAGGGCAAGTGTAATCTGTTTTACTAGAAGTTTATAGGCAGTGGGTAAGCATACTATGAACCACTGGCACACTGGAGGGGACATTTATGGAAAGCTGTGGGATGTCTGACTGCATCTGCTATGGCTAATTACTGCTCCATGTGCTAAATCCAGAACAGGCAAGTATGTAGAAAAATTTCAGCCCTGTCAGAGAATATTTTATTTGCTGGATCTGATAATAAATTTTGTTCTTTAAATTTAAATTCATATTATAAAAGTGAAGCTATATTTTGTCTTATCTTCCTATTTATTTATTTTCTAGGAAATTATATATTATATTTTGTGGAAGTCTGTCAGTCTTTGACAGATTGGAAAAATAGTTAATTATGACAGACAGATGACTTGGGAAGCAGTAGCTTGAGCGTTTCTGAAGGAATGGGGACATAGTCCTTGGAGATCATGCACTTGGGAGTGGTCCTTGGGATGCAGCTAAAGGAGGCAATCCTTGTTTTCCTTTTAAACTGACAAATCTAGTAAGATCTGGGAAGAGCCCTTAGTGCACTGAGAAGTTTACTATGCTATATTTTCTTGTGAAATGCTTTCTTGGTGAGTGGGGAAGAAAAGTTAAAATGTGTTCTAGGTACCAGATTACAGATGTAATGTGCTGGTGATGTAATGTCAGTGTCTGCCCTCTGGTTACTTCATTCAACACTCTTCCTTGACACCATTTTACATCTGAAGCCGCACTCTCAACTTCTTCCTACATTTATCACCCGTACCTTGTTCCCCATTTGTGCTGTTGTACTAGTTCTGAGGGGCAATGCATGCAAATATCAAAGTAGGAAGCACATGTTAAGTCTTAACATAACAGAGAAGATGATGCACAGGCAGCTGAAACCCAAAAGAAGCTTAGAAAACTCTAGCTTTGGGCTCCTCACAAAAATCATACAAGCAATAAACAGTTCCCAGAGGAGTGGATATTTCTTAAGGATTTAGCTGCTTGCACATTGAAAAGGGAGCCTCAGTGACTGGCTTCCATGAGTCGCCCATGCTGGGACAGGCTCAGTGATGTAGCTTTTATGAATCAGGCATCACTAATGCTGGGTGATTCAGTGATGCAGCTTCCATAAGCCACTCATGCAGGGGTGGGGCTCAGAGATGCAGCCTGCCTGAGTGATTACCCATGCATGGGCAGGCTCAGTGATGCAGGATACTCCTGTAAGTAATCTGTAAGTTCATTGGTTCACCAAGGTAGGCATAGTGGAAGCATTCCTTTGGTTTGTTGTCTGTTGAGGTGTACACATGTCAGAAAGAGTCACTGACATAAGCACATTTGCTGAGACATATGCATGCCAATTTGACAGTTGAAAGTGCCATTTGGATATCAAACAACGAAAGTCATCTTAGACTTCATTACTGCAGTTTGCAAATATATATCAATCTATATTTAAATTTTCTAGTACACTAGATTTCAGTTTACTATAGATATGTTAAATGTAATATTATTAATCTATTGAAATAATTAACTCAGTTACATGCTGCTATAGTTTAAGATCTAACTCTAAAATTTTTTTCTGAACTTTTTACTGCTCAGTACAAATAACAGTTATGGCTAAAAGTTGTTCTGTAGGAAATAGTGTACTTTATTCGGAAAGCTAAACATTCTTTCTTCTTATATAAAGGCAATTCTGTAGTCAGTGTTCACTAATGAACATCTGAAACAAACACAATGCTGTGATCATTTGTTTTTGTTTAATTTTCTTAACTATAGCAATTTGATGATGTGGCTTTATCAAATAGAGTGGAGCACCCAATAGGTTGTGTCAGGGTGACCCTGGGAGAGCCCAGCTGGGCAGATGGGGATGGGACATAGGAACCATTGCTAGTGAGCACACTTTAGGGGTTTCGATACCTGTCATCCATGGATCACAGCTTGAGGGGCCATTATCTACGGGAAGTATTGACAATTTTCCACAGATATTTTATTTTATTTTATTTTTCCTTGTGTAAAATATACTATTTTATTCAGCCATGGGAAAATGCTCATAATGTGGTTTTCTTTTTCTTTTTTTATTAGATTTTTTCTTTATATGCTTTTCAAATGCTATCCCGAAAGTTTCCTATACCCTGCCCCTGCCGTGCTTCCCTACCCACCCACTCCCACTTCTTGGCCGGGGCATTCCCCTGCACTGGGGCATATAAAGTTTGCAATACCAAGGGGCCTCTCTTCCCAGCTATGGCCTACTAGGTCATCTTCTGCTACATATGCAGCTAGAGACACGAGCTCTGAGGGGTACTGGTTAGTTCATATTGTTGTTCCACCTATAAGGTTGCAGACCCCTTCAGCTCCTTGGGTGCTTTCTCTAGCTTCTCTATTGGGGGCCCTGTGTTCCATCTTATAGATGACTGTGAGCATCAACTTCTGTATTTGCCAGGCACTGGCATAGCCTCATACGAGACAGCTATTCCAGGGTCCCTTCAGCAAAATCTTGCTGGTATATGTAATAGTGTCTGGGTTTGGTGGCTGGTTATGGGATGGACCCCCGTGTGGGACAGTCTCTGGATAGTCCATCCTTTCCTTAGCTCCAAACTTTGTCTCTGTAACTCATTTCATTGGTATTTTGTTCCCTATTCTAAGGAGGAATGAAGTTTCCACCTGTTGGTCTTCCCTCTTCTTGATTTTCCTGTTTTTTGCTAATTGTATCTTGGGTTTTTTATGTTTCTGAGTTAATAACCACTTATCAGTGAGTGCATATCTAGTGACTTCTTTTGTGATTGGATTATCTCACTAAGGATGATATCCTCCAGATACATCCATTTGTCCAAGAATTTCATAAATTCATTGTTTTTAATAGCTGAGTACTACACAGATATTTTAATCACAATTGAGTCATGTATAGCAATTCCTGCTATTTGGCAAGAGTGTGGATTCCAGAAAGTAAATCTTGCTAATTTAAGAGTCAACCATATAATGTAATCTTTAGTGTTCCCTGCTCAAAGCTGATTTTAAGAAGGAAGATTGACATCTACTGTGTTGTCTATTCTTCTTTAGCTTCTCAGCTATCAGTAAATATGCCAGAGGTGGGGTAAGATTTGATCTTATAGAGATGAAGGGGTCTATGCAGAAAAGTTCTCAAAGATAAAACATAGGTTGCTTTAGGAGTTTCACAAGTGATGGAAAAACTATGTAAAATACCATCTTAAAGGTCAAACTAGCAAGCAGCTTAGTTAACCATTAATTAGCTAATATTTAAGCTTTATTTTAGATGACTTAGGGTGATGCCATTTTATTTATTCTGTAACATGGTTATATAGTATAAGAGGTAAATGGGCTAGTGTCTTCTATAAAACAAGGTTCAAAGTAATGTGTTTGATAGCAGAGGAATAAGTCTTGTGTTTTGAAGATTGTAGGCCCTTTCACCGACTGAGACACAGATGGTAGGGGGTGAGTACTAAATTCCTTAGAATTTGTGTTACTGATCCCCTGAAAAGGTGTTTGAACTAGCCTCAAAAGAAATTTCAGTCACCTTCTTACAACTCTGGCAGTATTAAGAATCAGAGGACAAGATAAAAAGGGTTTGCTTTGTGAAAAGAAACTCTTTTGAAAGGACGTCAGAAAAGACTGAAACAAAAAGAATAAGTGTCCTAGATGGTGAAACATCTTTCAATTTCATACACAAACATGGTGCCAATTAATTCTAAGTTCATGTTAGTGTTTTAAGCCTCATGCAGTTCATTATATCTATTCTAAAAGTGCTCTATTTTATGAAACATGTTAAATACAACACACAGAAATTCAGGTCTTAAAAGGGAACCATCTTTGTGTTAACATAAATGTGCTGCTTCAATTATGGAAATTCTTGAAGTATTATGCATTTCTTCATAGAACTTAAAATACAAATCTTGTTTTATGGAGTGGGAATTTGATAGTTCTTGTCCACAGGATAAAAAGGAGCAGATATTTTAATTCTGATTTTCTGTCCCTTCCTTAGTACATACATTTAAACACATGAGTACAATGTTACCTATAACAGTAGCAGATTCCTTCTTGCTGTGTCTTCTGAGTTCTCACTTAGATGTTTCTTAGACAGGCTTACCTCTCTGCAGTAAAGTCTCTTACCATTCACTGCTAAGCATTGGAAGGTATTTAGACTATAATTTCTTTTTCCATGTGACACAGAAAGCTCAGACAGATATCCAAGATGTCTTTTGGTCATTTTGCAGTTATCTTTGTTATTATTCAAGTCTCTCCCCTGGCAATAATGTTCCAGTGACCTCACAGTTCAATTATCTCATGCATTTCTCATAGCACAGAGTAGAATTGCTGATTTTTAGATTTGTAGGCTTTCTCCAGTCATTGTTTTAGGAATCACCAATCTTGGGTAAACTAAACCTAGTTGTCACTATTTATCAAAATTAATATTTGAGTTCCATATCATACTCTTCAACTGTGAGGGAATACAACATGTAGGCCTAATTCTCTAAATTGGTATCAGCTGCCCAACACCCCCCCCCCCCGTGTGTGTGTGTGTGTTTACCACAAGCTCTCACTATTTCATAGATGCTGGGGTATCTTAGATGGATGACTCAGGATTAGGCTCTTTCCCAATCCCGAGGCTATAGCATGTGTGTAATTTAAAGAAATCCAAATTTCCATCGGTCCTGCAGAGTCAGTTTCAAGCTAACTCAGATGACCAGAGTTAGAAACTTGGTTCCTTGTTGGTTTTTAGTTGGAGGATGTAGGTGGAAAAAAAAATGCCTGGGAATCAAGAAGAATACATCAGGAAACTGACCTCAGAGGTGCTGGCCATAAGGTACAGGCTGCACATACCATCCACAAAATAGAGTAGGAGGGGACAAAACAGGAGTGAAATTAGGGAACTAGAGCACAGTGGCTGCCTGAGGGGGGTTGGCAAAGACCTCTCAGTTCCCCGCTGTCTGTTGCTGTGGTGAAACACTGTCTTAGGAGAAGAAAGAGTTCCTATGGCTCACATTTCCAGATCACAGGCCATTACTAAACGTGCAGGCCATTCTTAGCTAGTTTTCTTCTTCAGACCAGAATCAGCTGCCCAGTGAATGGTGCTACCCACAGTAGACCCTTGTACAACAACTAAAGAACAGGACCCCCATCCAAGACATGACCACAGAGGCATCTGATCTTGACAATCCCTCAGCTGAGACTACGTTCTGGGGTGACTGTAGCCTGCATCAAATTGACAGTTAAAGCTAACAAGGGTACCATGCAAGCCTACAAATGAGAGCACTCTGCAGCTCTCCTGAGGATTAGCAGTTTGTCCTGGAATGAATAAAGTTGAAATATGGGATTGTCATTATGAACCTTTCTATATCTTCTGATTTTGAATATTACTGAATGGTCACACTCTGAATAGTCTTCCAACTGTTCACACTCATCTCACCTTTAGACAATGATCTAAACTATGCTAATTTTCACCTCAGTTCCTTCCACCATTTTCAAAGATCAAAGTGAATAAATGCTCATGCCGCATATAGAGACTAGTCAAAATTAGCTTTTTTTTCCAGGACATTTTATTCAGTTTTAGAAATGAGGATATACATAAATGTGTTATAATTGGGTGCAAAGTATGGTGGCACAAAGTTCATGTATTTCAGGTTCTGAAATTGTGCAAACTAATGTTTTCAGTAAGGAGAGGAAGCTTCATTCTGCTCCCATGGTGCATCACGTCTGCATTGCATAGCTAAGTCATTGAGTTTTTGATATGCTAAACTTACCCCGAGGCTGGAAGAAGTTTATCTGACCATAGATGTGGACAATTCAAATGCTTATCACCTTTAATACAGAAAAGGGAACTATAGCCATCCTGCACCCACTTTTGCAGTGCTATCCTTTTGAATTCTGAATTCTCAAGGAGTGATTTCTAAAAGTGTCTCTTGGCATTGTGCTATTTGCAAATGATGGCTGTATTGCTTTAAGAAAATTCAATATCTGAGGATCATTATTTACCAAATACATAGAGGAGAAAAATGGTTGCTGTTTGTACTATAAAAAGATTTCATTTTGCTACATGATCTACTGTGTGATTCCCATAGACAGGGCAATCCTCCAGTGCACTCAAGAATGTGGACTGCATAGCAGATGTGTGCTGGGCATGGTTTTAGCCATGCTTTTATTGTGGAACAAAAAGGAAGGTAGTGTTTTCCTCATATAAGTTTGTTACTGATTAATTTGTATTCAGGGTCAATTTTAACCATTTTGACAAATACCTCAGTCCTTTGAAAATCTTGATTATTTCCATGATTAATCTTGTCATAGATTTCTTCAATCAGTATGATCACACTTATCTTTTAGTTCATCTGAAGCCCATGGATTTTCTCTGAATTATATCATCGAGATGCTAAATGAGGATATAGGACATCTATGATCTCCTAATGCATTCGTTGCCATGGAAGCTGCTCTTCTGGCCCGATTTCAACATTTTTTTTTCAAGCAAGTAATTTGATAATTCTTTCCAAAGAGGAAAATGTCATAATGTTCTTGCTACCAAATTGAAAGAACCAAATGACTTCTTTTCCCTCATCACGGCCTCATCCCAACAGGCATATTTTGACAATTTTATTTATACTCAGCAGAAAACTAAGACTTGAATTTATTTTAATGCATATCACCGGGTAATGTTTTACTTTAAATTTCTTTCTCTATACTTCTGAAAAATATGATCTTAAGTAATCTGTAAGCACTCACAGGGCTTTCTTTGCAGAATAGTTAATGGTATCACAATTAATGAAACTCACAGCTACCGTTCACCTTCATCAGTAAATGCTGTATCTGAGAACTGCTTTTATCACCATCAGCAGTTGGTACCCTCTCTGGAGTCACTTGTCAACCTGCTTGTGATACTTGCTTCCTGGAAAGAGATGCAACAGGGACGGAAACATGCCTTGTATGCTTTGCTGTGAAATGCCCTGTGCCCAGGAGGACATTTCAGCTCCCCCAACTAATCGCAAACTCTAGGCAGCATTTTTATTTTACGATTATAGACACAGACCCAGTGGGCACTTGCATACTTAACTTTAATGCTGCATGAAAAACAGGGACATCATGAAATTAATTAGGACATTTATTTTCAGCCCTGAGAAGGAAAACAAGTTATTATGTACTGGCTGCTGACTGTCCTGTAGGTGGCAGTGTGTGGCAAGGAGAGGGAGGCTGCATGGTTCTTGTGCATACAGATAACCAAAAAGTTAATAAAAATAAAAATAAAAACAAAAAACAACCATGAGTTTTCTGTTAGAATTGTGTTCTTTAATCTGTGTTTGGGCTCTCTCTAATGTCAGAATCCAGCATGAGACCCCCAACATACAAGTCCTGTGCGAATGAAATCATTGCTTTGGTTCAAAGATGTGATCTGTTCTTTAATACACATCTCCATTCACCCACAGTAGCATTATGTGCCCTGAGGGCATGATGGGGTATTTTCTGATGGACTGACTGACTGTCAATACTCAGTTGAAAGTAAACATTTCAACTGTTTTCTCAGTTTGTGTTTCAAAATTGGAGCACGGAAGTCTGGCAAGCACTAGACAAGATAATAAGAACAAATATGTAGGCACATTGCCCAAAAAGCCCAGAGATAGGTGTTTGCTTTGGAATTCTGAGTCTCTCCATGAGACGCTCTACCATCTGGTTGTGTTGAGAATTAGACTTTGACAGATCTGCCAAATCCTCTGCCAGGATTTCTACAAGGATTCATGTTTATCTCTGCTCATCATAGCCATGTGTTCACACAGACCCACTTTCTTTAAACGTGAATACAATTTTCACATAAAAATGCAAGTAGAGGAAAAGTACGTGTGGATTTCCCTGGCGTTCTTTTCTGTCACCCTAAACAGGAAGTCCTGCAGACGATGAAGATATGTAATCATAGCCCTTTCTTGAGAAAAAGACAAAAGATCGAGATGGAGCCCTCTGGATGTTGCAGTGCTGAGTTTTGAGCAGAGGCTCTGAGTCTTTTTCAGCGAATCGTATTCAGTCTGTGTCTGATTCAATTAGAAGTCTTTCCAGGCAAGCAGGTTACATCATCTGAAGTTTTTGATCTTCTTTAAGCCCCTGATGGCAATCACACCAAATGATCACTTCAAAAAGAGAACGCAAGCCCTCAGAACCAATCACCCCAATTCCAAATGAGACTTTTTAGCCTTGCGTGCTTTCTGCAGCTGTCACCCGAAGCCCACAGCTGGGGTAGCTGCAGGCTCCAAGCACAAGTACTGCAGGCCTTCTCAACAATCTTTTAATGCCATGTTTGTCAACAGTGGTTCATTTTGTCTACTTTTTAAAAGGGCACTGAAGTCTAACTCATTAATTCAGTTTATTAAAAAACAAAAGAAAAACGCCAGAAGAGCAGCTATTTAAGATGACCTTTTCTTGCTACACGGAATCGTGCAGCTCTGTGAGGTTGAAGGGGATTTTCTGTTTCCTCAGTTATTTGAGTGTTTTTAGATTACCACCCCTCCTGCCTCTCCCCCCCCCACCCCCTTCAAATATACTAAGCTTTTTCTCTGGCCTTAACTTTCATCTTTCTGGCTTTATGCTCTATCTAGACTTAGTGCTTTCCTGTCTTTTGCAAAGTCGTATGGATGATCGTGGTTTCATTTCTGACACTACTGTTCTTTGAGAGCTTTCTCCCGAGTCTACATCAGCCTGCTGAGGGAAGCAGGCACTTCCTTTCATTCTGTAAGTATATTAAAGTGTCATTCTCTAGAACTGGCATTCTTCACTATTATTTGACCAACTGGCCACATACAAGTGATGTTTCATTTCCTGATTGAAGAGAGAGGCTGTCAAGGACGGTGTTTTGCTTGTCAAATGGAAAAGGCCAGCCTTGCTCCCAGATACAAGGAGTATGCTCTTCTGCCATTTTGATAAGGACTCAGCTTCTAGCACCTTGAAGTTCCCATCTTTTGTGAGAGTCAGTGATATTTGGAGGAAATGTCACATATTAAATGCCTGTTAAATTAAAGAACACAGGGAAACGGTGCCACCCAAACTTTCGGACTGCTCAGCTAATTATATTGAGGACATTCGGAGTGTTGGATATGTAGGGATTTTTCTTTGTTTATAAGAATCTCAATGACACCATTTATATATTGATACCCATTTATTTTCTTCCTATCACTCTTAGGAAAAAAAAAACCCAAGAGTTTCTTATTCCTTCGAGTGCGTGAGCAAAATGAAGCGCAACTAAGTGAGCAGGCACAGTGACAGAGAAGGTAGGCTTCCTGCTTCCGGGCTTGCTGCCTCCAGCGCTGCGAAGCTGCTGGCTTCTGTGAAAGTTAGTGATATTTGGAGGAAAATGTCACCATTAGTGCATGCTGTAGCTTCTACTGGACCAAAGGGATTCAGTGGCTACCATCCGCCTGGAATGCCATAAGGTTTTGAAAAGCCGCTGGATCTGTAATTGCTAAAAGAAGGTTATTTTCTTTGATTACTCTGAGTCTGTTCACTGATTAGAAAGAATTCTTAGTTGTTGTGAGACCCAGGACCTGCTATGGTCATCTTTCCACTGTACACTTTATGTGGGGGCTCATTATTTAAACCATGATAAATCTGTAATGTATGTGCATGTTGCAGAACAGACAATGAATTTTGTAAGGTCTGTAAATAACCAATTTTGTTTTTCTGAGGAAGTCAGAGTTTTATCTTAAAAGCCTGTGTGTGGGTGGGTGGGGGGGCATGTGTGTGTACATATATGTAGATATGTGCTGTTTTCAGAATTTTGACCCTGTATGAATAGGACATTTTTAAGACATGGATTTATAATTCTCAAGGGAAACTCGTTAGCCACTGTCCTTTTACACCATCTGTAAAGCCAGAGAAAAACCTTGTCAAACAAACATTGGAAGCTATAACATCATCCTAAATGTTAAGAAAGTGCATGTAGAGCAATTTGCTTCATATTTGTATGTGAAACACTATAGAGAATTTCAGAAATGCCCCACTTATTTTCACCAAACTAGAGGTTGCTTATCCTGAAAGTCTGCCCAGACTGCCCAGACTTGCCCAGAGTGGACAGCAGAGAGGAGCGAAAATGTGTGGTCTCTGAGGGCAAAGGCCTTCTCACACATGAGAGCGCAGCTTGTCCGGTCTGCCTACATGGCCTAGCTAGTTGATACACATTACAATATTTAACTTCATCTTTGCTAATGATCAGAGTTATTTTCTTTTCATGAACTGTTCAGTTATTTGGTGAACTTACTGCCAGATGGCTGAGCCACTGTGCCACTGAGGGTGGTTCTTGCTCATGAGTTCAAATGAATGCACGTGATTGACCAAGCACAGCTTTGAGGACATAGCAGGCAGTAAACATTGGTTTCTATATTATTTAATGAATTAACAGTAAGTCTATGTTGCTATTAGTAGATGATAACTTCTATCGGGATATACAGAGTATATAATTTTGTTTTTACTTGGGCTACCTAAACTCTAACTATTCCAAGTAGACTACCAGGGTTTCAACATCTCAGAAAGCCTCTGAACAGAAAAACCGTGAGTCAAGTGAAGAGCTAACCTTCAACAATGAGAGAAAGATGTCTTGAAAAGTGTCTATCTGACAAGGATCAGTATCCAGAAATAAGAGAAAATTTCACAGTTCCTTGACAATGAAAAAGGACAATAACCCAATCACAACAATTCTAAAGAGCTCCATATAGATGGCTTGGAAAAGAAAACATCCAATTGGCCAATGGATCAATCAATAAACACCCAGTGTAACGGTAAGGACACATCAGGGAAATGAAAATGAAAGCCACAGCAAGGTATTATGTCGCCCCCCAAAAAGGATGGCTATTCAAAAAACACCAACCCAGCCACAAGCAAAGGCCAAAACAGGTACTAACAGGATGTGGAGAAAGGGAACTGGTACATATTGATGGAGGAAATGTAAATTGGTCAGTCACTGTGGAAAAAAAAAAACTGGTTCTCAAATAACTAAAGAATCATCATACAACCCTGTAATCCAAATAATATCTCTATCAACATCTGAAATGAAATCAGTATGTTTAAAAGATATCTGGCCTCATGTGCATTATAGTCCTATTCACAATAACCAAGAAATGGAAGCAACCTAAGTATATATTACTAAGTGAATTGATAAAGAAGATTGGTCATATACGTAGCATTATGCAGTCATAGAAAGTATAAAACTATCATTTGTCACTATCTGTACATATATTTCCATATATACAAATATCATCAGTAGATATACATATGTACACACAGACACACACTTACACACTCACACACACTGAGAGGGAGAGCTCTATGTTATCAAGTACAGAAAGGTAATCCATGACTTCACTAGTCTGTGGAGTCTAAAGTGTTGGTCTCATAAGAAGCTGAGCACAGGAAGGTGCATAGTAGATGCTGAGACCCTTGGAGGAAGGCTGTGGGAGGGATATAAAGATTGCACAACATCTTCTGAGTGATAGCAGAAAGACATTTTCATGTGGTGTTGCAGAGAAGAGTGACTGTAGATTATAACTTGCTGTATATTCAAGGGCTGCAAGAAAAGACTCTGAATGTTTCATTGTAAAGAAATGTTAAATGGTCAAGGAAATGAATATATTTAACCTCATTTAAATGTTTAGTGACTTGTACATACAGTAGAACGTTACATTGTTTCCTATATGTGTGTGTATAGGTTTTTAATCTATCAGTCAAAAATACTTAAAAATAATTAAATGACAACATAGGTATTCAAGGTAACAAAGCAATAAATAGTTTAAATAATCAATGAGAACCTAATAGAATGAACTCAGATAACCCTTGACCAGGAAAAACGAGCACAATTAGATTGTCTGTAGATCAAAAGAGAAATACCATAGCTAACACAGAGCCATATCTGAAGATTTTGTGGATTCTCACAGATAGGGACACATTTTACATCAACTTTTTGATTTTTATTTTTGAGAAAAGACTTGAATATATAGGCTAAGATAGCCTAACATTTAGTGTAAAGCTGGCCTGTAGCTCCCAATTTTCCCAGGTTTGCCTGAGTCCTGGGATCACAGGCAAGCTCCACCAAACTGCTATGATTCTTGGTTCATCCTCTGATGGATTTGTGTGTGTTGGACCTTTAGCACCAGAATGGAGAATCTGGCCTCTCTTCTTCGTTATCACAACAACCCCACCTTCCTCCCCCCCCCACTTTTTTGAGCCTCTATATTTTCCTGTCCTTTACATCAAAATATGAATCATCCTTAAATAACATCCACCAAGACCATTTGTGGTCCTTCGAAGTGGTAACTGTAACTTAGTATTAAATCACACTGTAAATAGCAGTTAGTTTCCAAGTATTTCATACAAGTTAATAATATATAGAAAATGCAATAAAATTGATGACCCCAAGAATATTAGCGTCTAGAAAGTTAAATGTTTTATACCAGGGGATGGTGCACATTCCCCTGTCATACTCTAGGGAATTCTTCACACTTTTGCATTTGTAATAATTGGTCTGGTAGGTGATGATTTGGCCACAATCATGAATATTTATGAAACATGATTGCTCAGTTTTTTTTATAACAACATGTACCACTGTGGAATTTCTTACCAATTGGTGTCTGCTTGCACTATGAATAATAATAAAAATTTATATAAAAAAGTCCCTGGAACAAGGGAGGATTTACAGTGGGAAAATTTGGAACAGATTTCTGATCCATGCATTAGTTTATAAATGTAAAAAATACATTAGTTCTGTTGCTCATCATTTCCGTCCATCTTGGGAAAGTCTATACCTCAAGACAAAGTTAGAATTTAATTGCTTCTATTGCATAATTACAATATTTTTTCTACACAAAGTTAATAGTAAAATAAGTTTATATATATAACATATATTATATATGCATACATATATACATACATATATGTATATATGTGGGTTGTCACTTTTAAAGTTACTTGTGATATTCAGTTTTAGTTAGCAACTTGACAGAATTCTAGAGTCACCTATGAAGAGGGAACCTCAACTAAAGAATTGTTTAGATCAAGGCTGGCCTGTGGCCACAATGTCTATGGAGTATTTTCTTAACTGCTAGTTCATGTAGGAGAACCCTGCCCACTGTTGGCACTGTCAGTCATGCCAGGTGGTCCTGGGTTGTATAAGAAAGCAAGCCACAGAGAACAAGCCAGTAAGCCGTGTTCCTGCATGCCTTTGCTTCAATCCATGCCTCCAGGTTTCTGCCTTCAGCTCTTGTCTCAGCCTCTCTCAATCATGGGCTGTGACCTGTAGGCAAAAACAAAACCTTTCTTGCCATAGTTGTTTTGGTGATGATGTTTACCACAGTAATAGAAGACTAAATTAGAGCATCACTACTGTTTAACTTCAAAAAACATATTATAATAGTAATTCCTCACCTAATAATTTATAAAATATTGAAAACCTGCCTCATCATTTCTGTCTTGCTTAGCATTAAATCATACATTCAGTGGTATTATTTACTAATACATAAAAGAGATTTTACACTTATCATGTAAAATCGTTGGATTTGGATGTGATTCTTTTAGTAATCATGTTTTGCTTGTGTTTTTCCACCAAGACCTGTATTGGTGATTTGTTTACTCTAAGATTTTTCTTCTTTTCATTAAATGCATTTAGAAGCTGTCTGTAAAATCTCTCATTTCTTCTCAGAACATTTGTTTCAAAAATTTTACTGTGTAAGCCTTCTATAGACTAATCTTTTTTAAAAATTTAAGACCTCCTTTTTTTGCAGTTGTAAAAGAGAAAATTTAGGTACATTAGAAAGAAAAATTAATATTTCTACCAACTTTATTTTGTGTTTTAATATCTATATTTCATGTCTTACAAATATTTTCTTTTATTTTTTGAGACCATAAAAGAATGACATCATTATTACATTCTCTTTCCTCCCTCCAAACCTTCCCACATACCCCCATTGGCTTTTAAATTCATGATCTCACTTTTTATCAATTTTCATTTTATATATGAATGTGTACTATACATACATGAATACAGTTTGAAAAAATAACACCTGTGTGGATGTGCTTTCAGGGATGAGCACTTGGCTCTGGGCAACCAATCAGTGTGCTCTTTCCTGCTGAGGGCAGAGACGTTGCCACCCCAGGTTTTCCTATTTCATCATTGTACTGGCTATTTTTGTGTCAACTTGACACAGCTGGAGTTATCACAGAGAAAGGAGCTTCAGTTGAGGAAATGCCTCCATGAGATCCAACTGTAAGGCATTTTCTCAATTAGTGATCAAGGGGGAAAGGCCCCTTGTGGGTGGGACCATCCCTGGGCTGGTAGTCTTGGGTTCTATAAGAGAGTAGGCTGAGCAAGCCAGGGGAGGCAAGCCAGTAAAGAACATCCCTCCATGGCCTCTGTATCAGCTCCTGCTCCCTGACCTGTCTGAGTTCCAGTCCTGACTTCCTTTGGTGATGAACAGCAGCATGGAAGTGTAAGCCGAATAAACCCTTTCCTCCCCAACTTGCTTCTTGGTCATGATGTTGTGCAGGAATAGAAACCCTGACTAAGACAAATTGGTACCAGAAGTGGGGTATTCCTGTGACAACCTGACCATGTTTGGGGGAGGACTGTGGAAGGACTTTGGAACTTTGGGCTTGAATATCCATTCGTTGCTAAGAGCTCTGTCAGATGTTGTGTAGGAGCTTGGAAGATAATGCTGAGAACAGTGCAGAAGATGGAGGCCTGGTTTGTGAAATTTCAGGGGGAAAATTAAAGACTCTCTTCAGGGCCATTGCTGTTTTTATTGTGAAGATTTTGTAGTTCTGGTTAGCTGGGGCTGAAGAATCAGCTGTGATTAACAAGATACCAGAACTACTAAAGCAAAAACTTTGCATTACTGGGACTATTGATGCTGGTTAGCTGGAGCTAAGAAATTAGCGGTGATTAAGAAGAGACCAGCATCGTTGAGGTGACATCTTCTGGGAAGTGTTTTCTGAAAGCACAAAGAGGCTGTGTTCCAGAGATAGGCAAGGTTGTACTCCTTCTGCAGTGGGACTTGGTAATGTGTAAGGGTCACCCAGGTGGTACTGGTTTTGAAGGCATGAAGGGGTCACACAGCAGCTCAGGCTCGGCACTGTGAGAGGCCATGGAAGGCCATTGGTGAAGGTGCAGCCCCAGTTGTAATTGAAGGCCCAGGACTGAAGGGGTCATGCAGTGTTTTGGAGATTCCAGTACCACGAGATGACCACCAAGAGCAGCAGCAGCAGTGGAGTACAGGCATCTGGAGCCCAGAGGACGACGTGTGTGCTACAAAGGGCATGGCTGGAGAAGTGACCCAAGCCCTTGGAGGAGCCCAGAAGATCGTGAGTTGGATCCCAGACGTTGGACGGTTGGAGATTGATTTTTGCTTTGATTGTGACTGTGCCCTGATATTTTCCCTCTCGAAGGAAGAAACTGTTTTAGTGGAGCCCACAGTTAAGAGACTTTGGATTTTAAAAGAGATTGAAATTTTAAGAATATGTAAAGACTGTGGGACTTTTAAAGTTATTTAGATCTTGGGGATGAATAAGAATGTAAGGGTTGAGGCTTACTAGTGATGTGTTTATGTGTCAAGTTGACAAGGGGTCAATTGTACTGGCTATTTTTGTGTCAACTTGACACAGCTGGAGTTATCACAGAGAAAGGAGCTTCAGTTGAGGAAATGCCTCCATGAGATCCAACTGTAAGGCATTTTCTCAATTAGTGATCAAGGGGGAAAGGCCCCTTGTGGGTGGGACCATCCCTGGGCTGGTAGTCTTGGGTTCTATAAGAGAGTAGGCTGAGCAAGCCAGGGGAGGCAAGCCAGTAAAGAACATCCCTCCATGGCCTCTGTATCAGCTCCTGCTCCCTGACCTGTCTGAGTTCCAGTCCTGACTTCCTTTGGTGATGAACAGCAGCATGGAAGTGTAAGCCGAATAAACCCTTTCCTCCCCAACTTGCTTCTTGGTCATGATGTTGTGCAGGAATAGAAACCCTGACTAAGACAATCATGTACCTCTGTGTTATGGTACTGTAGTACATTGTTTTCTGCTCATGACTCTGGAAGTTATTCCTGGTTGCCATATATGAATGCATATTTTTATAAACATTTAAAAATAATACAGGATTTTGATGCTCAAGGGAAGGTGGATTCCCCGAGGGCAAGAAGGGGTGGTGTGCCCTCTCAGAGCAAAGTGGACAGGTGATGGGGTGAAGAACTCTGGGACAGGGAATTGGGAGGGTGCAACATTTGGGATGTAAATAAATAAAAGAATTTAAAAATTAATAAAAAAGAATAATACAAAATATTTTCTCAAATAGCTTTACCTTATTCTCTGTTAGGATACTTGATAAATGTGTATGGTTTTTAAGTGACAGTCGTTCACTGTTAGAAAAATTAAATTGAGCCATACACACACATAAAATCACAAAATATCTCATACTGTTTAAGGGAGATTATGGACTTGTGTTCGGTTTGATTCACAGTTGCTTTTGGCCACATGTGTAGGCTGACAGCACAGATGAGGGCAATGGCCATGATTATTCATGTCAGAGATGTGGCAGAAAGAGCAACTGTTGCATTCTTCATGCCTGTAACATAGAAAACCCTGAAAGCTATTCTTTGGTTTGCAGCTATGGTTTTTTTCACTTAGATTCAGATATGCTGTGTCTTGATGGTTCAGACAATAACTTAACACCTCTAGGCACAGTGGTGGTGCAAATCAAAAATGATATGGCCTTTGGTGTTTGGTAACATAGCGTATCATTTATTGATGTGATTTATTAATTACCTGCATATGGACTTTCATTTCATTCATGTATATTTCTTTTAAATTGTGTGTGTGTATGTGTGTGTGTGATTTATTCTCCAGCTGACAATATCTTGGTGACATCATGGAGATGTGTCATTTTTTTCACAGCTCATAGCTTACTTTTTTCCTAGGACTTCTTGGTGACTTCTTTCATTTTAAAATAATGTATATTTTATTACTCATGGTTTATATTGATGAAGCTTTATTAGAAATCAAATACCCTATCAAATCTCAAAGAGTATTTATGGGACTGAAACTAACTATAGCACCTAAGAACCCAGAGGCTAGAGCATAATTCCTCTGGGAGAAATTACAGTCATGTCATTTGAGTTAACATCATGGTTAAAAAAGGTTCGGGTGTTGCTTGGAGAGACTTAGCCTAGTATGTATGAGTTCTACAAACTCATATTTATGTTAACTCTAAGCTTGGATACATTTTGTGAGAGTTCTTGCATACATGTCAACAATGATAGGGACAAGAAGAAAGAGTGATTTTTAAAGCTCTGCCTTAGGGCGGTCACCTAATGCATAAGATAGCACTTAAGAAAACATTTTTCATAGATTACCTTTTTGAAGAATAGTGCATTCACTTATTTTTATAGCATTGTTTGAACTACAAGCTTAACTGTATAATTAAAAGTTATAAGGCAGACACTAAGATAACCCAAGTTAGTGATACAAGGTAAGGGGAGAAGATGAGAGGACAGAGCATGCACACGGACTCCTCCTTTATCTTATCTCCCAATGATAAAAAAACTGTACCCTTCCACATTTATGAAAAGGGGACACACAGAGACACACACACAGAGAGACACATACACACACATCTATTGTGGTGAGGATAGGCAATATGATAAACATATAAAAGCTGCTACTTTTCCGATGACATGTTTTAGGAAAATAGGAGAATGATTTTCTGACTTTGTTCTGGGAATGGACTTTATCTTTTATTATTTGACTTCCACACTGTTTGATTTGTGTGTGAGCCTATGCTTACATACCTCCACGTGCCTGTGTATATAAATGTCCACGTGTTTGTTTGTGTGTCCAGGAGAGGAAAACACTTCCTTTGGTGTTTTCTATCTCTATTCTCATTGTTTATGTCTCTTACAAACATACGTGGCTTTACTAAAGTCTGAAGTAGCTTAGAATAAATCTCAAGTACTTTCAATTAGTCCTCCTATTTGCTCTAAGAGCCTCACTTCCAGGGAACGGTTTATTTCCCCATCAATCCTCAGGAGGGACCCTTAGCACCTGCGACCATTGTCACTGTGAAGAGTGTTGAATGCAAAGTGGTGTTGCAGAATATGGTTTCAGTGGTGACAAGAAAGCCACACCACCAACACAGAAGGGAGGGAGTCGTTCACTCAAAGATGTAAGGAATTTCAGGAGACAGTGATAATTTGTCACCAGAAGGGCACTAGTGACTTAAGGTGACCACCAGTGAGATCAAACTTTGGCTAAATTTCTGCTTTCCTGGGACTGAGGAGATTAGCAGGGGCCTTGCCTTCCTTGGATATTCGAAGGAACACTGTCTCCATCATGGGACCTTTCTAGGTCCATCCATTGATCTCATGCATGTGTGTCATCCTGGCTTGAATGGAAATTTCTGAATCCCAGATGATGCTGGGACAGAATCTTTTACATCGAAGACCATGGCTGTCCCTATGTTCCCCAGGTGTCTCTGAGTGTCTGCCAATAGAGTAAAAGCTGTGCCAGGTAAATATGTACATTGACAGTCTGGCAATGAGGTTACAGTCACAATGTGCACAGCAACATAGTGTCCGGGGATTGTGGTCAGTGGCAAGAATCTGAATGAACTGTGAACATTTGTTTCGGTTTTTCACTTCCGTTCTCATCACACGGGTCGCAGGAGTGAGGAATGGTAATGAGGCGTTAGTTAATCCCACCCCAGGCATTCATTCTCGCTGATTATTTGAGACCAGAGCAGCACTTAGCAACACAGACTCACCTGCCTAGAAGATTAAGTAATTAAAAGCTCAAGTTGGACAGTTTTTTTTCTTTTTTCTGTTTTTTGTTTTCTTTCTATTAGCTGGGTGAAAGGAAGGAAAGGGCCTCAAAAAAAGCCATTTTACCTCTACTGTCACTTTATATTAATAAAATAGTCTAAGATAGCACAAAATACATTCTAGGTTAATATGAGATGGTTCAGAAGGCACAGTTAGAAGATAAATCGTCACTTATCCATAACATTTACCTACAAAAGGTATAATAAGGACATACTTTTGACAAATTATATGATGACTAAAGGAAAACAACTACCCCCCTCCCCGATTTTAAAAACTAGGTAGGTTAAAAAAAATACTGTCTCAAGTCACTGTGCTCACAGCCTCTTAACAGTACTCCAAATTATCACTGATCTAATAAGAGATCAAGGAGACATCTGCAAAATGCCATTCCATGCCGAACACAGCATTCTTCTGTTGTTATGAGAGGATACACAGCATCCTACTGTTGTTATGAGAGGATCTATTCTTGCTACTTTGTTCTTTTCTGATATAATGTTTAAATGAAGCCTACTAATATCTTTTGCCCAGTCTTACTTTTTGCCAGGCTGGTGTTCAAGTGTGCTTTTCTGAGAATACTTGGTGCACATTGGCACCCATTTACTTTTGAGCCTGTGTGTATCCAGACCATCTTTAAAAGGTAGACTCTCTTTCAAATGGCAATATCTTGTCTTTAAAAGTTTCAGGCATTCTAGCATTTCAAGGATGCTGAAATACCTGCTCTGGGCAGCAGGGTTTTGACTAAATTTCACACATTATTAATCTCTCAGTATTCACTTCATACTCTGGGCCATTTGGTTACACGCTGCCGCTTAAACTGTGGTGTGTTACTCCAGTTCTTGCTCTGAGGTGTAGCAACTGCAGCGTGTGGAAAATAATCGTGTTTATCATTTGAGGTCAGCTTGTTAAATCTGGTAGGTGATTAAGGGTATGAGGCATGTGTTAAAGCGGACTGACAATGACCATGCATGAATTCATATTCATGCATGTACATGGCATCCTCCCTTTCTTTCTTTTGAAGCAAAGAGATGAGAGCTGTTAAAATTCTTCTCTAAGATGCTATGTGCTTTTTGGTAGAATGGGAAATGCAGCTTTATTAAACATTCATCCAATCTGCAGGACTTGTACAGCATTTATCACCGTTTCAATTCTGAGCTTTTATTATCTGCCTCCAGCACCGCCACCCTGGACTGCTCTCTTCTCTCCCTTTGATTTCAACAACAAAAGATGCAGACCCTTTTGAAAATATATCTCACACTCATGTGTAGCCTTAGTAAACAATCTTATAACATTCATTCATGTGTGGTTGTCTTGTGAGCTAAGGTGGCCACATTTTTTACTTCAGTTCTTTCTGTTTTCTGTTTGAATTCAGAAGCTTATTTTTAGTTCCCAAGGCATTTATTTTTCCAGCACACCCAACTCTCTATGGCACTGCCTGGAACGGCTGTGGATGGGCATGGGGATGTTTTGAGGTATAGCACTCTGTCCATGATAGCCAAGCAGCTTCAGAGAACACCAGACGGGGTAGGTGTATACTGCGGCTCTGTGGCAGATGGAGTTTCAAATAGCATTCATGAAGAGCTTTTCAGTTCATATCAAGAAACACGTGCCGTGTGCCTACTTAGGATGCTGGCACTTCACAGTTGATACCCTCATATATTTTCCCCCTCTCTTGATGGGAAAGGAAGGGAACCGAGGTTCCCTTTTCAAACAAACCGTTTTCTCCCCAAAGCTCTCTCCTTACCTCCTTTCCCTGTGAACTGTAACTACATCAAATCTATTTGATGAAATTCTATGTGTTTTCTAATTGCCCATTAACTACTAGTGGCTGGCCAGTGCTGGAGAGATGCAGGAAACATCTCAGTTTGCTTCATTACCTGTTGGCTCTGGGATTGCTATGCTCAAACACATATTTTGTTTAGACATTGTTGGGAAAGTGACTTTTACGCAATTTTTTTTTTTTGTTTCATTTTCTCTACTAGTTTCAACACTAATATAATGAGTTTTGAAGCTCTCACAGAAATTGGTGCTAAAAATATACCTATTAGACAGTTTGATGATATCAAATATGATATTTATAAAATCTTGACCATAAAAGGCATGACCCCGTTTAGTGTATGACTGTGCTTTGTACTGACTTTTATATTGTGTTCTTAAACAATTAGATGGTCCATTTTCACAAATGGAAGAAGTGAGGTTTGCCAACAAGATAGGTGGGTTTCTTGGAGGCTCTTGAGCTTCTTGTAAAGGCAGTTTCAAACATCAAAAAACTGATCAGAAATTGTGATTATTCCCAGCCCTGCAGTAAATTCGGTTATGGAAAATTTAATACACTCTGTCCAGAGAGCCTGAAGATAAGCAAGTGTGTTGTTCCTTTTGGGTAACTGCAAATTGTTTTCTTTAAACTTGTGATTTGGCAGGTGATCATCCCGGTGAACACTAACAATTTGGTTTCATTGTGACAGTGAGATGTCACATGATGCTAAGACCCAAGCCGTTATGCAAGTTGTGTAAGCCCTTTACCATTGAACTTTAGCTTAGCTGTTAGTCCCTTACACACCCAGTGATGTTTGGTTTAGATCTGAAAAAATTTGTAAGTATTTTAAAATAGGTGCCATGAGTGTATCTCTTACAAATCTAAACCTAACCCAAGCCCACCAAACAAACCAACAAAATACAAAACAAAACACCAAAACTCAAAGGAAGAATCTAAAAGAGACAGCAAAGAGTAAATGGCCTAAAAGTTCCTTCAGTTTGTGTTAAAAATAACTCTTTGGGCTTTGGGGTGAGCAGACTCTGTGTAGCTTGGCCACGACCCTTCTGAACTGGCTCCCTCATGGCAGATCACTCTCTTGTCAGATTCCACACTCTGTAAACTGCAGCAACAGCACAGATGTTGCTACATGGCTTTGATGCAATCAATCTCTGAGATGTTCTGTGTGTCTGCCTGTATATCACACACACGCCCCTCCCCTGGTTTCTACCATTGCTAGTCCATCCATCGCTGGGTCTCCATAGTTAGTTCTGGCTCATTTCTTCACTCTGGGCAAACATCCCTTCCAAGATTACATGTGCTCAGATGAGGCTGGAGTAATTTTCTGCTCTCCCAGTCTGTGTGATGGTAGCACAGGTGGTGGTACCAGGAAGCTGATCTGTTTTTTTTTTTTTTTTTTTTCTGCTAAGGCATTTCTAAATGAGGATAGTTAGTGGGAACCCCACCCCTAATACCTTCACCCCAATTGCTTCTGCTAATGGCTACTGACTTGAACAACCCATCTCTCTCCAATTTTCATTTGCTCCTCACTTTCCTTTTATATATTTTTAATTCTTATTCTGTTTCCAGTCTTATAAAGTAAGGTGCTGGGAAATTATCTTTGACATTTGAGATGCTGCTTCACTCTCCTGTGGAATGTGTATGCTTGATCTTAAATAACGACTTACACTTACGGTTAAAATAAAACCACATGCTGAATTTGAAGCAAAGTGAAATGTTGGAGGAAAGACTCTTGGACAGCAAATAAACAGCAAAACAACGCTCCTCCCCCACAGTCCATAACAAAGAAGACAAAGGAGATCAGGTCTTGTTTATAGAGAAGTGTGTCTGGCTTTCAAGGCTTTAATTAGTTTTTAGCTGACCATGATAGACTATTTTTTTAATATCCCCTATTAATATAATAATAATTGCAAATAAGATGAAGTGATTGTGTTATTAGAAGCTTGGAGCTATTTAGTACTTTGTCTTCATACTTTCTCTATGTCTCCCTGTAAAATACTTATTGAGTACTTATTTTCTGTCAAGCATGGGACGAGGTAGGTGGTAGAACTTGAGAAGTATGTTGGCCATGGTCAGTGCCTTTTGAGGAGTACTGTCTTTTGAAGACATTGAAGCAAATCAACAGTCAAGCAAGTACTGTAAGCATAATTTTAGGAAGTGTGATGGGTTATATAAATGAATGAATGGGATAAAACTGTGAAGGCTCATTAAATCATTAGAGAAGTCTTCTCCGGAAGACTTCACATTTACATTAAGACTATGTTGAGGTTGAGAGACAAAGAAAATGTGCTGGAAAAGTAGAGAGAGGTCTAGGCAGAGAACAGCAGTTATACTGGCACCCCAAGGAAGACAAGGCCATGTTGCCATGTACAGAACTGGACAAATATTCCAGAGATGGGGAGTTGAGGGAAGCCATGGTACAACTTTGGAACTAGAGAACCAGATCAGATAGGGCTCCAACAGATGTGGCTTAGGGGTTTATATCTGACTCTAGCCATGACAAGAAGCCATAAGTCAGCAAAGAATGAGGATGGCAAGAAGGAAATGAGAATAACTGGCACCTCAAAGTTCTATAGCAGAGGAGTGGTGGAGACTAAAAGGTGAGCAATGTGATCCCCCACACAATGAGGATGGTTCTCACACTGCACAGGCCCACCTGCATACATCAAAGTACTTCCTGGGGAAGGAGATCATGCCAGATTTTCATCTCTGAGAAAAGGCAGAAGGGCTTACCATGGTAGTATCTTTTAGTCCAGAGTTCATGAGGGTAACTCTAAGCTCCAACGATTGGACATGGAGAACAAAGCTTTCTGTGGTCTTACTCTCAAAAAGAAGTATATTCTTTTTGCTTTTATACACAATCTGATAGTGTAAATTGGAGGCGTGTATTAGTCTAAGATGTGAGCTGAAATAGCTTCTTCAAACTCATAGTTTATACATGTAAGCCATTTTATATTTCTTATGAATTTTAGTGTGATTTACATGTTTTAGGCTGAATAGTCAAGTTGATTGCATATAACATTGTATCTGTCAAGGAGCTAATATCTTTATGTTCCTACTTACTTTGACAAGTTTTCACCTTTATATAAGTTTTATTTTGCTCTGAAGACATTGCAGGGAATTTTAAAGATGTCAAAAATTGAAGTGAATGCAACTTCTAATTTCATTTTGAATTAAAAACCCATCAACAGTACAAAACTTGACAATTACAAGTTAAGGCTTTATGTAGAAAAACATATCCTTGGAGAAATTAAAAAGCCAATCATCTTACAACAATAAACACTTGCCTGCATTGTTTATGTGTGGCGTTCTGCTTGTTAAAGAGGCCTGGATGCTTCATCAGTGTGTGGAGTTCATGCTGTGTAGGTGAATTAAGAGTTGCTAACTGCTTGCATCGTCAACTGTGCATTTTGGTAGTTTTATGTCTTGAATGATAATGTGGTTTTTTAAGTATCACTGTAATGAATTTTATTGTTACATTAGACACAGCCTGGTTTTTCCTGCATGTGTTCACTTTGTCACTGTCAATGTGCTACCATAACATTAACTATGACCAGAGGTAAACACTAGTGACAGCTCTTCCTGCCACTGCCAGTTTACAGTAGTACAATTTTGTTTTTATTTCCTTTGATTTTATGCTGATATGGGTTGCAGCAGTATTTGCCTGCAGCCTCTCTCAACTTTTCCTTTTAATTAAAAAGCCTAATTGGGAGTAATAAAAACTTCCAATTAAGCCTTTTAAATAAAAACCGATGCTCAAAGTGGCTGTGGTAGCTGATAGAGGCGGGCGCTGGCACATTCATTATGGAGGGTTCTATTACTGCAGTATTGTTGGTGGTACACGGGTCTAACCTGAGACCTGTGCCTTAGGAGCAGCAGAGATCAGCCATGCCCAGACAAACACAACTAACTGTGTGGTTAAGCAATTAGGGATTTTTTTTTCTCTTTTGCAGAGGGACTTTCATATTTACAGAGGCTGGAGAATCCTAAGGAGATGATAAAAAAGAGTCCAGTGTTAGGACTGAAAACAAACTATTCTAGTCTATGTATTATATTTATAGGTAGAAACCACATACATGAAATGTGCCATATGATGAATTTTAATATATTTTCTCTTCTTGATATCACTGGAGTAGTAGGAGAGACAAAGCCTGCTATGGAGGCTGTGATGATTCATTTAAGCTTGGGCAGATTGTGCACAGTTTGATCCTTGTATACTAATTGAATAGCAAGAACCTAAACAAACTTTCCACAGTACTTGGAATGTGTAAATACGTGGTGTTCTGGGATTTGTCTGCAAATATAATCTTTTAATGTCAACTTTAATTCCCATTAGCTCGCAATTTCATTTATACTTGGGAATGGAGTGAATTCACAGGGAAGTGTTGTGTTTTACTGGGAACATTTGTTTCAACACTGGCTCTTATTTGTATCTATTTAAAAGTTAAAGGTAAAATACATTCTAGTTATGAATATCTCAGTTAAGCAAAATAATTTTTAAAATAACTTTATATTATGGTCATTAACTTATGTTTACTGTTTGAAATGACTTTACTGTTTATTTGCTTATTATGTTGTCTAATGTTTATAGAACATTTAGATTGTATAAAATAAAAAGTATATACAATCATTCCTGAAACTAATGCTTTTGTGTATGTCTGTCCATTTGGAAAAACGTTTCTTCTACTTAACCACAAAACCCAAGAAAAGACAATAGATTGAGGTGATATGGTTTATAGTGCTTTAGCTGTTCTTTCACCATCGTGCCCAACTTCTTCCTCATTCTCAGAATGTGTATATGTGCACTTTTTTCTGCTATTCAGATGTCAGGGAATGAGGCTGTAAATATAACAGTAGTGAAAGCTCAGATTTTGTAGTCATGGTTTTGGCTTGAGTTTTACTTGCAAAATCTGCTAGCTCTGTCATATTTGACAAGTTCCCTCCCTGAGCTTTTGTTTGTTGCTGCAAACAATTTGGAAAAGTAATTTACTTCCCATTAGGTAGACACAAGAACAGTGTAGGCATCTACGTAGTGATGGCATGGCACAGCGATTGCATGGCAGAAGTATTATCTGTTATGATTTCCAAAATTTTTCTCTTTTCAATAATTTATAGATTTCATATATGATTTCTGTCTTGTTTTACTGGACAGAATTTATTTATTCCTTGAGTCATTCATCTTACAAGATTTAAGAATCATTTACTAGAGTCTATGATTATGTATCAGAACATTTTGAGTATGTACTGTCCATGCAGTGACAGAATATTTGTGAAGATTACTCACATTCTTTGTTAGTTTTGCTATTATAAATGAATTTTTCCTTATTGCATCTTGAATTAGCTGTTATTTATATGCTTGTCATTGATTTTTATATTTTTTCTCATCTAGCAATTGGCTGAACTTTTAGTAACAAATGAAATTCAACATTAACTTAAAGATTATAAAGGGCATAATACTAAAAGTAGTCAGTCTATAAAACTTCCCAAAATCAATATCTTCATAGATTTTTACATTTTTTCTCCACTGAATATTATTCATTTTAAAAAGGGTTTTGTTGCCTTCAATATTAATGTTATATTTCATACCCAGAATATTTTATCACCTTTTTATTTTGTTTTTGGCAACAGGACTTTGCTGCATTCTGGCCTTGAACTGTGATCCTCATGAGTCAGTCTCCAAAATTGTGGAATTCTTGCTCAAAATACTTTTAAAATTTATTTTGTGTGTGTTTGTGTGAGGTATGTGCAACACATGTGGTATCTGTGTGTATGTGTGTGGCTCATCTATCTGTGTGTGTAGTTATCTGTACATTGGAGGGGCATGGCAGGTGTCTTGTTTGTCACTCTCTACCTTCCCTAGGACCAGTTTCTCTCTGAATCTAACCTACACTGGAAGCCAGAAGCCACAGTGATCTGATGCCATCTCCATCCTCAGTGCTGGGGGTGACAAGTACCTGTGGCCATGTCTGGTGTTTTACATGGGTGTAGGGATTTGAACTCATGTTCTCATGTTTGAGCTCTTAACCTACTAAGCTTCCCTCTTGTTCAAATATTTTAGCATTCATTTTTGCACTTAATAGAATGGTGGGTCTTTCCCTTACTTTGCTATCTGACAATTTGTTCATGTTTTCTTTTATATACCTATATAATCCAATCTTACTTTTATTCTTGATAAGGTATTATAGACATTTCCTAATACTGTTATTTAAATTTGTGGGTCCTATATCTGTTTTGGTCAGCTGCTGGGTAGAGTCTCTCAGAGGACAGTCATGCTAGGCTCCTGTCTGCAAGCAAGAGTATCATTAATATTGTCATGATATGTACTCACTAATAAGTGGATATTAGCCCAGAAACTTGGATTACCCAAGATAATATACAAGTTGCAAAACACATGAAACTCAAGAAGAACAAAGATAAAAGTGTGGACACTTTGACCCTTCTTAGAATTGGGAACAAAACACCCATGGAAGGAGTTACAGAGACAAAGTTTGGAGCTGAGACGAAAGGATGGACCATCTAGAGACTGCCATACCAGGGGATCCATCCCATAATCAGCATCCAAACGATGACACCATTGTATACACTAGCAAGATTTTGCTGAAAGGACCCTGATATAGCTGTCTCTTGTGAGACTATGCCGGGGCCTAGCAAACACAGAAGTGGATGTTCACAGCCAGCTATTGGATGGATCAAAGGGCCCCCAATGGAGGAGCTAGAGAAAGTACCCAAGGAGCTAAAGGGGTCTGCAACCCTATAGGTGGGACAACAATATGAACTAACCAATACCCCCCAGAGCTCGTTTCTCTAGCTGCATATGTATCAGAAGATGACCTAGTCAGCCATCAGAGGAAAGAGAGGCCCATTGGTTTTGCAAACTTTATATGCCTCAGTACAGGGGAATGCCAGGGCCAAGAAGTTGAAGTGTGTGTGTGGGGGGGAAGTGGGGGGAGGGCTTGGGGGATTTGGGGGGACTTAGCATTGGAAATGTAAATGAAGAAAATACCTAATAAAAAATTCACTATAGAGTAGGGCCACAAGCCTGTTCTGGTCAGAACAGCACCGGGGTAGCTAGGGCGCAGGGTCAGCTGACACTCGCCAGCTACCCACAACACCCGCCACAGGATCTTAAGACTTCTGGTGAGTGGAACACAGCTTCTGCTCCAATCCAATTGCGCACGGGACCTGAGACTGGATTAGTTAGGGAAGCAGAAAACCTGCCTGAGTAGGGCCACAGGCCTCTTCCCGCCTGACTAGCACCAGCATAGCTAGAGCACAGGGTCCGCTGACACCCGCCAGCTACCCACAACACCCGCCACAGGATTTTGAGACTTCGGTTGAGTGGAACACAGAGTCTGTTCCAATCTTTAAACAGTGACAACTATAACAACTAACCCCAGAGATTACCAGATGGCCAAAGGTAAACGTAATAATCTTACTAACAGAAACCAAGACCACTCACCATCATCAGAACCCAGTACTCCCACTTCGCTCAGTCCAGGGCACCCCAACACACCAGAAAAGCTAGACATGGATCTAAAAGCATATCTCATGATGATGGTAGAGGACATCAAGAAGGACTTTAATAACTCACTTAAAGAATTACAGGAGAACATGGCTAAAGAGTTACAAGTCCTTAAAGAAAAACAGGATAACACAATCAAACAGGTAGAAGTCCTTAAAGAAAAACAGGAAAACACATCCAAACAGATGATGGAAATGAACAAAACCATACTAGACCTAAAAAGGGAAGTAGACACAATAAAGAAAACCCAAAATGAGGCAACACTGGAGATAGAAACCCTAGGAAAGAAATCTGGAACCATAGATACGAGCATCAGCAACAGAATACAAGAGATGGAAGAGAGAATCTCAGGTGCAGAAGATTCCATAGAGAACTTCGGCACAACCGTCAAGGAAAATGTAAAACGCAAAAAGATCCTAACTCAAAACATCCAAGAAATACAGGACACAATGAGAAGACCAAACCTACGGATAATAGGAGTGGATGAGAATGAAGATTTTGAAATCAAAGGACCAGCAAACATCTTCAACAAAATTATAGAAGAAAACTTCCCAAACCTAAAGAAAGAGATGCCCATGAACCTACAAGAAGCCTACAGAACTCCAAATAGACTGGACCAGAAAAGAAATACCTCCTGACACATAATAATCAGAACAACAAATGCATTAATAAAGATAGAATACTAAAAGCAGTAAGAGAAAAAGGCCAAGTAACATATAAAGGCAAGCCTATCAGAATTACACCAGATTTTTCACCAGAGACTATGAAAGCCAGAAGATCCTGGACAGATGTTATACACACACTAAAAGAACACAAATTCCAGCCCAGGCTACTATACCCAGCCAAACTCTCAATTAACATAGATGGAGAAACCAAAGTATTCCACGACAAAACCAAATTCACACATTATCTCTCCACGAATACAGCCCTTCAAAGGATAATAACAGGAAAAAACCAATACAAGGACAGGAACCACGCCCTAGAAACAACAAGAAGGTAATCCGTCAACAAACCTAAAAGAAGACAGCCACAAGAACAGAATGCCAACTTTAACAACAAAAATAACAGGAAACAACAATTACATTTACTTAATATCTCTTAATATCAATGGAGTCAACTCCCCGATAAAAAGACATAGACTAACAAACTGGCTACACAAAGAAGACCCAACATTTTGCTGCTTACAGGAAACTCATCTCAGAGAAAAAGATAGACACTACCTCAGAAGGAAAGGCAGGAAAACAATTTTCTAAGCAAATGGTATGAAGAAACAAGCTGGAGTAGCCATTCTAATATCTGATAAGATTGACTTCCAAACCAAAGTCATCAAAAAAGACAGGGAGGGGCACTTCATACTCATCAAAGGTAAAATCTTCCAAGAGGAACTATCAATCCTGAATATCTATGCTCCAAATACAAAGGCAGCCACATTCATTAAAGAAACTTTAGTAAAGCTCAAAGCACACATTTCACCTCATACAATAATAGTGGGAGACTTCAACACACCACTTTCACCAATGGACAGATCATGGAAACAGAAACTAAACAGGGACACAGTGAAACTAACAGAAGTTATGAATCAAATGGATCTGGCAGATATCTACAGAACATTCTATCCTAAAACAAAAGGATATACCTTCTTCTCAGCACCTCATGGTACCTTCTCCAAATTGACCACATAATTGGTCACAAAACAGGCCTGAACAGATACAAAAATATTGAAATTGTCCCATGCATCCTATCAGATCACCATGGACTAAGGCTGATCTTCAATAACAAAATAAATAATAGAAAGCCAACATTCACGTGGAAACTGAACAACACTCTTCTCAATGATACCTTGGTCAAGGAAGGAATAAAGAAAGAAATTAAGGACTTTTTAGAGTTCAATGAAAATGAAGCCACAACATACCCAAACTTATGGGATGCAATGAAAGCATTTCTAAGAGGAAAACTCATAGCTCTGAGTGCCTCCAAAAAGAAATTAGAAAGAGCACACATTAGCAGCTTGACAACATACCTAAAAGCACTAGAACAAAAGGAAGCAAATTCACCCAAGAGGAGTAGACGGCAGGAAATAATCAAACTCAGAGGCGAAATCAACCAAGTGGAAACAAGAAGAACTACTCAAAGAATCAACCAATCAAGGAGCTGGTTCTTTGAGAAAATCAACAAGATAGATAAACCCTTAGCCAGACTCACTAGAGGGCACAGGGAAAGCATCCTAATTAACAAAATCAGAAATGAAAAAGGAGACATAACAACAGATCCTGAAGACATCCAAAACACCATCAGATCCTTCTACCAAAGGCTATACTCAACAAAACTGGAGAACCTGGATGAAATGGAGAAGTTCCTAGACAACTACCAGGTACCAAAGTTGAATCAAGATCAGGTTAATGATCTAAACAGCCCTATATCCCCCAAGAAATAGAAGCAGTCATTAATAGTCTCCCAACCAAAAAAAGCCCAGGACCAGATGGGTTTAGTGCATAGTTCTATCAGACCTTCGAGGAAGATCTAATCCCAGTTCTTCACAAACTATTCCACAAAATAGAAACAGAAGGTACTCTACCCAACTCATTCTATGAAGCCATAATTACTCTGATACCTAAACCACAAAAAGACCCAACAAAGATAGAAAACTTCAGACCAATATCCCTTATGAATATTGATGCAAAAATCCTCAATAAAGTTCTTGCTAACCGAAGCCAAGAACACATCAAAACAATCATCCATCCTGACCAAGTAGGTTTCATCCCAGGGATGCAGGGATGGTTCAATATAAGGAAATCCATCAACGTAATCCAGTATATAAACAAACTCAAAGACAAAAACCACATGGTCATCTGGTTAGATGCGGAAAAAGCATTTGACAAGATCCAACACCCATTCATGATAAAAGTCTTGGAAAGATCAGGAATTCAAGGCCCATTACTAAACATGATAAAAGCAATCTACAGCAAACCAGTAAGTAGCCAACATCAAAGTAAATGGTGAGAAGCTTGAAGCAATCCCTCTAAAATCAGGGACAAGACAAGGCTGTCCACTTTCTCCATACCTATTCAACATTATACTTGAAGTCCTAGCCAGAGCAATTCGACAACAAAAGGAGATCAAAGGGATACAAATTGGAAATGATGAAGTCAAAATATTACTTTTTGTAGATGATATGATAGTATATATAAGTGACCCTAAAAATTCCACCAGAGAACTCCTAAACCTGACATACAGCTTCGTTGAAGTAGCTGGATATAAAATTAACTCAAACAAATCAATGGCCTTTCTCTACACAAAGAATAAACAGGCTGAGAAAGAAATTAGGGAAACAACACCCTTCTCAATAGTCACAAATAATATAAAATATCTTGGCGTGACTCTAACTAAGGAAGTGAAAGATCTGCATAATAAAAACTTCAAGTCTCTGAAGAAAGAAATTATAGAAGATCTCAGAAGATGGAAAGATCTTCCATGCTCATGGATTGGCAGGATCAACATTGTAAAAATGGCTATCTCACCAAAAGCAATCTATAGATTCAATGCAATCCCCATCACAATTCCAAATCAATTCTTCAACGAATTAGAAAGTGCAATCTGCAAATTCATCTGGAATAACAAAAAACCTAGGATAGCAAAAACTCTTCTCAAGGATAAAAGAACCTCTGGTGGAATCACCATGCCGGACCTAAAGCTTTACTACAGAGCAATTGTGATAAAAACTGCATGGTACTGGTATAGTGACAGACAAATAGACCAATGGAATAGAATTGAAGTCCCAGAAATGAACCCACACACCTACGGTCACTTGATCTTCGACAAGGGAGCTAAAAACATCCAGTGGAAGAAAGACAGCATTTTCAACAAATGGTGCTGGCACAACTGGTTGTTAACATGTAGAAGAATGCGAATCGATCCATTCCTATCTCCTTGTACTAAGGTCAAGTCTAAGTGGATCAAGGAACTTCACATAAAACCAGAGACACTGAAACTTATAGAGGAGAAAGTGGGGAAAAGCCTTGAAGATATGGGCAGAGGGGAAAAATTCTTGAATAGAACAGCAATGGCTTGTGCTGTAAGATCGAGAATTGACAAGTGGGACCTCATGAAACAGCAAAGCTTCTGCAAGGCAAAAGACACCATCAATAAGACAAAAAAACCACCAACACATTGGGAAAGGATCTTTACCTATCCTAAATCAGATAAGGGACTAATATCCAATATACATAAAGAACTCAAGAAGGTGGACTCCAGAAAGTCAAATAACCCCATTAAAAATGGGGCTCCGAACTGAACAAAGAATTCTCACCTGAAGAATACCAAATGGCAGAGAATCATCTGAAAAACTGTTCAACATCCTTAATCATCAGGGAAATGCAAATCAAAACAACCCTGAGATTCCACCTCACACCAGTCAGAATGGCTAAGATCAAAAATTCAGGTGACAGCAGATGCTGGCGAGGATGTGGAGAAAGAGGAACACTCCTCCATTGTTGGTGGGATTGCAAGCTTGTACAACCACTCTGGAAATCAGTCTGGTGGATCCTCAGAAAATTGGACATAGTACTACCGGAGGATCCAGCAATACCTCTCCTGGGCATATATCCAGAAGATGTTCCAATCGGTAAGAAGGACACATGCTCTACTATGTTCATAGCAGCCCTATTTATAATAGCCAGAAGCTGGAAAGAACCCAGATGTCCCTCAACAGAGGAATGGATACAGAAATTATGGTACATTTACACAATGGAGTACTACTCAGCTATTAAAAAGAATGAATTTATGAAATTCCTATCCAAATGGATGGACCTGGAGGGCATCATCTTGAGTGAGGTAACACAATCACAAAGGAACTCACACAATATGTATTCACTGATAAGTGGATATTAGCCCAAAACTTAGGATACACAAGATATAAGATACAATTTGCTAAACGCATGAAACTCAAGAAGAATGAAGACCAAAATGTGGACACTGTGCCCCTTCTTAGAATTGGGAACAAAACACCCATGAAAGGAGTCACAGAGACAAAGTTTGGAGCTGTGATGAAAGGATGGACCATCTAGAGACTGCCGTATCCAGGGATCCATCCCATAACCAGCTTCTAAACGCTGACACCATTGCATACACTAGCAAGATTTTGCTGACAGGACCCAAATATAGCTCTCTCTTTTGAGATGATGCTGGGGCCTAGCAAACACAGGAGTGGATGCTCACAGTCAGCTATTGGATGTATCACAGGACTCCCAATGGAGAAGCTAGAGAAAGTACCCAAGGAGCTAAAGGGATCTGCAACCCTATAGTTGGAACAACATGATGAACTAACCAGTACCCCGGAGCTCTTTTCTCTAGCTGCATATGTATTGAAAGATGGCCTAGTTGGCCATCAATGGAAAGAGAGGCCCATTGGACTTGCAAACTTTATATGCCCCAATATAGGGGAATGCCAGGGCCAAAAGAATGGGAATGGGTGGGTAGGGAAATGGGGGGGGCGCTATGGGGGACTTTTGGGATAGCATTGGAAATGTAATTGAGGAAAATATGTAATAAAAATATTAAAAATAAAAAAAATTCAGTATAAAAAAATAGTGTCAGGGATTGGTTCTTGCTCATGAAATGGGTCTTAAGTTGGGCCCATTGGTTGGCCATATCCTCAGTGTCTGCTACAACTTTATCTCTTCACTTCTTGTAGGCAGGACATATTTTGGTCAAAGATTTTGTTGGTTGGGTTGGTGTCTCTCCACTGAGAATCCTGACTGGATACAGCAGATGGCCATTTCGGGATCCATATACTCCAGTGCTAGGAGTCTCAGCTAGAGTCACCTTCATAGGCTCCCTGAAGACTCCCTTATTCCAGGTCTCTGGCAAGTCCTAGAGATAGCCCCCATGCCCTTCTGCCAGATTTCTGTTTGCTCTCCTGACCTTCTCTCCCAGGCTCTCCCCATACTTGATCCTACCACTCCTTCCCCTCCCCCACCTTCTCCACCTGGTTCCTTCTCTCCATCCACCTCAGATGACTATTTTTTTTCCCTGCTGAGTGAGGTTCAAGTACCCTCCTTCTGGTCCTCCTTGTTATTTAGCTTCTTGGGGGGGAGGGGTCTGTGGATTTTTAGCATAGCTACCTTGTACATTATGGTTAATATCCACTTATAAGTCAGTATCAGTATAAATAAATATGTTAATGGAAAAATAAAATATATTGGCTGATTTTGTATTATTTTTCCTTTGTTTCAAACTGACATTTCAAGTTAATTATTTTTGTAACTTCCCTAGGTGATTGATGAGTTAGTTAAAGAAAGAAAAAAAGCAAGACAATATTCTTATCATTTTCATGTCTGCATCTTAGTATTGTCTGTCATTCAGTTCATTCTTTTCTCCTTTTTTGCTCCTAAGTTTTACAGACATTGCTGTCTTGACATTACTTGAGTTTCTGCTTATATGTTTCACTTAGTTTATTGGTTTGTTTATTTGCTCTGTTTACAATTTTTCTAGTCTTGAGTCCCATACCACACCAGATACCAGACTGCTTCTCGGTGTGTTTCTTTCTTCTTTCCTTCCTCCTTCCTCCGACCCCCTCTTGCTTTACTTTTTTTTTTTCTTTTATTGAAAATATTTTTTCTCTTATAATATATCCTGATTATGGTCGCCCCTTGTTCTATTCCTCCCAGTTCCTCCCCATTTCCCCTATAGATCTGTTCTTCTTCTCTCTTTCATGAAAAATATAGTAGGTTAGAACAAAAACTAACACATCAGAATAGGACACAGGTCTTTGCTGCCTCCTGTGAACCAGCTCACCATTCATGCTGTCCACCTTGGTCTCTTGGACTCTTATGATATCACTCTGTGCCTTTGTACATCATTCTTCCCATGCATTGTCCACTGTGGTTTGCTCGCCAGTCTCTATAGGGCATGCTCCTACATTTGGAGTTAATGATACATCATATTCCACGGGCACTGTTCCTCACTGTGCTTGCTTCATGCAGCTGACAAGGCCATGAAACATGTCTTTTTGACTTTTATATAATTCCCTATATTTAATCATTACAATAATTCTGTGAATTAGATAGTGACATTTAAATTTGGTGGAATTAAGATTTCCAAGTTACAGCATTAGCTGGTAACATAGAATATTCAATTTATTCAAATATTAAACTGACATCTTTGACATGATTTACAAACTTTGAAAACAATATCTTCTTGTGGACAAAGAAAATGTGTGACAATTTATGTCACCAGGCTTTGCCTGAATAACTGAATGCTACAATAGTATCCATTGACAGTACTTTCTTGCAGCATACACAAGACCTTCACAGATTCAAGCCAGCTGAGGTTCTAACACTGACAAGAGAGAGAACTAGACATGGGGGCTCCCATGCTGTAACCCAGGAGCTATTTGCAACTGAAAGTATTTTCTCCTTCCATAAGCTTTTTTTTATTTATGTTTACCCTAGTCTATGTTCTTATGTGTCTTAATGTAAAACAATAGTTTGTTATTTTCCTTTAAGATAAATACTATTTTATGTGGCTTTGATGGTTGTCTAAAGGCTGTAAGCATGTCTATCGCGTTGTGATTGTTAGTCTGAATTCCAAGAGATGAACTCAGGCTTTAAGTTCATCAGTGAGAGAATTTATTTTTTCTATTCATGCAGGCTCCCATAATGGCATATATACAAATAATAACACAGGCTGGCTTTCAATTACTGAAGGGGGCTGTCTAGAATTCTGCCACAAAGTGAAACAGTAAAGAGGATTTAAACTGATGCTGATCCTTCTCACCTTGTTGAAACGGAAACTTGCTTTTTCATGTGTGAACTCAAGGTTTATCAACCTTGGCTCTTTTACCACTTCCAGAAAGTTATTTTCAAGGGACAAGAATATAATCCTTAATTTTAGTATTAGCATCACTCAAATAATTAGTAATGTCTACAACTGCCTTTCTTTGTCAAACTCCTGGACTGCATTGTCACTGAATCATGTGTTTTATACAGTAAACATATTCATAATTTTGCATAACTATACTTGAGCATTCAGCCTTAAAAGAATGTCTGCTTTATACACTAACTTTATGAATTACTCTATTATCAAGGATATAAATGAAGCAGGTACATTGTCAATTTTTTTGTTTTCTTCACAAAAAGAATAATGTACTTCAGCAATGAATTATAAGCTTCTCATCACTGACTTCTGAAGCCACAAGGAAATCTGTGCAGCAGAACCATCTTTCATAGTCACCATTCATGAGATTATGTTTTATAGATGAGCAGTTGTAATGTACGTTAAATGGTTCTTTTTCTTGCTGCATTTACCATCTCTAATACTTTCCTGAACACACTGAAATGACCTAGAAGTACATCACTTCAGTTCCTGAATCTCAGTCTCTCAGCTCACTGCTGTAGACTGTCTAGTTAATCAGAAAGAAGCTGAGTTTCCTGTGGCTGGCCACTACAAAGTTTGTCTCAGTTCATGTTAACCTAACTACTCTTTGACTTTCCTAGTCAATAGGATTCTTTCTTGTAGATAGCTTCAGATATATTGGTGGAAATTTGTTTAACAATTGTTACCACTAAAGAATTAAAATGTACATGTTTTAATGTCATATATATAATATATGAATATATATACATATATATATATATATATATATATATACTCATTATGTTCTCATATATATATATATATATATATATATGAGTGCTCTATCTACATACCAGGAGAGGGCAGATCACAGTAGAGATGGCTGTGAGCCACTATGTGGTCTGGTTGCTGGAAATTGAAATCAGGACCTCTGGAAGAGCAGACAGTACACTTAAACACTGAGCAATCTCTCCAGGTCCAAAATATACATGTTTTAATAGCCATTTATTCCTAGACACACAGTGTCATGATATATAGAAATGTTCACTATAGAAATGCTCTTTCAACAGTTTTCTCCATCTTTTTTTTGTTAGAGAAGTTGACTTGACAGGAAATTAAGCCATTTTAAATATTTACTTGATTGAAAATGTCATTATATTATCCTAACTCACACTTTTCAATTCCTTAACTATTCACTACTCAACTCAAAAGTCAGTCTTTTCTTGATATTGGACATTAAAGGAATGCTGTAAGGAATAGAATTTTCATGTAAAAGGAGAATAAAGGAATTGAACTTTGCTTGGTAATAAGACCAATGCTCAAGAGAGACCCTAAGAATATTTTCATGAAATTAAATGTACTTTTTGCTAATTTGCAAAGTGTGATTGGGCTAGAAGAATTATCATCTTGTTCCTCTGTGTTCCTCTGAAGGAGCAGCAGTTGTGGTGCCAGGCAACGATTGAAGTTCTTCATCATGCTGAACATCTCTGCATGCCGTGCAGGCTTTCAGCTTTGCCCTTTCTAGCATCACATCATCCCATGTGAAAGTGATTTAAGTTATTAACTTTAGAAAGGGAAATGAAAAATGGCTAAGAAATAGGCAGATTCGGTGTCTCACTGCTTAACTATTTGCAAGGTGTGTGTGTGTGTGTGTGTGTGTGTGTGTGTGTGTGTGTGTGTGTGTGAAAGCTGTACAGGATAAACTTCGATCTTGCAGTTTGAAAATGGAAGTTTGAATTTGCACAATTTTACCAGGAGGTTAAATTGATTCATAAAAGTCAAATTGTGAGTATGTGTGGACTCAAACCTTAAAAAAGTCCATAGAGTATAATGTTAAGAACTCTTTACAGGCAGAAAGGAAGAAGCATGCAGTCTTACATGTCTCCACAGACTTCTCGAGTCATTATACAGCTATGACATCGCCTCTTCTGGATCAGTGTGCTCTTCATACCTCATCTCATTCCCTTTTGAGTGCATCCCAGTATGTATATATCTACCTTTGTGAGAAGAGAAATAGAGTAGATCTCTATTATTATTTTTAAGTTAGTAAATTGATTATTTAAATACATTTCAATTTTTTTGTCATTCGTTATACTGCCTATATCCGACTGCCAAATATTTGCATGAAAAAATCATCAATTGAGCAGAACATAAAAAATGTAATTATGACAATATATTATGCATAAATATGACCTCCATTTCCAGGCTTCCTTTTCCTTCTCTTTTCCTTTCTCTTCCATTCACCCAAACTTTCACAGGTAACTTGAGCTTAATGGACACTTGAAGGGAAGGAACCTTGGTTTCAATGACAAGCTTATCTCTCCCTTAGAGGCTTCCTAAATCCTTGTCATAGTTAAAATTCTACTGCTGAGATAAAACACCATGACTAAAACCAAAATGGGCAGGTAAAGGTTTATTTGGTTAATGCATCTTTCTCACAGTCCAGCACTGAGAAAAGCCAAGAAATGGGAGCAGAGAGGAAGGACAATGCTGCTCACTGGCTAGCTCTTGTTCAGCTTGCCTTTCTTATACAATCAGGACATGCTCAATGGTAGCATCACCTGCAGTGAGCTGGGTGTCTTCACCTCAATTATTAATCAAGAAATGACCCTTAGACTTTGCCACAGGCCAAAAAGATAAGGCCATTTTTTTTTCTATTGAGATTTTATTTTCTTTCCAGATGACCCTAGGTTGTGTTAAGTTGACAGAGAAACAGACAGAAAGACAGACAGACAGACAGACAAGAAGAAAAACAAATTCCTTACCAGCACAGCTCTGCTTTGAGCCATTCAACTTCTGTGCTCAGCACCCCTGGGTAGAGTCTCCTCAATTGAGCACAGTTACTGTTGACTGCACAGCTGGGCCAGGGAGATGAAAGGGTGTGAACTTTCCTATACAGCTCCTGCTCCTATTGTCCTCCCCAGATTTAATAAATTAATGAACACTTATTGTACAATTAGTACAAGCTATAAAACAATGTACATAATATGTTCTCTAGAAGGTTTCATGAAATCATATATGCATCAGAAAGTGAGTACATAGGAAAAGAAATCATAAGATGCACACATACATTTTCCCTGATGTTGGGTTTAAAAAGTCAGTGATTAAGGTAAAAGGTAGTAGTTATAGCTGGGCATGCTTTTTAAAGCCCAGCTGCTAATGAATGGCGATTATCCCTGAAACTGCATCCTGAAATCTTAGTTCCTTTAACCTATCATTATGAAATATAAGTGGTCTCACACAGGATCACATTTTACTAAAGCTGATCAAGTGCTTTTCTATCTGTCTGTCTGTCTGTCTATCTATCTATCTATCTATCTATCTATCTATCTATCTATCTATCTATCTATCATCTATCTATCTATCTATCTATCTATCTATCTATCTATCTATCTATCTATCTAGGTCTGTCTTGGGCACTGAATAATCAGGAAGGAATAGGGCTCCCCACCAAAATGACAGAAAAGATAAATCACAAAGCAGGACTTAGAGGAACTCAGACAAGTCTTTGTGTATTCCTCACTGTACTTTAAAGATTACATTTTGTAGCTGGAGAACAGGAAGTTAGAATGGGCAGAACAGGAAGAGAAGATTCTTAGTTCCCTTAGACTTCCTTCAACCAACTCCTCATATTTCCTCTAGATCCGAGTGCTCTAAGCTTGGATGAGCTCCTAAGTAGAAATAAAAATGATAATTCTCCTTTATTTCTTCTTTTTTTCCTATGCACTCATAATAGGAAGATTTTCATTAAACACGGGAAGATAAAAAAAATGTGAAATGCACTTTCCCTGAACTCTCTTGATGTTCTATAAAATGTTCAATTAACTGTCCTTGCCACCATCCATATTTCTTCTCTTTTGCTCCAGATCACATGAGGTCTCTCTGGTGGCTGAATTAGTGTTAAAAGAAGAAACTCAATTCATTATTTTTACTGGTGAAGCTACTGCTACTAATAATTTCATTTGCTTTGTGACCTGTTATGTAAACTTTTAGGGAGCCAGAGCTCAGCAGGAGCTAAAACTACCTTAAAAGGCAAACGGAGCTAGTCGTTAAGAGGAATAAAACATGCTTATCTCTTTTGTCATTGTGTTCCACATCTAAGCATCTCTTGAAAGTGTGTAAGCAAATCAGTAACACCCAACCAGGTGATGCCATTATGCACAGTGTTTGCAAAATTAACAGTGACAAAAATCACAGGAGAAGTAATGATACAACTGGGAATGTGACACATTTACCTCTGGGAAATCTGTGTGAATATCAGTGCTGTGATCTAGTAGCTCTGTGAACAAGTTACTTTGAGCTTACTTTCTCATTTGTACAACAGAGAGCATAAAACTTTATTCATGAGTTGTTGCAAAGATTGAGTGACACAGAGAATGCAAAACATGAAGAATAACACGTGTCAAGGGATGCTAGTGTGCTGTGATATTATTATCACTAGAAGCCAAACAAGAGTGTTTCTTCATTGCTATAATCAAGGGATTATTTTCCTTAAGAGAGCACAGGACAAACTGATTTCTCTTCACCAAAACACAGCAGAGTACTTCTATCAGTGTCTTCTACTCGAAAGAGGTGTGAGAGAAGGGGTTGGTACAGTGGATGGTGATGTTCCTCCTAGGCTAGTCTTAGGCAAGCTGCTTCAAAACATAATGTTAGTGTAATGAAAAAGATGATGGCCAAAGAATAAAAATAATCTTGGGCTTATATCATGCCTATTGATGATTAGTGATTCTATTAAATTCATGATTTGTCTGGGTGCTCAACAGATGTGTAGCAGTTTCAGAGACTAATGCATTGCTAGTCCTTTATTGCTGGGATTGGCTATAGCTTTACTCTTCTGCACTCTGCTTTATTTAAAAATCTTGAGACAGTGGCAAGAACTTAAAGCAGAATCAGGCAGGTATTGGCAGCTGTAACACTCAGAGGCTGATAGAAATGTTGCCCCCTCTGGAATGTTCTCTTCTGACCTGTAGCTCCTAATATGTACTCCATTATCACTGAACATTTATTTAGGCTCATGATATCTAAACCACTTTGGTTCTCAGAATCCTTTTTCATTTTTAGAAACAACAGAGGAGACCAGAGACTTACTGCCTATTTAAATTACATTTACACTAGTGTTGCTATATTAAAATTGAAAATAAAAATATTTAAACTATTGTGAATAAGGTTTCATGCTAAGAAATTTTTGCAAATCTTATGTCTTGCTTACTATAAAAAAGATAAATTCTTATATTGGCATTTGCATTCTGTTTGTAAATGCTACGTGCATAAAAAGTAAGCGTGATAAAGCAATCACTATTTTTAGAATTTTATTAGAATACATATTGATGTTTCAGAATCACAGAAAATATCTTGAACATTCTTTTGGCCTCTTGGCTCCACTACTAAGAACTACTGATGTAGGCTAGTCAATTTTTCCTTATGTCTCACCTTTTAAACTCAAAGTCTTTTGGAAATAGAACTACCATTCTTGAGCATCCTAGTGTGAACTTATACACCTTTGTACTCTTCCTTGTGGGCAAAAAGGAACCATTGACAATGATGTGGATTTGAGAAGCTAGACATAGTCACAATAGGTTGGCTGCTGCATTTTGCAGTTTTTACACTAACTCCAACATTTAATAACAGCTTAATCGTAACCAGTCCCTTTCTTTTTACAAAGCTTTAGGTCCCAGCTTGTGAAACAGGGATAGTAACATTCAGTTCATGATGCTGTTCTGGTGACAAAATCAGGACCTTTATGTAAAATGTTTAAGATCTGAAAAGGAAAGTACTCCATTATTAAATATTGTGTTACTTTTCCTGGAAAGATACAGAGAAACATTTACTCACCCAAGGAGAAAGGGCATTAACACACCAAATTCTAGGGTAGAGAGCTAGTTGATGTCACTTACTGGACCACAGGCATCTCCCAGGAGTTTGAGCCACCCAGAGATCTCCCCAGTCAAATGTTTATTCCTTATAAAGTGGTTATTTGCTTCTCAGAAGGGAAGTGAACTGATTTCGATCTTCTGAAGGCCAACTGAAGGTCTTTTGAGCCTCCCTGAGTCTCCCTCTCCCTCCATGATGGATAAGTATTGTGATCTCTTGAGAATCTCTATGCTCATCAATGTTGTATTACTCTGCTTTGATATGATGATGGTCTTGTCCAAGTCAGGGGAACAGCTCAGCTGTGTTGTCACCATATTAACTGTTATTTTACCCATAATCTGACCTGCTTATAAACACATGCAACACTCTGGAAATCAGTCTGGCGGTTCCTCAGATAATTGGACATAGTACTATCGGGGATCTTGCAATACCTCTCCTGGGCATATATCCAGAAGATGTTCCAACCAGTAAGAAGGACACATGCTCCACTATGTTCATAGCAGCCTTATTTATAATAGCCAGAAGCTGGAAAGAACCCAGATGTCCCTCAACAGAGGGATGGATACAAAAACTCTCTCTTCAGGGTTATACTGTTCTGGAGTATATCCTTGAAAAAAACTTTTCATATTTACTGTAATGTCCTTAGGTTAAAATCTCATTCAACTGAAATGTTTCAGTAAACAATTGTAAAAATTTGGATTTTTATGTTAGGAAATTACTTTCCAAAGGGCTCTGTCATTCTCACTCCTGTCAGAAGATCAATGGTTCTTGGCAAGTGTCTATAGATTCTCCATCCTGGGCTAGAATAATAACAAAATATAAGACTTGTTTTCTTTGCTATAACAAGTAAGGTAGTTTGTCTAAGTGTCACACATTGGTAGATAAGGGACAATATTTACTGAGTAGGAGAGAACACACACATTTGAGGGGAAGATTGTGGTCTTGATACACAGGAAACCTTTTTTGTGACTAACATAGATGCTAATGAAAGTGAATTTATCACATGTTCCTGTATCCTTAGTACTAAAGGTTTTGTTTTGTTTAGGCTGGTAGACCTTAAAAGCTTTCATAGGATAGTTTATCAGCCAATTTAATTTCCAGGCAGGAGCCTACCCTTGGGAAATATATTCTAAGGGCTCAGTATTTTATCTTATTTTCAGATCATGGTAGAGATGAGGCAAGAAAGAGGGCGCTGTACAAGGTTGAGTGGAGAGCTGTGTAGTGGGCATGGAGTTATCAGGAAAGATATTTGTACAAGGGCTGTGGAAATGGAATTGTGAGCAGGGGCCTGGTGGTATCATAATATTAGCTGCGTCTTTCCCTGTTGCTGCCTTCATTCACAGAAGTTTGTGTTGTGACTGTTTTTGGATACAGTTTTAATTTTTTTATTTTTATGTTTATTTATTTTTACTTTTGGAGACAAGGTGTTAATAGTAGCCCTGACTCTACTGGCTTGGAACTCACTATGTAGAATGACCTCCGAATTACAGAAGTACATGTATATCTGCCTCCCATGATCTGGGTTTAGAGACATGTAGCTACCATATCTGGCTTAAGACAGGACTTTAAAGAGATAATTATGTTTACATGAAGATATATGAAAGCATCCAATCCAATGCAATTGGTGCCTGAGCAAGGTGAAAGGAGAGATCTAGTCGTACTGAGAGGTGTGTGCGCTTTGGCAAGGCCTGGCGCTCCCTCAGTGACCCTGGCATGATGCTTTGTTTTTCAGTCTCTAGATATTTTGGGAGACAAATTCAAAATTCAAGAACGATTTTGAGGATGTATTAACCGGTAAAGATGTTTTGTTAGGAAAACTGAGAATAGAGATGCTAGTCTCAGGAATTTATCCCAAAGGACAAACATGCAAAGACAAGAGTTGGTTATATTGGAATTGTTGGTAATAGCTCCTTGTAGTCTGAATATATATGAGTGTGACCAAGTTATAGTAACCAGCATGTTCAAGCATTTATCATTTATTTCTGATAAAATATTCCAAGTACTGTTTTTAGATACTCTTTTGATTTTCATTAATGTTTTAGGGCACTAAACAAAATAATGGATTTTCTTACAGGCTTTCCATGTGTGTGCACACAGTGAACGTGTATGCTCATAACATCAGCAGTTACTGTTTCTGGACCACAGAACAGTGATTTATCTTATCGCCAGACACATCTTACAAAAAACAAGTCAGAAGAAAAATATAATTCCCTTGACTTCTGCCCTCTAGTTCCAGTTCACTGATCAAATTCTCACCTGCTCTCAGCCTGTCCACAGAGCTAGGACTCTGAATAACTGCCCACCCCACTGCCTTGCTTGCCTGATGCTGAGGCTCAAGTTTAGTCTGCAATGCACTACTCTGTAGTGAGAAGATAAAAGAAAAAAGCAGCAGTAGCTAACGGAAACAATTGAGCCAGTTCAGGTTTCCAGGAGCAAGGCAGATATGCATCTATATTTCTTTCATTTATTCCATACACATGTTTGCTGGGGTTTAGGGTCCTGCCAGCGTTTGAGGCAAAATGTGGAGCACCAAACAAGAGTTTTTGCTGCCATAAGGTACATGATCTTGTAAAAGGTACAACACTCAACAATCATTTACTTACTCCTCCACATTTTTTTCCATTTTTTATTAGGTATTTAGCTCATTTACATTTCCATCGCTAAACCAAAAGTCCCCCATACCCACCCCCCCAATCCCCTACCCACCCACTCCCCCTTTTTGGCCCTGGCGTTCCCCTGTACTGGGGCATATAAAGTTTGCAAGTCCAATGGGCCTCTCTTTCAAGTGATGGCCTATTAGGCCAAATTTGATACATATGCAGTTAGAGACAAGAGCTCCGGG
This sequence comes from Mus caroli, assembly GCF_978045245.1. Lineage (NCBI taxonomy): Eukaryota > Metazoa > Chordata > Mammalia > Rodentia > Muridae > Mus > Mus caroli. Next base: position 150,708,177 of record NW_028227258.1, on the reverse strand, counting down.
GTACTGGTTAGTTCATATTGTTGTTCCACATATAGGGTTGCAGTTCCCTTTAGTTCCTTGGGTGCTTTCTCTAGCTCCTCCATTGGGGACCCTGTGATCCATTCAATAGCTGACTGTGAGCATCCACTTCTGTGTTTGCTAGGTCCCGGCATAGTCTCACAAGAGACAGCTATATCTGGGTTCTTTCAGCAAAATCTTGCTAGTGTATGCAATGGTGTCAGCGTTTGGAAGCTGATCATGGGATGGATCTCTGGATATGGCAATCACTAGATGGTCCATCCTTTCGTCACACTTCCAAATTTTGTCTCTGTAACTCCTTCCATGGGTGTTTTGTTCCCTATTCTAAGAAGGGGCAAAGTGTCCACACTTTGGTCTTCGTTCTCTTGAGTTTCATGCGTTTAGCAAATTGTATCTTATATCTTGGGTATCCTAAGTTTCTGGGCTAATATCCACTTATCAGTGAGTACATATTGTGAGAGTTCCTTTGTGATTGGGTTACCTCACTCAGGATGATGCCCATGCCCTCCAGGTCCATCCATTTGCCTAGGAATTTCATAAATTCATTCTTTTTAATAGCTGAGTAGTACTCCACAGGTGACAGCAGATGCTGGTGAGGATGTGGAGAAAGAGGAACGCTCCTCCATTGTTGGTGGGATTGCAAGCTTGTACAACCACTCTGGAAATCAGTCTGGTGGTTCCTCAGAAAATTGGACATAGTACTACCGGAGGATCCAGCAATACCTCTCCTGGGCATATACCCAGAAGATGTCCCAACCGGTAAGAAGGACACATGCTCCACTATGTTCATAGCAGCCTTATTTATAATAGCCAGAAGCTGGAAAGAACCCAGATGCCCCTCAACAGAGGAATGGATACAGAAAATGTGGTACTCCTCCACATTTTTAACTAACATAATTGTACAAAATTATAGAGGACAATGTGATGTTGGGATAAAGATCTGCCTTGTATAATGGCTAAAATCAGTACAGTGTGTTGGATCACTTCAAACATTTCACCATTCCATTGTTATGGTGATATATTCAAAATTTACCTATTATGACAGATGTGCTATGGTATTATTGACCATAGTGAACTTGCTGGAAGGAAACATAGAGGACAAAACAAACACAAACACAAAGCATGGGGTCATGTGAGGACACCAAAAGATCACCATCTCTGGGCCAAGGAAAAGAGCTTTTAGCAGAAAGGTGGTCTACAGACACCCAAGCTTTGGATTTATTGCACTATGAGTAAACTAATTCCTGATATCCAAGGTACTTACCATGTGAAATTATGTTAACTACATGGTGGAGGCAGCATCTGGGGACATAGAAGGTTGATCCATGTTCCATATGTTTTGAGGCCAGGAATGACAGTATTTTCTGTCTTTGTAAGGATAGTCTCATCATAGTGCCTGTCACGTGTCTATGTTTTATGCTTTAATGCTGGCTGGCTGGGTGATAAATACTGTCAAAACTATAACCAGGAGGGGCTCATTTTGACACTATTGTCATTAACAATATAAACTTATTTCATTCTACTCAGTAATTTTCATAAGTATCTCTTTGCTTGTAATAACATTTACATGTTCTTAAAGCATCAAATTCTTGGTTATTTATTTTATAAATGACTTTTGATTTACCTTAGAGTTTTAAACAAACAGTTAGGCTTCTTTGCAGGATAGCTTTTTCCCTAGTAGCTGTTTTAGTATTAAATTCCTTGTTGTAAATGTTGCAAGCTGAATTGGAATAAATTTAAACTCCCTTAATTGAGTTAGGTTTTATTAAAGTTATAGAACTATGGATAATTAAGTCAAGAACAATAAACTGCATGGGATTCTAGTGAAAAAAATCAATGCATGCAAATCCTATTGCTGTTTTTTCTAGGGATGCTAAATTAGAAAGCGCAGACTGCTTTGGTGTGCTAAATTTGGAGCCGCTGCTTTAGCTGCTATACATTAGCAGAATGATTGTCTTTAAAAGCAATGGAGATAGCTTCAGATAATGGCGTTAATTTCTTTCTTTCTGTCTTTCTGAATACTGATGCTTCACTCTCAAGTATTTATTTTAAAAAAGATACTGTCACATCATTAGTATTTTTTTTTCTTTGTAATATCTCTCTAAGAAATAATGTTCTGAGATTTGGCATTAAGCAAAATGAGTAGGTGGTAAATAATTTCTTTAAATAGGCTTTAGTAAAGTTTTTTTTTCTGAAAGAGTGATTATTTATGTTCCTTAGTCTTTGGGTATTGATAGAGTCATTACATTATTAAATTTTGGAACTAGCCTTCCAGTCTGAGTTGGTGCACTGAACAGACCTTGGGCATGAGCTCTGCATCCAATCTCAAAATACCCAGAGGAAACTGGACTCCCAGGAGTTCTAACTCCCAGGATCATAGGATTATAGGATCTCAGTAGCTTGATCACACCAGGATTTCAGGATCCCAGAAGCAGCTTGACTCTAAGGAGTTCTTACACCCATGATCTCAGGATCAAAGGATCACAGGATCTCAGAGACAGATGGACTCTGAAGAGTTCTAACAGAGCCAAGATAACAGAGGGAAAAGCTCCATTCAGAGACAGTGAGGGCAGGTAGCACTATAGATAACCAGATGGCAAGAGGCAAGCTAAGGAACATAAGCAACAGAAACCAAGATTAATTAGCAACATCAAAATCCAGTTCTCCTACCGTAACAAGTCCTGGATACCCTATCTCACAGGAAAAGCAAGATTCAGATTTAAAATGATGATGATAAAGGACATTAAGAAGGTCATAAAAAAAAAACCTCCCTCAAAGAAATACAGGAGAACACATGTAAACAGGTCCTTAAAGAGGAAACACAAAAATCCCTTAAAGAATTACAAGAAAACACAACCAAACAGGTGAAGAAATTGAACAAAACCATCTAGGATATAAAGTTGAAGTAGAAACAACAAATCACAAAGGGAAACTATCCTGGAAATAGAAAATATAGGAAAGAGATCAGGAATCATAGATGTAAGCATCACCAACAGAATACAAGAGATAGAAGAGAGAATGTCAGGTGCAGAAGACACCATAGAAAACATTGACACAGCAGTCAAAGAAAATGCAAACTGTAAAAAGCTCCTAACCCAAAGCATGCAGGAAATTCAGGATACAATGAGAAGACCAAACCTAAGGATAATAGGATTAGAAAAGAGTGAAGATTCTTTTTTTCTTTCTTTCTGAGTATATCTTTTTCTATTAATTAGATATTTTCTTTATTTACATTTCAAATGTTATCCTCTTTTCTAGTTTTCCCTTGGAAAATCCCCTATCTCCTCCCACTTCCTCTGCTCCTCAACCCACCCACTCCCATTCCCAGTTCTGGCATTCCCCTATACTAGGGCATAGAGTCTAAACATGACCAAGGGCTCTCCTCCCATTGAACACGGACAAGGCCATCCTCTGCTACATATATATACACACATATATATATATATGTATATATATGTAGCTAGAGCCACAAATTCCACCATGTGTTTTCTTTGATTGGTGGTATAATTGCAAGAAGCTCTCGGGGACTGGTTAGTTCATATTAATGTTCCTCCTATGGGGCTTCAGACCCCGAGGGCTAGTAGATATCTTCAACAAAGTTAGAAAGAAAACTTCCCTAACCTAAAGAAAGAGATGCCCATAGACATACAAGAGGCCTACAGAACTCCAAATAGACTAGACAAGAAAATAAAGTCTTCCTATCACATAATAGTTGAAACACCAAATATACAAAACAAAGAAAGAATATTAGAAGCAGGAAGGAAAAAAGGTCAAGTAATATATAAACTACACCCTAGAAAAAGCAAGGAAGTAATCTTTCAACAAACCCAAAAGAAGATAACCATACAAACATAAAAATAACATCAAAATTAACAGGAAATAACAATCTCTTTTTCTTTAATAACTCTTAACATCAATGGGCTCAATTCCCCAATAAAAAGACATAGACTAACAGACTGGATATGTAAACAGGACTCATCATTTTGCTACATACAGAAGATGTATCTCAGTGATACATCACTGAGATACATTGACAGACAATACCTCTGAGTAAAAGGCTGGAAAACAACTTTCTAAGTAAATGGTCCCAAGAAACAAGCTGGAGTAGCCATTCTAATTTTGAATAAAATCAACTTTCAATCAAAAGTTATCAAAAAAGATAAGGAAGGATACTTAATACTCATCAAAAAAAAAATCTACCAAGATGAACTCTCAATTCTGAACATCTATGCTCCAAATGTAAGGGCACCCACATTTATAAAAGAAACTTTAGTAAAGCTCAAAGCACATACTGCACCTCACAAAATAATAGTGGAAGACTTCAACAGCCCACTCTCATAAATGGACAGATTATGGAAACACAAACTGAACAGAGACACAGTGAAACTAACAGAAGTTATGGACCAAATGGACTTAACAGATATTTATAGAACATTTAATCCTAAAACAAAAGAATGTACTTTCTTCTAAGCACCTCATGATACCTTCTTCAAAATTGACCTTATAGGACACAAAGAATGCAGTGCTAAGAGGAACTTAACACTGCTTATGGGACACAATGAGTGCCGCCAAAAAGAAACTGGAGAAAGCACACACTAGAGACTTAACAGCATATCTGAAAGCTGTAGAATAAAAAGAAGCAAATATACCCAAGAGGAATAGACTGGGGAAAATAATCAAATTCAGGAATGAAATCAACTAAGTAGAAACAAAAAGAACTATACAAAGAATCAACCAAACCAGAAGCTGCTTCTTGGAAAAAATCAACAAGATCGATAAACTCTTAGCCAGATGAACCAGAGGGCACAGAGACAGTATCCAGAGTAACAAAATCAGGAATGAAAAGGGAGATATAACAACAGAAACTGAGGAAATTCAAGAAATCATCAGATCCTACTACAAAAGCCTATACTCAACCAACCTGGAAAATCTGGATGAAAGGGACAATTTTCTAGACTGATACCAAAGACCAAAGTTAAATCAGGATCAGATCAACCATGTAAACAGTCCCATAATTTCTAAAGAAATAGAAGCATTTGAAATGTAAATTAAGAAAATACCTAATTAAAAAAATAAATTAAAAAAAAAAAAAGAAATAGAGTCAGTCATTAAGAACTCCCAACACAAAAAAGCCCAGGACCAGATGGGTTTAGTGCAAAATTCTATCAGACCTTCAAAGAAGACCTAATACCAATACTCTTCAAACTATTACACAAAATAGAAACAAAAGGAACACTGTCCAATACATTCTATGAAGCCATAGTTACACTAATACCAAAACTTCACAAAGACCCAACAAAGAAAGAGAATGTCAGACCAATTTTTCCCTTATGAATATCGATGCAAAAATACTCAATAAAATTCTCACAAACTGAATCCAAGAACATATCAAAATGATCATTCACCATGATTAAGTAGGCTTCATCCCAGTGATTCAGGGATGGTTCAATATACAGAAATAAATCAGTGTAATTCACTGCATAAACAAACTCAAAGGAAAAACAAAACATTTCATTAGATGCTGAAGAATCATTTGACAAAAATCCAACATCCCTTTATGTTAAAAGTCTTTGAAAGATCAGGAATTCAAGGCATATACCTAAACATAGTAAAAGCAATATACAGCAAACCAGTAGCCAACATCAAACTAAATGGAGAGAAACGATGCAATCCCACTAAAATCAGGGACTAGACAAAGGCTTCCTACCCTCTCTCTCTACCTATTCAATATAGTATTCGAAGTCCTTGCCAGAGCAATTAGACAACAAAAAGGGGTCAAAGTGATACAAATTGGCAAGGAAGAAGTAAAAAAATATCACTATTTGTAGATGATAAGATAGTATACTTAAGTGCCCCCCAAAATTCCACCAGAGAACTCCTAAGCCTGATAAACAAATTCAGCAAAGTGGCTGGATATAAAATTAATTCTAACAAATCAGTAGAGTTCAAAGGATAAACAGACTGAGGATGAAATTACAGAAACAACACCTTTCACAGTAGTCACAATTAATATAAAATACCCTGGTTTGACTCTAACCAAGCAATGAAATATCTGTATGACAAGAACAAGTCTCTGAAGAAAGAAATAGAAGAATGTCACAGAAGATGGAAAGATCTCTCGTGCTTATGGATTGGTCGGATTAATATAGTAAAAATAGAAATCTTGCCTAAAGCAATCTACAGATTCAATGCAATCCCATTAAAATTCCAACTCAAATTTTCACTGAGTTATAAAGAGCAATTTGCAAATTCATTTGGAATTACGAAAAACTTGGATAATGAAAACTATTGTCAACAATAAAAGAACTTCTGGGGGAATCATCATCCCTGACCTCAAGCTGTGCTACAGAGCAATTGTGACAAAAATGCATGGTATTAATAGAGAGACAGGCAGGAACATCAATGCAATAGAATTGAAGACCCAGAAATTAACCTATATACCTATGGTAACTTTATCTTTGGGATAGGCACTAAAACTATCCAGTGACAAAAAGATAGCATTTTCAACCAATGGTGCTGGTTCAACTGGTGGTCAGGTGTAGAAGAATGCAAATTGATCCATTATTATCTCTCCATACAAATCCAGGTCCAAGTGGATCAAGGACCTCCCCATAAAACCAGATACACTGAAACTAAAAGAAGAAAAAGTGGGGAAGAGCCTCGAACCCATTAGCACAGGGGGAAAATTCCTGAACAGAACAGCAATGGCTTATGCTCTAAGATCAAGAATCAACAAATGGAATCTCATCAAATTACAGAGCTTCTGTAAGGCAAAGGACACCGTCAATAGGACAAAATGGCAACCAATAGATTGGGAAAGATCTTTACCAGTCCTATATCTGATGGAAGGCTAATATCCGATATATAAAAGGAACTCAAGAAATTAGAGTCCAGACAATCAAATAACCCTATTAAAATTGGGGTACAGAGCTAAACAAAGAATTCTCAACTGAGGAAATTAGAATGGTCAAGAAGCACCTAAAGAAATGTTCAACATCCTTAGTCATCAGGGAAATGCAAATCAAAACAACCCCGAGATTTCACCTCACACCAGTCAGAATGGCTAGGATCAAAAACTGAGGTGACAGCAGATACTGACAAGGATGTGGAGAAAGAGGAACACTCCTCCATTGCTGGTGGGACTGCAAGCTGGCACAACCACTCTGCATATCAGTCTGGTGGTTCCTCAGAAAATTGGACATATTACCTGAGGACCCAGGTATACCACTCGTGGTATATACACAGAAGACTCTCCAACATATCTCAAGGACACATGCTTCACTATGTTCATAGCAGCCTTATTTATAATAGCCAGAAGCTAGAAAGAACCCAGATGTCCCTCAACAGAGGAATGAATACAGAAAATGTGGTACGTTTACACAATGGAGTACTACTCAGTTATTAAAAACAATGAATTCATGAACTTCTTAGGCAAATGGATGCAACTAGAAAAATATCCTGAGTGAGGTAACCCAAGTGCAACAGAAAACACATGGTATGCACTCACTGATAAGTGGATACTAGCCCAAAAGCTTGAAATACCCATGATAAAATTCATAGACCACATGAAGCTCAAAAAGAAGGAAGACCAAAGTATGGATACTTCGGTCCTTCTTAGAAGGGGGAAAGAAAATACCCACAGAAGCAAATAAGGAGACAAAGTATGGAGTAGAGACTGAAGGAAAGCCCATTCAGAGCCTGCCCTGCCTGGGGATCCATCTCATATATAGTCAACAAATGCAGACACTATTGTGGATGCCAAGAAGTTCATGCTGACAGCAGCCTGATATAGCTGTCTCCTGAGGGGGCTTTGCCGGAGCTTGACATATATAGAGGTGGATGCTCACAGCCATCCACTGAACTATCCTTAATGGAGGAGTTAGAGAAAGGACCCCAGGAGCTGAAGGGTTTTGCAATCCCATAGGAAGAACAGCAATATCAACCAACTAGAGCTCCCAGTATCTAAACCACCAACCAAGGAGTACACACGGAGGGACCCATGGCTTCAGCGGTATATGTAGCAGAGAATTGCCTCATAGGGCATCGACTGGAGAAGAGACCCTTGATCCCATGAAGGCTTGATGCTCCAGTGTAGGGGAATGAGAGGGCAGGGAGGCTGGTAGGCTACACCTACATAGAACCAGAGGGAGGGGGGATGGGATAAGGTTTTTTTTTTGGGGGGGGGAGGAAATCGGGAAACAGGATAAAATTTGCAATGTAAATAAATAAAATAACCAATAAAAAATTGGAACTAGTTTGAAGTCTGGAATGGTAAGATATAGATCCATTAAGTCATCTTTATTTCTACAGGAATATTTCAGAAATGTGTAGGAGAACACTCATTTTTAAATAAAACATAAATGCTTTTAATAAGTAGATTTCTTTCCTTCTCTGCTTCTATATCTGGGTCAGGTGTTATGGAATATGATTTGTACAATGGTTAATAGAGAAATTAAATGGAAAGCCATCAACTATATTCCTCAGAAAACCACACAAGAATGGGCATGGGAACCATGCAAATAAAAATTCACACACACAAAAAATCACAATGCACTGTTTATATAAATTATATTCACTTACATTCTCTCTGTATATTTTAATTTTAGCCATTGGTATTGTTTCCACTTCCCTTCTTTTCTTCCTTCTCTCTTTCCTGCCTTCCTCCTCTTAACCAGCCAGCATGGTTCACAAGATTGCCTCATGGTACAGAATGAGGTGTATACTGAGGGCAGTAAGCCTTAAACCTCCAGGAGCTAGGCTGAGCTCAATCTCTGTGACCCACATAACAGCCCACAAATCCTTCCTCTCATCTGCTTTCTATGATAGTTCTATACATTCCCTCTGCTTTCTTTTTCAGTTTAAACTCTTACAAAGAAATACAATAATTTTAGTATCAGAATGGCTCTTTCTTGAAGTGAAGTGGGATGCCCACAGGTGATGTAAATACCCCTGTAGGAATGGTCCATCTGATAGATGGAGGCCTGAGCTGAGCCTATTTTCTTCATATTTTTCTGACTTACTTAAAGCCAATCTAATGAGATATTTTAGTACCTACAAAATCCATGGGGATTTAACACCAGTGGTTATTGGATTTGATATTTTAAAAATATGTGGATCTTTGCTTCTTCATCTATAGAAATGGTGATTATGGTATTCATTCAAAGCAATTAAACTCAGAATAGCAGGGCAGTTGTTGGAAATACAGATTCAAGGTCTATGCTCTAATCTTTGACATCCCAAGCAATCAATAATGAGTTTGTGCATTTCTAAAGTGATTCTAGAGTGCTTCTGACTGAGAAAGAAATGGTTCTGAATCACTGGATTCACATACATCCATATATACCAACCATCCCCTGTGGCTTCTTTGGCTTAGTTTTCATTTATATATGAGAGTTTGCATAATATGTAGCAACATCTCTGCCTCCCATCTCACTAATTTGCATTTGACTTGCTAGCCAGTGTGCTTTCTAATGATCTGGATTCTTGTGTTTGCTAATTATTTTCTTTCTGATGAAATGTTGCTATATTGATATCTATTGTGCCCAAAGATCTCTCATGTTTATTTTTTCTACTCTCAGGTTCATTATTGTTTTTAATCACTACTTATTAACTTATGAACTTACATTATTGAATAGGTATATTTTGTCATCACTTTATTGTTATTTCTCAATGGTGTATGGTATTTCTTTATTAAGAATTAAATGGAGTTCCCAAACAAATATAGAACAGAAATTACTAAATTGTTTTAAAAATAAAGTTATTGTTGTTTGGTTTACTTGAATAAAATGATTTGGGATATATTTTTAGAAAAGAAGTGAGAAAGATCTGCTTCTGAAATCAGCATGGATGTGGACATAGAGGATTATGGGAGAAAAGGAAAGATGAGAAGAAAAGAAGAGAAGAGAAGAGGAGAAGAGAAGGGCAGAGAAGAGAAGAGAAGAGAAGAGAAGAGAAGAGAAGAGAAGAGAAGAGAAGAGAAGAGAAGAGAAGAGAAGAGGAGAGGAGAGAAGAGGAGAGAAGAGAAGAGAAGAGAAAAGGTGGTGGGGGTAACTAATTACTTCAACAATAATTTGCTTGCCACTTATGCTTTACCAGATTCTCCTAATGAAACAGGTGTAAATAAAAGAGTGGAGGTCTTTGTTTATCTGGATTTGATTCATATTGGTGGGAGGCAGGGAGTAGATAATCAATCAATAATTCATTAAATAAATGTTAATATTAAGGCACATGATTTATACTACAAAGTAAAAGAAATGATGTGTTGGAATTGTATGGTTTCTTTGTGCTGAGGGATGGGTAAAATCTCTCTGAAAAGAAACCAGAATGCACAGAGCTCCTCGACCAAAGACAACCATGCAAGATTTAAGACTATGCTGCCTTGTCTGCCTCAGTGGGATAGGATGTGCCTAGTCTTGCAGTGACTTGATGTGCCAGTGTGTGTTGGTACCCAGAGAGGGCCTCCCCCCTTATCAGAGGATAAGGGAAGTAGGGTTGGGGGTGGGATATGTGAGAGGAGAACTGGGAGGAGAAGGTGAGGCTGAGATCAGGATGTAAAGTGAATAAATACATTAATTAATTAATTAATGGGAAAAGAGACTAACCTGGGCAAAGGGCTGCTTAGAGCAAAGGATCTATGTTGAAAGACAAGTTTAGATTTTTAGGGAGCCGCAAACTGTCTTGGAGAAGAATAGGTAATTTGAACGAGTGCTGGGAAGTGGATGAGTGAAATGTTTCAGGCATTTGCAGGACTTTTAATAACTAAAATGAAAGTTGTGTAGGTAAGAAGTAGCATTCTTTTATTTAACGTATTTTTAACAGGATGTGGAGAAATGCTAGGAGAACCATAAACATGTTTCAGAATGTAACCTAGCTTGTTGAGAAAGCAAGAGGAGAGAGAGTAGCAAAATAGTGAGGCTTGTTGATTGGTTTTTAAGGGAATTACAAATCAGAAAGCATGCAAGATATGTTTTCAGCATCTGAAAATGATTTATTTCAGCATTATTTATTGAAAAAAGAGGTGTTTGCTTCTCTATTCCTTTGAACAACTGTGGTTATTTGAAATGGAACTGCATTTCAGCTGTTGAAACATCTACGCTGTGTCCTTAATATTTTGGGCGTTGGACTATTTATGCAGATCTAGTGAACTTAAACGTGTAACGTGTAATCTTGGTCTTGGATGAGATTTTGAATATGCATGGCTAAGTTACACACACCGTAGCAATGCCAACCCTTCCATAAGAAACCAAATGTTCAGGCTTGGAATTCAAAGAACTGGTGAAATGAGGTCAAAGTTTGATTCCCAGTAAAAATTTCAAGCTATTTTTGACCACATTCTATCCTGTCAATAAGCGCATGGGTCTTACTAGATTCTTCAGGTCATGCCATCTGAAAGAACATGCCATCTGAAACAACAGAGATTCTGGAAAGCTTTGAAATTTCTTTGAAGATCTTGAACTTTAATTTTAACTGAATACCACGCAGTTCCCTAGCTCATTCATATAAGCACATGACCATATTATTTCTGTCATGACAGGGATATATGTTTTCCTAATTGATTGAAAGCTATTCCTCATGCTAATACCCCTAGGGGTTAGAGCCTACTGGACAAGCTCAGCAAAACTGAGACATCTTGTGACTTGTATAAATCTATGGAAGCTCACCTGTGGTCAATCATTAGGGCATACATGTTGATCTACATGCATATGTTAGACATACATATGTCACTCTAAAGCAGAACATCTACATGCGGCTAAGAGATATCATTTCCTTGCTAACATATTCATACTCTAAAATTTAATAGCATAACTAGGTCTAATCATGGTTATCACTATGTGAACATATGTAGTTCAATGATATTAAACATTCATTATGCTATACCAGCCAATACCACCACATATCTCTGCAATTCACTGTGAAAGCAATTTTTGTAGGTATTTAAAGTATACAACATGCTATTTAAATATTCTTATGAATAGCAAAATGTATATTTCAGCAGATGAATTGATGCTCATTAGCTAATAGAGGAGCAGTTCTTTTTCTGTGGTGAATACACCAAGAATGTACTATTTAGGCAAATATCTTACAACAACAAGGCCTCCAAATTTACCACTCATCCCTGGAATCTGTGACCCTGTGTCTCTCATCATTTACTCTTAACTCTTACTGCTCTCACTGTTTTATCATTTCTGTATACATTCAACATTCTGTTTTGTGTAGAAGTGACTATATTTATGCATGCATATGTAAGTTCATATGCTCCTGTATATGTGTGACTCAGCCAGTAAAGTGCTTGTTACACAGCATGAAGGCCTATGTTTGACTCCCAGCAACTACACAAAAAGCTGTATCTGTAATCAAAGCACTCAGGAGGCAACAACATGATGATCCCAGTGGCTTGCTGACCTACCTAAGTCTAGCCAAATTGTCTATATGTAGGTCAGTAAGAGGTCTTGTCTCAAAATGTAACTTGGAGAGGGATTAATACAGTAAGCATGGACCTCTAGGTTCCACACAGAGAAACAGTAATACACATGCACGAGAGTGCACACACGAGCACATGCATACACCACACAAGCACACACACACACACACACACACAAACACACACACACATACACACACAAACACACACAGAGCACTATGTTTTTGACATACATGACATACATGAGCTTTTATTTTGTGTCTGGCTTGCTTCAGTTTTTTTAATGTTCCCAAGACTTACTGATGCTGTGGCAAATGGTTAGGTCCCTTTCTTCAGCAGAGCTTACTGTCCTCCTGCGTCTGCTGTGCAGATGTACTGCATTTTTATTTTATCTTATTGGTTTATTTATTTATTTATTTATTTATTTATTTATTTACATTTTAAATGTTAGCCTCCTTCCCAGTTAACCCCACATATTTCCTCCCTGTCTCTTCTGCTTCTATGAGGGTGCTCCTCCACCCACCAACCCACCCACTGACTCCCGCCTCCATAACCTAGCATTTTCCACTGGATCATTGAGCCTCCACAGGACCAAGGGCCTCCCCTGCCATTGATGCCAGATAAGGCCATCTTCTGCTACATATGCAGCTGGGACCCTTGGTCCCTTCATGTGTACTCTTTGGTTGGTGGTTTAGTCCCTGGGAACATTGGGGTGGGGGGCGTCTAGTTGGTTGATATTGTTTTTCCTGTGGCGTTGCTGACCCCTTCAGTTCCTTCAGTCCTTCCCTTAACTCCTCCACTGAGGTCCTTGCACTCAGTCCAATTATGGGCTGCATGCATCCCCATCTGTATTGGTCAGACTCTGGCACAGTCTCTCAAAAGACAGCTATATCTGGCTCCTATCAGCCAGCGCTTCTTGGCATCAGCAGTAGTGCCTGGGTCCGTTGTCTGCAGATGGGATGGATCCCTAGGTGGGGCAGTCTCTGGATGGCCTTTCTTTCAGTCTCTGTTCCACTCTTTCTCCTCCCATTTCCTTTTAACAAGAGCAATTCTGGATTAATATTTTTGAGATGGGTGAGTGGCCCCATTCCTCAACTAGGGGGCCATGCCTATCTGCTGGATATAGTCTCTACAAGTTCTATCTCTACTTTGTTGGGTATTTTGGCTAATGTCCTCCCTGTTGGGTCCTGGAAACCTCTAGGGTCCCTACCATATGGGACTCTATAGTGGATATCCCCAGTTCCCCATCACCCATTGCTACATACCTCTATTCAATTTCCTGACCCCTCTGTAGTTCTTCCCTGTCTCCTCTCATACCTGATCCTACTCCTTTTTCTCTTTTGCCTCCCTCTTCCTCTCGTGATTATTTTCTTCCCCCTTCTGAGTAGGACTGAAGCATCCACACTTTGTTCCACCCTCTTCTTGGGTTTCATATGGTCTGTGAGTTGTATCATGGGTATTCCGTTTTTTGTTTTTTTTTTTTTTGTGGGGGTGCTAATATCCACTTATCAGTGAGTCCATACCATGTGAGTTCTTTTGTGATTCAGTTATTCACTCAGGATTATATTTTCTAGTTCCATCCATTTGCCTGTGAATTTCATGAAGTCATTGTTTTTAATCGCCGAGTAGTACTCCATTGTATAAATGTATCACATTTTCTATATCCATTCCTCTATTAAGGGGCATCTGGGTTCTTTGATCTTTGTGTCCCTATGTCTTTTTGGTTTTATGGACTAATTTTGATTCAGGTTTATACTTTCCTAAGCTGCTTTGCCCTCCACTGACATACTGAGGTCCTCCCTACCATTGTTTGCACTATGCGACCCTGACCTTTGACCCCTTGTATATCTTCTATGCATGAGCCATGCATTGCTTAGGATGCTCTCTCCTCACTAGCAGAACTGAAGGAGACTTAGAGGAGAAATAGGTAGACACGGAAAGTGAAAGTTTCCCTGAGATGGTGGTTTCTCCTTCCAGGAAGACATGAGAAGCAATGGTGGGAAGGCATTCAGGTGACATCTAAGCAGGGCTACCAGGAGAAAAGGGAGAAACCAGGGGTCCTGGAAAATGCTTAAGCTTGCATCTACTTAGTGGATTCTTTGCCCCAGCATCCCTCCTATCTCAAGGGGATAACCTGTGCTCCTTTTCTCAGCAGCCAGGTCTTCTGTCCTTCCCAGACATTCAATTCTTTATTTTTGCCAGGAAATGGGCCTAGTGAATCCCCAGCCCATTATGAGTGCACTGTTACAGAACATATCAGCCCCAGCAAGTTTTCCACTTTCTAAGTGGGGCTGGACATTAAGTCACTAGGGTTGCTGAATCATTCATTTGTGTCTTCTTACTTTGCTTTTGGCTGCTACTCTAGAATCAGTCAGCAGAAGCTGCATCCAAATGGAGATATTCTACACTTTGAGTACCAACTATGATTTGGGATTTTGATACACCTATTCATAGATTTAGCCTCATATTTCTTCCATGGATACTGGACAAATTGAATTATTTTTAAAAGTGGAGTGGATTTCATGTTTAAAGAAGCTTGCATAATTGCCTTTAGCTTCTTTCTATATTTAAACATTTCTTTGAGGGGGAAAGCATGGTGCCTAATGCCTTTGAAGCTAGAATTAAAGTGCATTAGAGCTTGCTGGAAACTTGTTATCTGTCATCCTAAATCCTCTTGAAGTTAGGTATAAAGAATAATAGATATGTATGCAGCCAGGATACTGAAGATTTTTACTGGCTTTGGGATTAGAAGATTTTCAACTATCAGTGTCTAAGCTTCAACTGCCTGACAGTCTTGACAAGGCCAAAATAAGATTCTAATGGCTGTGATTGTAGAGGGTGTTTTTTTCATAGATGAGGCAACATGTCAATTAAAAGGGTATTGAGATAAAGAAATAGAAACTAGATTAAGTTTAAACTTTTTCATGGATGATAAGAAAATCCATTTTCGAGTTACAGTGCATGGAAGATATACTACAGAGGCAAAGCGAGAATACCTTACTAGTTAAAAGATTGCCTTTGGTCCTCAAAGCTTATTGACTTCCTCATACTCATTTCAAAACAGTCTTTGGAGATATGTACATGTATACTTATATGTATAGATGTATACATGCATATATATATATATATATATATATATATATATATATATATATATATAAAGTAAAATGAAATTCCAGGGCCAAATAATGATAGCAACTTGCAAAGAATTTATGATCAGCAATTTTGTTTTCTCTTGTCTTTCTCCATGTTCAATACTATTTGAACACTGAGAATTTGATGTCATCTGTGGCATTTCTAATCTCATGAGAAAGCCTGGAATCTATATTCCATGTATATACACAAAATAAATACTGTGTATGTTTTATGTTTTAACATGATTGTCTTCTTTTAGAGCCACAGTGGAAACTGACTGTGTGTCTGTAAGGTGCACAATCAGCAATGTCATACTTGTTGCACAGACTAATCCTTGTGATTAAAGTACGTTTCTCTCTGATGGCTACTGCGGCTCATTAAAATGACTTAGCAGATACTCCTAAATTTAGAAAGCAAGCTTGAGATCATTGGATGAAAGATGTAGGCTGTGTGTCCAGTAAGAAACTTAAAGGACTTGTGAGGTTTCAGGCTCACATAGAGTGAAGTTACCCATCCACACAGAGAAAAATTTAGGGCAGCAACTTGGTCCAGTTTGCATCTAGCTAAGCACCACCTTATATTAATCTGTTTTTTTAAGGTCATGCTTATTAGAAAAAAATCATGATGTTGATATTCAGTGATTCCCCCTGGTTGCCGAAGCTTGGTAGAACAAAGCTGTCCCTGATCTATTTCTCTGAGATAAAGCAAGTCTCCAAGGGATTTCTTCCTTTTAGTTTTGAGACTCTTTATTATGAGGAATATTGGCAAGGATTTAGGTTGATTTCCTCTACTTCTGAGGCAGGATTGGTCTATTTGCTTTGGACATGTTTGCTGTCATCTTTAGGTCAGTGTGTTCCCCTCACAGCTGTTTGCTGTTTATTTTTTAGATTGAATATCTTCTCTTGGCCTTTTACTAACCCAATTCTGTTAGCCCACTTCTAAAAGCACCCAAGAAGTTTGAAATTTCTGTTTTTTGTAAGTTTTAAATTCCAATTCACATTTACCTTATTTTTATTAATTCTATTTCTTTGCTTTCTATTTATTGAAAGGGAGTTTGTGAGTAGTTGTTAAAACAGTTTCTAGTGGATACTTTAGGTCCATTCTAGATGATTATAATTTGCAATTCATCAGCTTATGTTAACACTTCTCATTTAGTTTATAGTTTTGTGGCTGGGGGTATGATGTATAACTTTTTATTGCATTCTGTGCATTTTGCCTATTTTGGAAAGGGACTATGTAACCTTTTAAATCTCTGCTTAGTAAATAGTTGCTCTGTTTTGACTGAGCATTTGCCCTGGTACTCTGAGCTTTGGTTCCAAAAACAGCTTGTACAATATTATTTGGGCCCTCTTGAACTATTAGGTATTAACATCACCAATATTTTTCTCTGTTAGTGAAACCTCAAAATACAGACAGGATTTTGTGAAGCTAGGGATCCAAAGTCTCTCAGTAGTAGGTAGGGATATCAGCCCAGGAGTGCTGTGAAACAGTGTACTGGGATCTGGGATGAGATTTTCTTGGCTATTTTACAAGAGTACTATAAAACACAGGACACTGGCATCTATGATGAGTTTCTTCTCAGCTGTCATACTGGGCTATTTTATCTCTACATGGCTCACAGTCACACAGACTTTGAATGGAGTTAGAACAGTACCATTATTTGTTAGTGGGACATCTGTCCATCTGCTTTATTGGTACTGCAGATCCCATTGCACTTTTGAAGCAATATTGGTCCTTCTGTGTGGAGCGTGTGTGTGTGTGTGTGTGTGTGTGTGTGTGTGTGTGTGTGCATGCTCTGTAATAAGGTGAGGCATATATAAGATTTTCTTATGTGTTTTTATTCTCATGGTATCTTTAATTACTGCAAATTTTTACTTTGACCACTGTGGTCTTATTTTCAGAGTTCATATTATGCTTAAAGAAGAGGGGGTCCAGGCCCTTTTGCCCACATCTTCAGTTGTTATAATCCAGAGCACATACAAAACAGAATAGAATTCAGGGCCAGATAAGTTCATCTTGAAATAATGACTGTTACTACTATGTGTTACTTAATGTGGAGGATTTATTGAGTTTCTTAGGGTCTAATTTTCCTCATTTGTGAAATTGGCTAAGTCATTGACTCTTATGGTCTTTTATTGAACTCTGTCCTTTACTGAGCTCTTACTTTCAGGTGGGCACTGCCCCGGTGCTGGGAATGCAGTGGAAGTCATTCTGGAATCTTCCTACTCCCAGTCATCTCTGTATGTCAGACTTCAACACCAGCAGGTATTCCCTGTGAACACACTAACTGAGAAGGGCAGTAAAACAGGAGACACAGAGCCATCACACTGTGAAATTCCGGAAAGGAAGCACAACCAAGAACCAGAACACACACTCAACAAAGAAAACTCCAAAAAGCAGCATTTAGGGTTATACTCGGCCCAAACCCAGATGTCGAGACACCTTCATGAGAATGCAACACTCAGGGCAATATGTCTCCACTGGAGCATAGCTATCCTACTATGCTGAATATTCCAACGTAGTTGAAGCACAATAAAAACAGACCTTAAGACCAACTATACAAAGATAATAGAGGTCCTTAAAGAGAAAAATGAATAAATACCATAAAGAAATTTAGGAAACCACAAACAGTTGGTGAAAGCAAAGAAATCCAGTGAGAAAAGCTACAAAAATATGAATAGTTGAAGGAAAAATAAAATTATTAAAGACGTGAAAATTGGAATAAAATCAATAAAGAAAACACAAACCGAGGAAATGAAACCTTTAAGAATTCAAATAGATAACACAATCACAAAAGAACTCACACAATATGTATTCACTGATAAGTGGATATTAGCCCAAAACTTAGGATACCCAAGATATAAGATACAATTTGCTAAACGCATGAAACTCAAGAAGAATGAAGACCAAAGTGTGGACACTGTGCACCTTCTTAGAATTGGGAACAAAACACCCAGGGAAGGAGTTACAGAGACAAAGTTCGTAGCTGTGATGAAAGGATGGACCATTTAGAGACTGCCGTATCCAGGGATCCATCCCATAAGCAGCTTCTAAACGCTGAGACCATTGCATACACTAGCAAGATTTTGCTGAAAGGACCCAAATATAGCTGTCTCTTGTGAGACGATGCCGGGGCCTAGCAAACACAGGAGTGGATGTTCACAGTCAGCTATTGGATGTATCACAGGGCTCCCAATGGAGAAGCTAGAGAAAGTACCCAAGGAGCTAAAGGGATCTGCAACCCTATTGTTGGAACAACATGATGTACTAACCAGAACCCCGGAGCTCTTGTCTCTAGCTGCATATGTATCGAAAGATGGCCTAGTCGGCCATCACTGGAAAGAGAGGCCCATTGGACTTGCAAACTTTATATGCCCCAATATAGGGGAATGCCAGGGCCAAAAGAATGGGAATGGTTGGGTAGGGAAGTGGGGGGCGCTATGGGGGACTTTTGGGATAGCATTGGAAATGTAATTGAGGAAAATATGTAATAAAAATATTAAAAATCAAAAAAAAAGAATTCAAATAGAAATACAGAGGCAAGCTTTGCTAACAGAATAAAAAGATACAAGAGAGAATATCACACATTGAAGAAATGAAAGAAGAAGTAGATTAGTCAAACAAAAAGTTAAATTAAAAAAATTCTTTTTTTTTTAACCAGAATTTTTGGGAAGCTATGAACAGATTAAAACTATGAATAGTAGGAATGGAGGAAGGAGATGAATTCCAGCTCAAAGACAGAGAAAATATTTTCAACAAAGCCATAGAAAATGATTTTCTTAACCTAAAGATGCCTATAAAGTCATAAAAAGTATGTAAGATACCAAATATATTGGGCTAGAGAAAAGGATCTTTGCCATATAATAATCAAAATATTAAACATACAGATCAAAAATATTAAAATTTGCAAAGGAAAATACCAAGCAAAATATTAAGGTAGATTTATACTTATTAAAATTATACCTGACTTCTCAGTGGAGATCTGAAAGCCAGAACAGCCTTCTACAGGTATTAAGAAACCACAGAAGCCAGTCCATACTTACTTATTTATATGGTGGATTGCATTGATAGTTTTTTTCACATGTTGAATCATCTATGTATCTCTGGGATGAAGCCTTTTATTATGGGTAATATTTTTGATGTGATCTTAGATTCCACTTGCAATTATTTTCTTGGGTATTATTGTATGTATGTTCATACCGGAAATTGCTCTGTATGTTGGATATACTATACCTAGCAAAACTTTCAATCATCATAGATGGAGAAAAAGAATATATTCCATGATAAGATCAAATTTAAACCATATTTATCTACATAGCCAGTTTTCTAGAAAGTGCTAGAAAGAAAACTCCAACCTAAGGCCATTAATTACCCATGAAAACACAGGAAATAAACTCTTTCATGCAAATCCAAAAGAAGTAAAGCACACACACATACCAGCACCATAACCACAACCACCACCAGTGACCAATGAATGACAACAACAGAAACATCAACATCAGCATGGAAACTACTCATACAATGACAGAAATCAACAATCATAGGTCATTGATATCTCTCCATATCAATGTTATCAATTATCCAATAAAAAGATATAGACAAACAGAATGGATATGGAAGCATGATTCTGCTGCATCCAAGAAACACACCTAAACATTAAGGATAGGCACTACCTTTGGGTAAAAAAAAATAGAAAAAATATACCAAGCAAATGGACCTAAGAAGCAAGCTGTTTACAGGCATTTTAATATCTAACAAAATAGATTTCAAACCAGTGCTAATCATAAGATATAGAGAAAGACATAGTCATCAAGGGAAAATTCCAGCAAAATAATCTTTAGATTCTTAATATCTATTTCCTAAACACTAGGGCAGTCATGTTGGTAAAAGAAACACTACTACAGTCTAAATCACATACTGAGCCTCATGCATTGATAATGCCAGTCTTCAATTTCCCACCCTCAACAATGGACAAATCATTCAGACAAAACCTAAACAGGGAAATTGTAGCTAACAGATGCTATAAACTAAATGGACCTAATGAATATTTACAGAACATTTTACCCAAAACACAAAATTATTTGCCTTCTTCTCAACACTGAATGGAACTTTCTGTAAAATTAACCACATAGTTAGACACCAAGCAGATCTCAACATACACAAGAAAATTGAAGCGACAGAAAGCTTACAAACTCATAGAAATGAAACAAATCTCTCCTCAGTGAAAAAATGAGTCAAGATAAAACAGAAAGAAATTCAAAACTTTCTAGAATGTATAGTACATTCTACACATCATACTAGAATTCCCTAGTACACAGTATACCCAGTCTTATGGGACACAGTGTGTGCTAAGAGGAAATTACCTGAGGACCCAGCAATACCACTCCTGGGCATACACCCAGATGATGCTCCAACATGTAATAAGGACATATGCTCCACTATGTTCATAGCAGCCTTATTTATAATAGCCAGAAGCTGGAAAGAACCCAGATGTCCTTCAACAGAGGAATGGATACAGAAAATGTGGTACATTTACATAATGGAGTACTACTCAGCTATTAAAAACAAAGAATTCATGAAATTCTTAGGCAAATGGATGGAACTAGAAAATATCACCCCGTGTGAAGTAACCCAATCACAAAAGAACACACATGGTATCCACTCACTGATAAGTGGATATTGGCCCAGAAGTTGGGAATAACCAAGAAACGATTCACAGACCACATGAAACTCAAGAAGGAATACCAAAGTGTGGATACTTCAGTCCTTCTAAGAATGGGGAACAAAATACTCATGGGAGGAGATAAAGAGACAAAGTGTGAAGCAGAGACTGAAGGACTGATCACCCAGAGACTGTCTCACTTGGGAATCCATCCCATAAACAACCACCAAACCCAGACACTATGGCAGATGCCAACAAGTACCTGCTGGCAGGAACCTGATATAGCTGTCTCCTGAGGGCCTCTGCCTGTGCATGGCAAATACAAAAGTGGATTTTCACAATCATCCATTGGACAGAGCACAAGGTCTCCAATGAAAGAGCTAGAGAAAGTACTCAAGGAGCTGAAGGGGTTTTCAACCCCATAGGAGGAACAACAATACGAACCACCCAGTACTCCTAGAGCTCTCAGAGGACTAAACCCCAAAGAGTACAAATGGAGGGATCCATGGCTCCAGCCACATATGTAGCAGAAGATGGCCTTGTCTTGCATCAGTGGGAGGAGAGGCCCTTGGTCCTGTGATGGCTTGATGCCCCAGTGTAGGGGAATGCCAGGATCAGGAAGCAGGAGTTGGTAGACTGTTGAGCGGGGGCGGGGTGGGGGGATGGTGGAGGGGGTGGGGGGGGATAGAAGGTTTCAGAGAGCAAATGAGGAAAGGGGAGAACATTTGAAATATAAAGAAAGAAAATATTTAATTAAAAAAAAGATGAAAGTTCACAGCACTAAGAGAAATATCATGCCAGGACCTTAACAACACACCTGAAAGCTTTAAAATAAAACGAAGAAAGCATACCCAAAAGGAATATAAGGAAAAGAATAACCAAACTGGAGGCTAAAAATCAATAAAATAGTCCCAAAGAGAACAATACAGGGAATCTGTGAAACAAAGAGTTGGTTCTTTGAAAAAATCAACAGGATAGACAGACTCTTATACAGACTAACTAAAAGACACACAAAGAATACCCAAATTAGAAAAATCTGAGGCAAAAAGGAGGAATGAGTAATGGACAGCAAGAAAATCGATAGAATCATAAGGACATACATTAAAAACCTATATTCCACAAAACAGGCATATATAGAAATGGATAATTCTCTAAATGCATACTACTTGCCAGTGACAAATCAAGATTAGATAAACAATTTAAGTAGACCTGTAACTCTTAGTGAAAAAAAAAAAGCACTAATTAAAAGTCTCCCAATCAAAAAGAGATCAGGGCCAGATTGTTTTAGCACACAGAATTTTACCAGACATTCAAAGAAGGGTTAATGCTAATACTCTTCAAATTATTCCACAAAATAGAAGCAGAAGAAACACTGGCCATTTCATTTTATGAAGTGATGGTTACTCTGACACCCAAACCACATAAACACTTGACAAAGAAAGACAATTACAGAGCAATTTCCCTTCTGAACCTATATACAATAATACACAACAAAATACTTGGAAATGGAATCCAAGATCACATCAAAAAGATTATCCATAATGATCAAAGAGGCTTCATCCCAGAGATGCCCAAATGGATCAACATATGAAAGTCTATCAATCCAATTCACCATATAAATAAATTGAAAGAAGAAAAAAACCATGATCATCTCATAGATCCAGAAAAAGCCTTTGACAAAATACAACACCCCTTCTTGACAAAAGTACTGGAGAGATTAGGAATAAAAAGAGATATAACTAACATAATAAAGGCAATTTACAGCCTATAGCCAAAAATCAAATTAAATTGAGAGAAACTCAAAGCAATTCCACGAAAATCAGGAAGAAGATAAGGCTGTCCACTCTCTCAGTATCTACACAATGTGGCAATTTGAGTACTAGATAATGCTGTAAGACAACTAAAGGAGATCGAGGGCATAAAAATTTGAAATGAAGAAACCAAAGAATCACTATTTCTGGATGGTACAACAGTATACATAAACTACCACAAAATTGTACCAGGAAACTCCTATAGCTAATAAATACCATGAGTGAAGTGAGTGGATGCAAGATTTAAAAAAAAAAAAAAAGTAGTCCTCCTATACACAAATGGCAAATGATCTGAGAAAGAAACTATGGAAACAACATCCATCACAATAGCCACAAAACATTTGAAATATCTCTTGGGGGTGTTTCTAACAAAGCAAGTGAAAGAATCGTATGACAAGAACTTTAAGTCCCTGAAGAAAGAAATTGAAGAATATATCAGAAGATAAAAAGGTCTCTTATGGTCAAAGATCCATAGGATTAACATATTAAAAATGGCCATCTTGCCAAAAGTGCAGGATGTATATATTCAATGCATCAAAAAATTCTAATGTAATTCTTCATAGATCTTAAAAGGACAATTAGTAGCTTCATATAAGACAAACAACCAAACAACCTCAGGATTGCTAAAACACTTCTGAATGGCAAAAAATTACAATGGAGGTATCACCATTCCCAATTTCAAATTGTACTACAGAGCTATAGTAATAAAAAACAGTACCGCATCAGCACAAAAACAGAAATTATGATCAAATGGAATGTAGTTGAAAACCTACACATAAACCCACACAATTATGGCATCTGTTGGTTTTTTGGTTTTTTGTTTTTTTGTTTTTTTAATAAAGAAGCCAGAAATAAACACTTGGAAAAAAAGACTTTATATTCAACCAATGGTGCTGACTAAATTGGATATCTGTTTGTAGAAGAATAAAAATTGACTCATTTTACCACCCTGGCCAAACATTAAAGTCTAAGTGAATCAAAGACTTTAACATAAAACTAGATAAGATACATTGAACCATTTTTAGAAGAGAAAGTGGGCAATAGTCTTGAACTCTTTTGTGCAGGAATGACTTTCTGACCCAGAAGTGTAGGGACTAAAATAAACACTTAATAAATGTGACTTCATGAAACTGTAATGCAAAGACCTTGTCAATTGGACAGAAACTTACATAATGGGAAAAGACTTTTTACCAACACCACATTCAGTATCCAAAATACAAAAGAACTCAAGAAACTAGATATTAATAAAAATCAATAATTACATTAAAAAGAGGTTCATGTCTAAACAGAGAATTCTCAATAGTGGAATAATAACAGCAAAGAAACACTTTTAAAAATGTTCAATATCCTTATAGAGGAGAAAGCAGGGAAAAGCCTCGAAGATATGGCTACAGGGGAAAAATTCCTGAATAGAACAGCAATGGCTTGTGCTGTAAGATCGAGAATCGATAAATGGGTCCTCACAAAGTTGCAAAGCTTCTGCAAGGAAAAAGACACTGTCAATAAGACAAAAAGACCACCAACAGATTGGGAAACGATCTTTACCTATCCTAAATCAGATGGGGGACTAATATCCAATATATATAAAAAACTCAAGAAGGTGGACTCCAGAAAAATCAAATAACCCCATTAAAAATGGGGCTCAGAACTGAACAAAGAATTCTCACCTGAGGAATACCGAATGAAAGAAGCACCTGAAAAAATGTTCAACATCCTTAATCATCAGGGAAATGCAACTCAAAACAACCCTGAGATTCCACCTCACACCAGTCAGAATGGCTAAGATCAAAAATTCAGGTGACAGCAGATGCTGGCGAGGATGTGGAGAAAGAGGAACACTCCTCCATTGTTGGTGGGATTGCAAGCTTGTACAACCACTCTGGAAATCAGTTTGGCAGTTCCTCAGAAAATTGGACATAATACTACCAGAGGATCCAGCAATACCACTCCTGGGCATATATCCAGAAGATGTCCCAACCTGTAAGAAGGACACATGCTCCACTATGTTCATAGCAGCCTTATTTATAATAGCCAGAAGCTGGAAAGAACCCAGAACCCCTCAACAGAGGAATGGATACAGAAAATGTGGTACATTTACACAATGGAGTACTACTCAGCTATTAAAAAGAATGAATTTATGAAATTCCTAGGCAAATGGATGGACCTGGAGGGCATCATCCTGAGTGAGGTAACCCAATCACAAAGGAACTCACACAATATGTACTCACTGATAAGTGGATATTAGCCCCAAAACTTAGGATACCCAAGATATAAGATACAATTGGCTAAACACATGAAACTCAAGAAGAACGAACACCAAAGTGTAGACACTGTGCCCCTTCTTAGAATTGGGAACAAAACACCCATGGAAAGAGTTACAGAGATAAAGTTTGGAGCTGTGACAAAAGGATGGACCATCTAAAGACTGCCATATCCAGGCATCCATCCCATAATCAGCTTCCAAACGCTAACACCATTGCATACACTAGCAAGATTTTGCTGAAAGGACCCAGTTATAGCTGTCGCTTGTGAGACTATTCCAGTGCCTAGCAAACACAGAAGTGAATGCTCACAGTCAGCTATTGGATGGATCACAGGGCCCCCAATGGAGAAGCTAGAGAAAGTACCCAAGGAGCTAAAGGGAACTGCAACCCTATAGGTGGAACAACATGATGAACTAACCAGTACCCCAGAGCTCTTGACTCTAGCTGCATATGTATCAAAAGATGGCCTAGTTGGCCATCACTGGAAAGAGAGGCCCATTGGACTTGCAAACTTTATATGCCCCAGTACAGGGGAACGCCAGGGCCAAAAAGTGGGAATGGGTGGGTAGGGGAGTGGGGGTGGGTGGATTGGGGACTTTTGGGATAGCATTGGAAATGTAAATGAGGAAAATACCTAATAAAAAATTAATTCTCAAAAAAAAATGTTCAATATCCTTAGCCATCCAGGAAATTCAAATCAAAACTACTTTGAGGTTCTATCTTACATCTGTCTGAATGACTAAGTTCGTTAACACATATATCAGCTCATGCTCGTGAGTGTGTGGAGGAAGGAAAACATTCTTCCACTGCTGGTGGGAATACAAACTTGTACAGTAACTATGGAAATCAATGTACCAGTTCCTCAGAAAGACTCGGCTATACTACTTTTGGGCATATACTCAAAAGATGTTGCATCCTACTGGAAGGTCACCTGGCCAGTCACATTCATTGTAGTTTATTCATAATATCTAGAAACTGGAAAGAACCTTGCTGACAGAGGAATGAATAAATAAAATGTACACTTACACAAGGGAGAATAAGTAAATAGAAGACATCATGAAATTTGCAGGAAAATGGATGGAACTAGAAAAACAAAATCATCCTGAGTAAGGTAACTTGCTGTGGACTGGCCCCAGTCGGCCTCCCTCAATCCTTGGAAGAAATCGGGGGTTCCGGTTACAGGTGGGCAAGGAGTTGGCGATGACAAACAAATACTGACACAAGAGAGTGTGGTATCTGAATGTTATTTGTCTCAGAGCGAGCACCAGTCTTTTTATTTTTAATAGCACATGACTTCATTTAATATTGATAGCAGCTCAATTAAAGAGTTGAAAAAGAAAACACCTTTAATAAATTTGGTGTGAATGATTATATAGCCTGATATACTATTGTACAGGAGTGTATACATATAAATCTATATGTAGAATTATGTACATTTCAATATATACCACAGATTTTTCCTACTCACAATTTTCTTTCGATAAAGGAAGTGAAAGACCCACAATGTGAGGACCCCCCCACGTTCTGACTCAGGAGAAGCAACACCCCAAATCACTCAGGAGAAATGGTCTTGCTGCAAACTGCAAGAGGATTTTTATTCAAGAGCGCTCTCGGGCCTACGGTCATACACCACACAGGGGTAGAGGACCATGGCGCCCCAAGTAGCTGGGTAAGGAGGTATTTAAAGGAAGATACCACAACTCAAGGAGGTGGGGAGGGCATTGTTGGAAAATACCAAAGATACCAGTTAAGAGTCACAAGGAAGTGCAAAGTCACAAGAGTCACAAGGAATACCTGGTAATTGTGCGGGTTATCTCTCAAGACAGTTTCTAAGAGCCCCTAACAATAGCACATTTGCATAGTGGGGTTCCAGCAATGGTCAGGGTGGGTCAGGGTGACTTTCTTTGAATGAACACTCCTTGAACCCAGGAAGCAGGTGGGTGGAGGAATGTCGCCTTGGAGCATTGAGTCCCAGAGGTCACATTCCCAAGCCTGGGCCTAAAGGCCTAGAATTTTGCTTTTATAGTTTTTCATTCCCCACTTCTACTTGTTAGTAGTTCTAATCTTAGAACTAGACACTATCTTCTCCCTGATCATTGATCCTTTAGGGCATGGTACTGTTGTCTCAAAACTAAAAGCTGCACTGCACTAATTCTTGTTCTAATAAAGGCAACTTGCCTATTAACACATATGGACCTATAATTAAAAGTAGAAGCAAAATCAAAAGGGGTCCCATAAAGGTATAAAGTAGGGTGGTCAAGAGTACAAGATCTCCAAAATGAGGCATAGTACTACTGGAGGATCCCGCAATACCTCTCCTGGGCATATATCCAGAAGATGTTCCAATTGATAAGAAGGACACATGCTCCACTATGTTCATAGCAGCCTTATTTATAATAGCCAGAAGCTGGAAAGAACCCAGATGCCCCTCAACAGAGGAATGGATACAGAAAATGTGATACATTTACACCATGGAGTACTATTCAGCTATTAAAAAGAATGAATTTATGAAATTCCTAGGCAAATCGATGGACCTGGAGGGCATCATCCTTAGTGAGGTAACCCAATCATAAAAGAACTCACACAATATGTGCTCACTGATAAGTGGATATTAGCCCAGAAACTTAGAATACCCAAGATATAAGATACAATTTGCTAAACACATGAAACTGAAGAAGAACGAAGACCAAAGTGTGCACACTTTGCCCCTTCTTAGAAATGGGAACAAAACACCCATGGAAGGAGTTACAGAGACACAGTTTGGAACTGACATGAAAGGATGGACCATCTAGAGACTGCCATATCCGGGGATCCATCCCATAATCAGCCTCCAAACGCTGACACCATTGCATACACTAGCATGCATTTGCTGAAAGGACCCTGATATAGCTGTCTCTTGTGAGACTATGCAAGGGCCTAGCAAACATAGAAGTAGATGCTCACAGTCAGCTATTGGATGGATCACAGGGCCCCCAATGGAGGAGCTAGAGAAAGTACCCAAGGAGCTAAAGGGATCTGCAACCCTATAGGTGGAACAACAATATGAACTACCCAGTACTCCCCAGAGCTCGTGTCTCTAGCTGCATATGTATCAGAAGATGGCCTAGTTGGCCATCAGTGGAAAGAGAGGCCCATTGGTCGTGCAAACTTTATCTGCCTCAGTACAGAGGAACTCCAGGGCCAAGAAGTGGGAGTGGGTAGGTGGGGGAGTGGGTGAGCGAGTGTGTGGGGGACTTTTGGGATAGCATTGGAAATGTAAATGAAATAAATACCTAATAAAAAAAATAAAAATAAATAAGAGTACAAGATCAGGGCCTTTCCACCGAGTTTCAAGGTTTTCTGCGTGGAGGCATCTAATGTAGACCAAATTTCTAACTTGGAAGAGATATGGGGCTTGCAGTTCTCCTTCTCTTGAGTAGGCCTTATGGAGCTGCTTCCACACTCACTGTCTGACCCACTTGAGCGCCTTGAGCCTAGAGAACAAAGGCTGAGAAAGCAGCATGTCAGCACTATGTACAGAGGCTATTTCTACCAGTGGAGCCTCCCCACATAGAGTAATTTATGGGGGGGGATCAGTCCAAACTGTCCAGGGGTGTTTCTAACCCTGAAGAGCACAAACGGTATGAGAGCTATCCAATCATTAGCGCCAGTCTCCGCTGTCAATTTGGTAAGGGTCTCTTAATGGTTCTATTCATTCTCTATACCTGTAACTTCTAATCAATCCCCAATATCTTGGCCAGTCCCTGACTCATCTGAGCAACAAAGGCAGGTCTGTTATTGGACCCAATTACCTTGGGTATCCCAAATCTTGGGAAGATTTCTTCTAGGATCTTCTTGGCTATCACATTGGCCCTCTCAGTCCTAGTAGGAAATGTTTCTACCCACCTTGAAAAGATGTCTATCATAGCACAGGCCTTGCAGCTTTTGACTATTTATTTCTTCTGCCAAGTCAGAGAGTTTTATGACATAGTAGTCAAAGGACCTAACCACATCTTTTAATTTCTTGGCCCCCAAGTGGGTCAAGTAAAGTAAGTTGGTAACATACTTGCATCCTTCTTCCCTCCCGTGGGAGGACTAATTTTTCCTTTTTCTGTTTCTACTAGTCTATACAGGGTTTCCTTTACCAGTCCTAATTTGTCCATAACTTGATAGTCTTCAGGGGTGTATATAAAGCTGCTCTCTCTGACATCATAATAATCTTTAGGCTCCTTGATTGCCAGGATCATTGCCCCTTGGGCAACCTGTTTGGCAGTTAGATCTGCCATCTAATTCTATTTAGCCACAGCATCTTAGGTCTTTCTCTGCAGATGTCAACAGCCCTCTTTGTCTGTATATTGTTCTGTACAGTGGCAAAAGCATACCTGCTGTCAGTGTACACTTCTCTTTTGCCATTCATAGAGCTTGTATCAAAGCCACAAGTTCGGCTTTCTGGGCCAAAGTCCCTTCAGGGAGGCTGTTGGTCCAGATCACTTGCTTTTTGTCTACCACTGCACTGCTGCCCCCGCCTTCCGCTTAGCTTTAACCACGAAGCTACTGCCATCCGCGTACCAGTTCAAACTCCCAGGCCAAGGCTGATCTGATCTTTCAGATAATTTTGAGTACCAGTTTCTTCTGCCAGAATGTCAGTGCAGTGATGAGTAGGTGAAGTCTCAGGCAGTAAGGTAGTGAGATTGAGGACGGCAGGAGGAGTGAAAGTCACTCATTCAGTCAACAAAAAAGCTCTGAAAATGTATCACAGCAGCATTGGTCGTCATTCATCAGTCAGGGAGCTGCTGTCTTATAATGATTTCAAGAGTGTGGGGTGCCACTACAGTTATTTGCTGTCCCAGACTGAGCTTATCAGCATCCTTGACAATCAGAGTTATGGCAGCAATAGCTTTCGGGCAAGAAAACCACCTGCTGGCAACAGGGTCTAACTTCTTGGATAGGTAAGCCACTGGCCTTTTTCAAGGTCCCAAAGTCTGAGTAAGGACTCTTCTGTCGACCCATGCTCTCTCTTCTACATAAAGAGTGAAAGGCTTGGTTGGGTCAGGCAAAGGACAAGGCTGGCTGTCAGTAGGGCCTTTTTAATTTCTTCAAAGGCTTTCTGGTGATCTGAGGTCCACACAAACACCTCTCCTTCCTTGGTTAGGGGGTACAACAGGCAGCTAAGGTTGCCAACCCAGGTGTTTAGAGCCTGCAGATGCCAGCGGTGTCCAAGAGTTCTCTTACTTGCCTTAGTGTAGTTGGGGTGGGGATCTGAGTTACAGTCTTTTTTCTGGCTTTCTTTAGCCACTACTTCCCGTCTCGAAAGGTGCATCTCAAATAAGTAACTTCAGTCTGACACTGAGCCTTTTTAGCTGAGTATCTGTCTTCTGTTGCCCAGGTTTCTAGGTCCTGTCTTTTTTTCTCTCTCCTATCACTGCAGCCAAAATTCTAGTCAAATTTCTCTCCTGTCTATGATCCTTTCTGTCTTCTCTTTCTTCTGCCTCCTGCCTCTCTCTCTCTCTCTCTCTCTCTCTCATAATACACATTATCTGCCTCTTTCAGTAGATCATGTAACTGTCTCCCTCTTGTAATACACCTTCTAATCTCTGAAGTTTCTTTCTGATATCAGGGGCCAACTGCCTTATGAAAGCCAGGGCCACTGAGGCCTTCTGGGCTTCTGAGGTAAGATCAAAGGGAGTGAACCACCTGAAGGCTTCCATAAGCCTTCAGAAGCAGTTTCACTGTACACAGATGTGAAATGCAACACTATGTCCTGAGTCTGTACGAGCACCAGTCTTATAAGTGACTTTTACACAAAACAGGAATGCATACAAAAAGCTAACAGGAACCAACTGGGATAAAAATCCAATGCTAACAACTGGGATCAAAAGCAGCTCCACCTAAGGTTGGTTTAATCTTAGAAGCCAGGGATAGGGGCTTCATGCCCTTGTCACAGTTCCAATTCTAGTCTATTGTATAGTCCACCTTCTCCCTAGGCCATTGTAAATTCCTGTGTATGGGTGTAACTCAGCTATCTATAGTTCTAAGTATGTACTCTAGTTCCTCCCTAGACCACAACCTTCCTGCTTCCTAGATAATTGTAAATTCTTGCATATGGGAGTAGCTCGGCTATTATTCTAAGTGATTGTGTGGGGGGGACGGTTTACTAATAGGTAATGTAATTTACCATACATAACTATAATGAAGATTCTAAGTAAACGTTGCTAAGTTTGCCCTGAGATTTCTAACTCTTATCCAGTAAAATATTGTAAGAAAGCATGCAAGATCATCCACACTATTGTAGGGACAAATCTGGGACAATCTATCTACGGGAATGCCAAATTTCCAGGAGACTAAGTTTCCGTGAACTTTTCTCCTCAGGACTGCGTCCAGGTTTTTGGGGCCTGTCACAAGTGTCACTACTGGAGTAGATGTAGCAGTAACCCAGACTTAGAAAGACATAAATGGTATGTATTCACTTATAAGTTGATATTAAACATTAAGTAAATGATAACCAAGTTACAATCTGTAGGTGAAGAGTGAGGTAGTTGAAAAGGAGGCCTCTAGGGGTGATGCATCCATCTCCTTGGAAAGGGGAAATAGAATGAATTTTACAAGTGGGCTATGAGTGGGTGGGGATGGAAGCAGGAGAGATCAGGTGAGAGAATGGAATGGAGGGTGAGAGTTTGGAGAGAGACAGCTGAAATTGAGAGGCACTTGTAGGATGGTGTGAATACTTAATTCAGTGGAAACTTCCTGGAAATCATAAGGGTGATCCTAACGAGGACATAGTAGTAATGGGGATATGGAGTCTCAGTTGACCATCTTTTGTAGCCAGGCCATGCTTCCAACAGGGTTGCATTTGATTGAGTCTATGGGGTCCCATAGAAAGTCCCAGTCTAGGCTGAAGCAAAGACAAAGGGGTGCTCTCTGAAAACTAATACTGGGACCCACTGCTGAAGACAGTGTCTACACATGTCGTCGAACATGGGAAAGTCAAGAAGGTGCTTTTTTTTTTTTTTTTTGTATGCAATGGTGTCAGCGTTTAGAAGCTGATTATGGGATGGATCCCTGGATACGGCAGTCTCTAAATGATCCATCCTTTCATCACAGCTACGAACTTTGTCTCTGTAACTCCTTCCCTGGGTGTTTTGTTCCCAATTCTAAGAAGGTGCACAGTGTCCACACTTTGGTCTTCATTCTTCTTGAGTTTCATGCGTTTATCAAATTGTATCTTATATCTTGGGTATCCTAAGTTTTGGGCTAATATCCGCTTATCAGTGAATACATATTGTGTGAGTTCTTTTGTGATTGTGTTATTTCACTCAAGATGATGCCCTCCAGGTCCATCCATTTGGCTAGGAATTTCATAAATTCATTCTTTTTAATAGCTGAGTAGTACTCCATTGTGTAAATGTACCATAATTTCTGTATCCATTCCTCTGTTGAGGGACATCTGGGTTCTTTCCAGCTTCTGGCTATTATAAATAGGGTTGCTATGAACATAGTGGAGCATGTGTCCTTTTTACCGGTTGGGATATCTTCTGGATATATGCCCAGGAGAGGTATTGCTGGATCCTCCGGTAGTACTATGTCCAATTTTCTGAGGAACCGCCAGACTGATTTCCAGAGTGGTTGTACAAGCTTGCAATCCCACCAACAATGGAGGAGTGTTCCTCTTTCTCCACATCCTCGCCAGCATCTGCTGTCACCTGAATTTTTGATCTTAGCCATTCTGACTGGTGTGAGGTGGAATCTCAGGGTTGTTTTGATTTCCCTGATGATTAAGGATGTTGAACATTTTTTCAGGTGTTTCTCTGCCATTCGGTATTCCTCAGGTGAGAATTCTTTGTTCAGTTCTGAGTTACCCAAGCAATGTCTGGTGTGGGCTCCTTGTCAGTGAGATCAAAGGTTTTCTGGATTCACTGGAAAATTCCTGGCACAGAATGTATGTGAGTTTCCAACCAATGCTTGATTTAACTTCAGACCCACTCACTGACAAGGAGCCCACACCAGACATTGCTTGGGTAACTGTCTTAGTCAGGGTTTCTATTCCTGCACAAACATCATGACCAAGAAGCAAGTTGGGGAGGAAAGGGCTTATTCAGCTTACACTTCTATACTGCTGTTCATCACCAAGGAAGTCAGGACTGGAACTTAAGCAGGTCAGGAAGCAGGAGCTGATGCAGAGGCTTTTGAACTTGACCTGCCTTTTAACTTGGATGAAAATACCTCTATAAGGAGGTATTTTCCTTACTGGCTTGCTTTTCCTGGCTTGCTCAGCCTGCTCTCTTAAAGAACCAAGACTACCAGCCCAGGGATGGTCCCACCCACAAGGAGCCTTTCCCCCTTGATCACTAATTGAGGAAATGCCTTACAGTTGGATCTCATGGAGGCATTTCCTCAATTCCTGAAGCTCCTTTCTCTGTGATAACTCCAGCTGTGTCAAGTTGACACAAAACTAGCCAGTAGAGGTAACCAATAACCAGAGACTAGATATTCCAGAAACCTAGGACAGAACCAAAGACTGGTTTAGGAAAATATTCTGCTATACTCATACATCAGTGCTTTACCCAGTCATCATTACCGAGGCTTCTTCTAGCAACATGGGAACAGATGCAGAGATTCACAGCCAGATATGGGAAAAGAGAGTCTAAATTAGAGGTCTCCATTACATCTCTTCCCTCAGAGCCCAGGGAATCCTGTGGAAAATGAAGCAGATGGATTGCTCATGTCAAAGGGACATCAGGAGAACATAGCTCTCTGAATCAAATAAGCATGTCACATATGAGATCACAGAAACTGAAACAGCAAGTACAGGCTATACATGCACATACACCAGGATTTCTGCATATATATCATTAGCTATTAGCTTAAAATTTTTATGGAACCCTTGAGTGTGAGAACAAGTGGGTATCTGACTCCATGACTTCCTCTTGGGACTCTTTACCTCTCTCATGTTGGGTGGTTGTGTCTGACTTCAAAACGAAAGTTTTTGCTTCATATTATTATTTTGTCATGTTTGGATGTTATCCCTTAGAAGCCTGCTTTTTTTTTAATGAGAGACTGAAAAGTAGTGGGTTGATTCTAATAAAAATATTACAATTAAAAACAATCTGAGAATTCACTAGGCTATTGGTGTTCCTTTGGATTGATTGATTTGCACATGAAAGATATATCCTTTACTGGCAAATATTTCTACGTTTTAGCAGGGATGTACTGACCCACTCAGGGCTAGTCCTTTTCCTCCTGAGGTAGTAATACTCAGATGAAAAAAAAATCAAAATGCAGAAAATAAAAAAAGACCTGTCCAGGGGAGTAGTAAACATTTACTACAGAATCCAGGGACAATTTATATTGCTTTATTGTCATGGCATTTCTTAAGATAGAACTTATGATTCAGTTTTATAGCTGAAGGAATTGATGGTGAGGGTTGTGGGAACAGACCTACTTTGGAATAAATCCCTGTGTGTATTACTGCACTTGCTTGGTGGTACAGAGTAACATAAATGATATGTAAGGTTTCTTTTCAGATGTGCTATCTATAGTGTCCCAGTGAGGAATGATGTAAAAGGCTTAGCATGGCCTTAAAAAGGATATTGGTACAGTGGCAGGAGTCAGCATCCTTCATATCTCCATGCTGGCCTTCTTGCACCAGTGTGGATGGGGAACACTGAGTGACTTCAGTGCCAAGGATTCAGAAACAACTCCATGGTAGAATTGTTTGCTTTCCTTATGTAGTCTATCATACCATCTGCAACTAGCAATACTTTGGCTTCTTTCTTCTGATTTATATTCCATATAACTATTTTAGTTATATTATTACTTTAGCTAGGACTTCAAGTTCTATATTGAAGAGATATGGAGAGAAAGATCAGCCTTATCTTGTCACGGATTTCAGTGAGATTGCTTTGAGCTTTTCTCCGTTTAATTTGATGTTGGCTATGGGGTTGCTGTAAATTGCCTTCATTATGCTTAGGGATGTCCCTTTCATCACTAATATCTCTAGTACTTTTATCACAAAGCTATGTTGGATTTTGTCAAAGGATTTTTTTCTACATCTATTAGGATGATTATGTGTTGTTGTTGTTTTTTTTCATTCAGTTTGTTTATATTCTGTATACAATGATTTTCGTATGTTGAACCATCCCTGCATCTCTGGGATGAAGTCTACTTGATTAAGTGGATGCTTTTTGATGTGTTTAGATTCAGTTTGTAAGTATTTTATTTATTGAGTATTCTTGTATCTATGTTCATGAGAGAAAGTGGTCTGTATTTCTCTTTCTTCATGGAATCTTTGTGTTGGTTGTCAGGGTGACTATGACCTCATACGATAAATTCAGCAAATAATATTTCTGTTTAAATTTGTAGAATATGCTGTCTTTCTTCCACTGGATGTTTTTAGCTCCCTTGTCGAAGATCAAGTGACCATAGGTGTGTGGGTTCATTTCTGGGTCTTCAATTCTATTCCATTGGTCTATTTGTCTGTCACTATACCAGTACCATGCAGTTTTTATCACAATTGCTCTGTAGTAGAGCTTTAGGTCCATCATGGTGATTCCACCAGAGGTTCTTTTATCCTTGAGAAGAGTTTTTGCTATCCTAGGTTTTTTGTTATTCCAGATGAATTTGCAGATTGCACTTTCTAATTCGTTGAAGAATTGATTTGGAATTTTGATGGGGATTGCATTGAATCTGTAGATTGCTTTTGGCAAGATAGCCATTTTTACAATGTTGATCCTGCCAATCCATGAGCATGGGAGATCTTTCCATCTTCTGAGATCTTCTATAATTTCTTTCTTCAGAGACTTGAAGTTTTTATTATACAGATCTTTCACTTCCTTAGTTAGAGTCACGCCAAGATATTTTATATTATTTGTGACTATTGAGAAGGGTGTTGTTTCCCTAATTTCTTTCTCAGCCTGTTTATTCTTTGTGTAGAGAAAGGCCATTGATTTGTTTGAGTTAATTTTATATCCAGCTACTTCACCGAAGCTGTTTATCAGGCTTAGGAGTTCTCTGGTGGAATTTTTAGGGTCACTTATATATACTATCATATCATCTGCAAAAAGTGATATTTTGACTTCATCTTTTCCAATTTGTATCCCTTTGATCTCCTTTTGTTGTTAACTGGTTGTTAACATGTAGAAGAATGCGAATCGATCCATTCTTATCTCCCTGTACTAAGGTCAAGTCTAAGTGGATCAAGGAACTTCACATAAAACCAGAGACACTGAAACTTATAGAGGAGAAAGTGGGGAAAAGCCTTGAAGATATGGGCACAGGGGAAAAATTCCTGAATAGAACAGTAATGGCTTGTGCTGTAAGATCGAGAATTGACAAGTGGGACGTCATGAAACTACAAAGCTTCTGCAAGGCTAAAGACACCATCAATAAGACAAAAAAACCACCAACAGATTGGGAAAGGATCTTCGCCTATCCTAAATCAGATAAGGGACTAATATCCAATATATATAAAAAACTCAAGAAGGTGGACTCCAGAAAGTCAAATAACCCCATTAAAAAATGGGGCTCAGAACTGAACAAAGAATTCTCACCTGAGGAATACCGAATGGCAGAGAAGCACCTGAAAAAATGTTCAACATCCTTAATCATCAGGGAAATGCAAATCAAAACAACCCTGAGATTCCACCTCACACCAGTCAGAATGGCTAAGATCAAAAATTCAGGTGACAGCAGATGCTGGCGAGGATGTGGAGAAAGAGGAACACTCCTCCATTGTTGGTGGGATTGCAAGCTTGTACAACCACTCTGGAAATCAGTCTGGCGGTTCCTCAGAAAATTGGACATAGTACTACCGGAGGATCCAGAAATACCTCTCCTGGGCATATATCCAGAAGATGTCCCAACCTGTAAAAAGGACACATGCTCCACTATGTTCATAGCAGCCCTATTTATAATAGCCAGAAGCTGGAAAGAACCCAGATGTCCCTCAACAGAGGAATGGATACAGAAATTATGGTACATTTACACAATGGAGTACTACTCAGCTATTAAAAAGAAGGAATTTATGAAATTCCTAGCCAAATGGATGGACCTGGAGGGCATCATCTTGAGTGAAGTAACACAATCACAAAAGAACTCACACAATATGTATTCATTGATAAGTGGATATTAGCCCAAAACTTAGGATACCCAAGATATAAGATACAATTTGATAAACGCATGAAACTCAAGAAGAATGAAGACCAAAGTGTGGACACTGTGCACCTTCTTAGAATTGGGAACAAAACACCCAGGGAAGGAGTTACAGAGACAAAGTTCGTAGCTGTGATGAAAGGATGGACCATTTAGAGACTGCTGTATCCAGGGATCCGTCCCATAATCAGCTTCTAAACGCTGACAACATTGCATACACTAGCAAGATTTTGCTGAAAGGACCCAAATATAGCTGTCTCTTGTGAGACGATGCTGGGGCCTAGCAAACACAGGAGTGGATGTTCACAGTCAGCTATTGGATGTATCACAGGGCTCCCAATGGAGAAGCTAGAGAAAGTACCCAAGGAGCTAAAGGGATCTGCAACCCTATTGTTGGAACAACATGATGTACTAACCAGAACCCTGGAGCTCTTGTCTCTAGCTGCATATGTATCGAAAGATGGCCTAGTCGGCCATCAATGGAAAGAGAGGCCCATTGGACTTGCAAACTTTATATGCCCCAATATAGGGGAATGCCAGGGCCAAAAGAATGGGAATGGGTGGGTAGGGAAGTGGGGGGCGCTATGGGGGACTTTTGGGATGGTATTGGAAATGTAATTGAGGAAAATATGTAATAAAAATATTAAAAAAAAATAAATTTGTAGAATAACTTGAAGAGTGTTGGTATTGATTCTTCTTCAAAAGCCTGTTAGAATTCTGCACTATAGCCGGGCAGTGGTGGTGCACGCCTTTAATCCCAGCACTTGGGAGGCAGAGACAGGCAGATTTCTGAGTTCGAGGCCAGCCTGGTCTACAGAGTGTGTTCCAGGACAGCCAGGGCTACACAGAGAAACCCTGTCTCGAAAAATCCAAAAAAAAAAAAATTCTGAACTATAACCATCTGGCTCTGAGTTTTTGTTGGTTGAGAGACTAAATGACTGTTTCAATTCTCTTAGGGGTTATAGGTTTATTTGAATTGCCTATCTGTTATTAATTTAACTTTGTAAATGGTATATATTGAGAAAACTATCCATTTACTCTAGATTGTTCAATTTTATTAAGTATAGGTGTTTAAAGTATGAGCTAATGATTCCTTTGATTTTCTCAGTATATGTTTTTTTTTTAATTTTATTTATTTATTTATTATATGTAAGTACAC
Source organism: Mus caroli (assembly GCF_978045245.1). Classification (NCBI taxonomy): domain Eukaryota; kingdom Metazoa; phylum Chordata; class Mammalia; order Rodentia; family Muridae; genus Mus; species Mus caroli. The sequence goes on along the minus strand of NW_028227258.1, from coordinate 150,669,581 downwards.
TATAGCTGTCCTCAGAAACTCCAGAAGAGGGAGCCAGATCTCGTTAAGGATGGTTGTGAGCCACCATGTGGTTGCTGGGATTTGAACTCCTGACCTTCGGAAGAGCAGTCGGGTGCTCTTACCCACTGAGCCATCTCACCAGCCCTCAGTATATGTTTTTAAGTCTCCATTTTTATTTCTGATTTTGTTAATCTGAATATTCTATCTCTGCTTTACTTTACATTTGATAAAGGTGTGTCTATGTTGTTAATTTTCTCAAAGTAAAAAGCTCTTAGTTGCATTGACTTTTGTATATTGTTCTTTTTTTTGCTTCTATTTCATTGATTTTGGCCCTTGCAAAGACCCTTAGTAATGGAGAGCATGAGACCTGGACTGGCCATCTTCTGTAGCCAGGCCTCAAATAAAGGGTTTGGGACACCAACTCAGCCACAAAACTTTTGACCTACAGTTTGTCCTGCTGGAAGCGTGTTTGCTGGGACTATCAGAAAAAAATCCAGAGAGGTTTCATCTATCAATTGATGGGAGCAGATGCAGAAAACCACAGTTAAATATTAGGTGGAGTTCAGAGAGTCCTGTGGAGGAGTGGGAGGAACGGTTGTAGGAATGAGGACATATGTTTTTCCTGCAGAAATCCTAACTGTGGGAGTGGACTCTGTCTATGACTGTTGCCTCTTGTGGGACACTTTTCCTCCTACTGGGTTTGTCTATCCTTGATATGATGTTATGTGCTGGATTTTATTGTAGTTTTCTTTGCCATATTTGATTACTGTTCCTAGGAGGTTTGCTCTTCTCTGAGGAAAGGTGGAGGAGGAGTGGATCTGGGAGAGAGGGGAGGTTGGGGAGATATACTGGGGGGAGGGTAGAGAGGGGAAACTGTGGTCAGGAAGAAAAATAATCCAGAATGTTTGAGGATTCAGAACTGTGTGGAAGAGCAGCAGTGCATGAAATAAATAAGAAAGAAATTTCACCTGCTGGCAAGCTTCCAAGGAAATCGGAGTATAGTGAACTTCAAGAGAATCTGGGTCCTTGTTAAGTACAGAGATTTCTGTTATTTATTTATTATTATATTAATATTATGTATCTCTCCATCTCTAAGTTCTGTAACTCTGGTAATTAAGCTGGTGCTTGTGCATTAGTGTTTATTATGTTCTAAGTGTTTTTACTGTTTCTTAAAGTAGATTTAACCTTCTTCAGGAGAGTGACTGTGCCTACATACTAAAGCATCTAGAATGTTCTGAAGATATTCATTCCCAGTGCATAGTAAAGGGTTATGAATCTGTTGCTTGAAAGGACCACAGGACTTTTAAATTTAGTTTCAGAGTCTCTGTGCTGATGAAGTTGGGAAGATGAGGAGCTCATCCAAGTTCAAAGGCAGGTCAAGTTCAAAGGCAGGTAAAGTTCAAAGGCAGGTCAGGGGTGCATCACAGTCCAGGCTGACCAGTTGAATATTCATCCAGTTCTTGCTTAATCATTTTTATGAGCTTGCTGAGCTTAAAAAGAAAAACTAAATTCATTTAAATATTTTACCAATTCTAATGTCCCATAATTATATAAAATTTCTCAGATGTTTAAATTTTAAACAAGGCCTTCATTCTGTCATTTGTCATTGATACTGGTGACAGGAATAGAATATGCATTAAAATGTCGGGTATGCTAGGATGATGACATTTTATCTTAGTACATAATTAAATTGCATTTTAGAACTGATAATTCATATTTCAAAGGAGGTGATTGCATTTGAGAATCCATTCTTTGGATGTCTCCAGTTGGCATTCTATAACTCTGTACTGACCATCCCTATGTAAGATCCCAGAGCGGCCAAGAGAGGAGATGATGCTTCCCATAGCAACATGGGAAGACCATGTGAAATTAGAAGTGTCTAAGTGGTTATTCAAGGTATAGAGGAGAATGAACATTCTGTGCCTCATAGAATGCCCTGCTGCCAAAACCAAATTGATCATCTTCATTACAGTGATGGGAAGTATGATCCAGCATGGAACAATTGAGAATATTTACTCACTAGAAAGTAATAGCATCCACAGGACTGCCAGTGATAGTAACACAAGAGATGACACTCAGCAGTGTTTGGTACCTGTGTTTTGATCCATGTTGTATGAAATTTTCAAATATCCAAGCTTCTTACTGGAAAAGGCATACTTGTAATTGTTGAAAATGCACACATTATGATTATGCTTTAAAGTTACCCAAGCATGGTTCTATAGGACAAAGATATTAGTAAGGGTGAAATGTACTTTTATTAAAATTTAAATTCCTATATATATGCACACATATGCATGTAAATGCAAAAATAACAATGACTTTCCAGAGATTTTACCTTTCATATGGAATTTTATCATGAATAAAAAGCTTACAACTCCTTTCAACCAATGCAGATTTACATTATGCTAATATTCCTGCTTGCTTTGCTTTGAAGAACTGCTACATAATATAAAATGACCTTACCTTAAAGTTTAGAATGGGTAGTGCTCTCTCACATTGATCAAGCCTCCCTTATACTGGCATTGGAAAGACAGAGTGCACTTATTTCATGTCAAAGTATGTCAATAGACCTCAAACTGTGTAGGAAAGCAAATAACAATTTTCTGAAAGTTCTGAGTATCAAAACAGCTACTGGTTAAGCAGAAATGCATGAAACTCCATTTATAGAACACAACAGCAACAAAAGATGGCAATGCCCTACAAGTACTAAAGAAGAACAAGCTTACAAATATTGCAAGTGTCTGTCTTTCCTGCCCCTAAAAGGTTTATCACATCAACTGAGAGTAACATCAATAAAGAAAGATAAAGTAAACAGTATTGGTGCCCACCATTCAGCAGCCTCCAGAGCATTCCTCAGAGTTCTCAGCCCTCTCAGTTAAGAGTTGTCTTATAACAGATGAAATCAAACAAGAGCAACAATTACTTCATTGGGAAATATAAAAAACAATTACTGTTAATTTCATGAAGCATTTGAAAGTAATTCTGTCTTCATAAATAACTAAAATGGTGTTTTTACAGTTTTAATTATTCTTGCTGTGAAAAAATACTCAAAATGACATCAATCTTTGAAGATAGACATTGGTTATTTCATATATTTGGAAACCTGAACCACATTTTTCGATCGCTGGTGGTATGCTTTGTTCTTGGTAGGGACATTTTTGTTTTTCCTCTTTTAATCCTGATTATAAAACCTGGCTATATTGACGTAGTCTGTAGTTGTGAAATTGATCTTGAAGACAGTCGTGGTCTTCCTCAAGAGAATGAAGATTCTTTGTAGCAGTTGATAAATTCTTTTCCAACAATGCCTGAGCTTCATCAATAATATATTCAAGCATCACATTACTCCCCAACCATAGGCACACTTTATCAGTAGGAGCACTGAAGCTTTGCAGTCCAAGTTATCTGCCAATAAAAATCTGGTCTCCATTGAATTGGTGGGCTCTCTTTCCTTTTGCATGTATTTCAGAATTTCTAAAGTCTGTTTAATTTCAGGAATCTGACCTTTCAGCCCTTTCCCATCTTTCTGAGCAAAGTTGTGTTCCATAAAATTATACTTCTAATATTGTTAATCTGGCTTCTCTAATGCCATGTCTGCAGGCTCATTTCCAGGATGTTTCATGAAAGAATCCACACCATCCACACACACTGCTTCAGGAGTCTCTGGGTGGAGCGCCCAGGAGAGCTTCTGAGTAACACCCCTCCTTAGCCTTGGCCATTCTGAGGAAGCTGCCAGTCCGTTTCTATGAGAGACAGAAAGGGAGTGGCTCTGGATGGAGGGGTTGTGGGGAGAAACTGGGGGGACAAGAGGGAGGGGAAACTAATCCAGGTCTATCATATAAGAAAAAATATATTAGGTAAAAGGAAAAGAAGTGAAAAAAATCCCTTGTTTCATTGATTATTTGTATTGCTTTTTATTTGTGTGTTTTATTTCATTGACGTCAGCACAGTGTTTGATTATTTTTTGCAGCAGTTCTTTTGAATGTGGTTTCTTTTCTCATCTAGCACTTTCAGGTGTGCTATTAAGTTGCTAGTAAGATATCTCTTCTTTTTTTTTTTTTACTATATTTTATTTTATTTTACTTTATTGTATTTTATGTAAGCACTTAGGACATTGTCTTTTACAATTACCTGCATTGCATCCCACAAATTTGGGTATGTTGTTTATTCATTTTCGCTCTATTCTATAAATTTTTATTTTTTTCTTAATTTCTGTCTTGGCCCATTTTTATTTCTGTATACAGTTGTTCAATTCCCATGAGTTTGTAAGCTTTCTGGTACTGATATTCAGCTTTAACCCCTGGTGGTCAGATAGGATAGAAGGCAGGTTCTTTTGAATTTGGGTGAAATGTTCAGTAAACACCTGTTTGGTCAATTTGATTTGACATCAGATAATTGCAGTATTTGTTTATTTGTTCAGTTTTTGTTTGGATGACCTGAGTATTGGTAAGAGTTGGGTGTTGAAGTGTATGATTGTCAATGTGTGATTTTAGCTATAGTACTGTTTCTTTTTCAAACTTGGGTGCGAGTGTTTGCTGCATAGATATTAAGAATTACAATGTCCTCCCCTTGTATTTTTGTCTTTGCTAAGTATGTAGTGTCTTTCCATATGTCTTCTTGTTAGTCCTGCTGTCAATTCTATTTTTAAAAGATATTAAAAGGGTGATACTAGCTTTTCTCTTATGTATATTTGCTTGGAAAAATCTTTTTCCATATTTTTAAATTGATGTGATGTCTATCATTGATGTTAATGTGTATTTCTTGGATACTTGGTTACTTGGATACTTATAGCAGAATGATTGATCCTGATTTTACTTCCATTTTTAAAATGAGTCTTTTTTACTTTTTTAAAAATTAGATATTTTCTTTATTTACATTTCAAATGTTATCCCCTTTCCTAGTTTCCCCTCTGAAAATCCCCTATCCCGCCCAATATCCCTGCTACCCAACCCACTCACTCCCATTCCCAATCCTGGAATTAGCCTATACTTGGGGATAGAACCTTTCCAGGATCGAGGGCCTCTCCTCCCATTGATGACCAAACTAGGCCATCACCTGATACATATACTGCTAGAACCACAAGTTCTACCATGTGTTTTCTTTGATTGGCGATTTAGTTCCAAGGAGCTCTGGGGGTACTAATTTGTTCATATTGATGATCTGCCTATGGGGCTGTAACCCCTTCAGCTCCTTGGGTACTTTCTCTAGCTCCTTCATTGGGGACCTTGTGCTACATCCAATGGATGATTGTGAGCATCCACTTCTGTATTTGCCAGGCACTGGCAGAGGCCCTCAGGAGACAGATATATCAGGCTCCTGTCAGCAGGCTCTTGTTGGCATCCATATTGTCTGCGTTTGGTTGTTGTTTATGGGATGGATCCCACAAGTGGGGCAGTCCCTGGGTGATCAGTCCTTCAGTCTCTGCTCCAAACTTTGTCTCTGTAACTCTTTCCAAGGGTATTTTGTTCTTGCTTCTAAGAAGGATTCTGAGCATTTGGGCTAATATCCACATATCAGTGAGTGCATATCATCTATGTTCTTTTGTGATTGGGTTACCTCACTCAAGATGATATTCTCCAGATCCATCCATTTGCCTAAGGATTTCATGAATTCATTGTTTTTAATAGCTGAGTAGTACTCCATTGTGTAAATGTATCACATTTTCTGTATCCAATCCTCTTTTAGGGATATCTGGGTTCTTTCCAGCTTCTGGTTATTATAAATAAGGCTGCTATGAACATAGTGGAGCATATGTCCTTATTGCATGTTGGAACGTCTTCTGGGTATCTGCCCAGGAGTGGTATTGCTGGCTCTTCCTATAGAACTACGTTCAGTTTTCTGAGGAACTACCAAACTGATTTCCAGAGTGGTTGTACCAGCTTGAAGTTCCACCAGCAATGGAGGAGTGTTCCTCTTTTCCCACATCCTCACCAGCATCTGCTGTCACCTGAGTTTTTCATCTTAGCCATTCTGACTGATTTGAGGTGGGATCTCATGGTTATTTTGATTTGAATTTCCCTGATGATTAAGGATGTTGAACATTCTTTTAGGAGCTTATAAGCCATTCGGTATTTGTCAGTTGAAAATTCTTTGTTTAGCTCTGTACCCCATTTTTAAAAGGGCTTATTTGTTTTTCTGGAGTCCAACTTCTATAGTTCTTAATATATATATATATATATATATATATATACACACACACACACACACACACACACACACACACACATATATATATATATATATTAGGCAAATGGATGGATCTGGAGAATATCATATATATATATATATATATATATATATATATATATATATATATTGGATATTAGCCCCCTATCAGAATAAGATTGGTAACTATCTTTTGCCAATCTATTGGTTGCCTTTTGGTCTTATTAAGAGTGTCCTTTGCCTTCAGAAGATTTGCAGTTTTATGAGGTCTCATTTGTAGATTCATGATCTTAGCACAAGCCATTGGTGTTCTGTTCAGGAATTTTCCCCCTCTGCCCATATCTTTGAGACATTTCCCCATTTTCTCCTCTGTAAGTTTCAGTGTCTCTGGTTTTATGTGGAGTTCTTTGATCCACTTAGCTTTGAGCTTTGTACAAGGAGATAAGAATGGATCAATTCACATTCTTCTACATGCTAACCTCTAATTGAGCCAGCACCATTTGTAAAGATGCTGTCTTCTTTCAACTGGATGGTATTAGCTCCTTTGTCAAAGTTCAAGTGACCATAGGTGTGTGGGTTCATTTCTGGGTCATCAATTCTGTTCTATTGATCTACCTGTCTGTCACTGTATCAGTACCAAGCAGTTTTTTTTTTTTTTTTTTTTAATTGCAATTGCTCTGTAGTACAGCTTGAGGTCAGGGATGGTGATTCTACCACAGGTTCTTTTATTGTTGAGAACAGTTTTTGCTACCCAGGATTTTTGTTATTCCAGATGAATTTGCAAATTGCCCTTTCTAACTCTGTGAAGATTTGAGTTGGAATTTTGGTGGGGCTTGCAATAAATCTGTAGATTGCTTTCAGCAAGATAGCATTTTTACTATATTGATCCAGCTAATCCATGAGCATGAGAGATCTTTCCACTTTCTGAGATCTTCTTCCATTTCTTTCTTCAAAGACTTGATGTTCTTATCATACAGATCTTTCACTTCCTTAGTTAGAATCACACCAAGGTATTTTATATCATCTGTGACTATTTTGAAGGGTGTTGTTTCCCTAATTTCCTTCTCAACCTGTTTATCCTTTGTGTAGAGAGAGGCCACTGATTTGAGTTAATTTTATATGCGGCTACTGCACTGAAGCTGTTTATTAGCTTTAGATGTTCTCTGATAGAATTTTGGGGGTCACTTAAATAAACTATCATGTCATCTGAAAATAGTGATATTTTGACTTCTTCATTTCCAATTTGCATTCCTTTGATCTCCTTTTGTTGTCTACTTGCTCTGGCTAGGACTTCAAGTACAATGTTGAATAGGTAGGGAGAAAGTGGGCAGCCTTGTCTAGTCCCTGATTTTAGTGGGATTGCTTCAAGTTTCTCTCCATTTACTTTGATGTTGGCTACTGGTTTGCTGTAGATTGCTTTTACTATGTTTAGGTATGGGCCTTGAATTCCTGATCTTTCCAAGACTTTTATCATGAATGGGTGTTGGATTTTGTCGAATTCTTTCTCAGCATCTAATGAGATGATCGTGTGGTTTTTGTCTTTGAGTTTGTTCATATAGTGAATTATGTTGATGGGTTTCCTTATATTGAGCCATCCTTGCATCCCTGGGATGAAGCATACTTGATCATAATGGATGATCGTTTAGATGTGTTCTTGGATTTGGTTTGTAAGAGTTTTATTGAGTATTTTTGCAGTGATATTCATAAGGGAAATTGGTTTGAAGTTCTCTTTCTTTCTTGTGCCTTTATAGGGTTTAGGTATCAGAGTTATTGTGGCTTCATAGATATATTGTGTAGAGTACCTTCTGTTTCTATTTTGTGGAATAGTTTGAGGAGAATTGGAATTAGGTCTTCTTTGAAGGTCGGATAGAACTCTGTACTAAACCCATCTGGTCCTGGACTTTTTTGTGTGGGAGACTATTAATGATTGTTTTTTATTTCTTTAGGAGATATGGGACTGTCTAGATTGTTAATCTGACCCTGATTTAACTTTCATACCTGTTATCTGTCTAGAAAATTGTTCATTTCATCCAGGTTTTACAGTTTTGCTGAGTATAGTCTTTTGTAGTAGGATCTGATGATTTTTGGATTTCCAAAGATTCTATTGTTATGTCTCCCTTTTCATTTCTGATTTTTTTAGTTATGCTACTGTCCCTATGCCCTCTAGTTAGTCTGGCTAAGGGTTTATCTATCTTTTTAATTTTCTCAACTAGCTCCTGGTTTGGTTGATTCTTTGTATAGTTCTTTTTGTTTCCACTTGGTTGATTTCAGCCCTGAGTTTGATTATTTCTTTCTTTCTACTCCTCTTTGGTGAATTTGCTTCCTTTTGTTCTAGAGCTTTCAGGTGTGCTGTCAAGCTGCTAGTGTATGCTCACTCCAGCTTCTTACTCGGGCACTCAGGGCTATGAGTTTTCCTCTTAGGACTGCTTTTATTGTGTCCCATAAGTTTGGGTATGTTGTGGCTTCATTTCCATTAAACTCTAAAAGGTCTTTAATCTCTTTCTTTATTTTTTCCTTGACCAAGTTATCATTGAGTAGAATGTTGTTCAGCTTCCACGTGTATATGGGTTTTCTATAATTTATGTTGTTATTAAAGATCAGCTTTAGTTCATCGTGGTCTGACAGGGTGCATGGGATGATTTCAATATTTTTTTATCTGCTGAGGTATGTTTTGTGACCAATTATATGGTCAATTTTGGAGAAGGTACCATGAGGTGCTGAGAAGAGGGTATATCCTTTTGTTTTAATAAGAAATGTTCTATAGATCTCTGTTAAACCCATTTGTTTCATAACTTCTGTTAGTTTCAATGTCTCTGTTGAGTTTTTGTTTCCAGGATCTGTCCATTGATGAGAGTGTGGTGTTGAAGTTTCTCACTATTAATGTGTGAAGTGTAATGTGTGCTTTGAGTTTTAGCAAAATTTCTTTAATGAATGTGGATGCCCTTGCACTTGGATCATAGATGTTCAGAATTGAGAGTTCATCTTGATAAATTTTACCTTTGATGAATAAGAAGTGTCCGTCCTTATCTTTTTTGAGAACTTTAGGTTGAAAGTCAATGTTATTTGATATTAGAATGACTATTACACCTTGTTTCTTGGGGCCATTTGTTGGAAAATTGTTTTCCAGCCTTTTACTCTAAGATAGTGTCGGTCTTTGTCCCCAAGGTGGGTGTCCTGTATGCAGCAAAAATTTGGGTCCTGTTTATGTAACCATTGTCTTAGTCTATGTCGTCATATTGGTGAATTGATATTGAGTGAATTGGTGATTTGGTCCATTGATAATGATATATTAAGGAAAAGTCATTGTTGCTTCCTGTTATTTTTGTTGCTAGAGCTGGAATTCTGTTCTTGTGGCTATCTTCTTTAGGTTTATTGAAACATAACTTTCCAGCTTTTACTTGAGCTTAGTTTCCCTCTTTGTGTTGAAGTTTTCCCTTTATTATCCTTTGAAGGGCTGGATTTGTGGAAAGATACTGTGTAAATTTGGTTTTGTCATGGAATACCTTGGTTTCTCCGTCTATGGTAAATGAGAGTTTTGCTTGGTATAGTAGCCTGGGCTGGCATTTGTGTTCTTTTAGTGTCTGTGTAACATCTGTCCAGGATCTTCTGGCTTTCATAGTCTCTGGTGAGAAGTCAGGTGTAATTTTGATAGGTCTGCCTTTATATGTTACTTGACTTTTATCCATTACTGCTTTTAATATTCTTTGTTTTGTGCATTTGGTGTTTTGATTATTATGTGACAGAAGGAATTTCTTTTCTGGTCCAACCTTTTTGGAGTTCTGTAGGCTTCGTGTATATTTATGAGCATCTCTTTGTTTAGGTTGGGGAAGTTTTCTTCTATGATTTTGTTGAAGATATTTACTGGCCCTTTAAGTTGGAAATCTTCCTTCTCATCTATACCTATTATCCTTAGGTTTGGTCTTCTCATTGTGTCCTGGATTTCCTGGATGTTTTGAATAAGGATCTTTTTGCATTTTGCATTCTCTTTGATTGTTGTATCAATGTTTTCCATGGTATTCTGTACCTGAGATTCTCTCTTCTCTTTTTTTCTGTTGGGTATACTTGCATCAATCACTTCTGACTTCTTTCCTAGGTATTCTATTTCCAGAGTGCTCTCCCTTTGTGATTTCTTTATTGATTCTACTGCCAATTTTATATCCTGGATGGTTTTGTTCAATTCTTTCACCTGATTGGATGTGTTCTCCTATAATTCTTTAAGGGAGTTATTTATTTCACTCTTATAGTCCTCCATCATCATCATGAGAAGTGACTTTAGATCCATATCTTGCTTTTCTGGTATGATGGTGTATCTAGGACTGGCTATTGTGGGAGCATTTGGTTCTGATGATGCCAAGTAACCTTAGTTTCTGTTGCTTCTGTTCTTATGCTTGCCTCCTGCCATCTGATTATCTCCAGTGCTCTTTGCACTCAGTATATCTGATTGGAGCCTTTCCTTCTGTTAATCCTGGTTGATTCACAAATCCTCAGAGTCCAGCTTTCTCTGTGATCCTGTGATTCTAGGATACTGTGAACTTGAGATTCTGGTTGTGTCAGAGTTCTTGGTGGTCAAGCTTCCCTGACCCTGAGATCCTGGTGTGACCAAGCTCCTAGGATCCCGGGATCCTGGGATCCTGGGCATGTTGTCAGTGCCTTGAAGTGGTTCATCCTCTCGGGGACCTTGGGTTTCTCCATTGTGTTCCAAATCCAGGTAGACCAGCACAGACTGGAAGGAACCTTAGCTGCTGGTTAGGTGGGTTTCCTGTGTCCCTGCTCCTGCTGGCACAGGCCCCTAACAGTTGTTTTGGAACAGATGTTGAGTTCTACTCACCAGTGATCCTAAGATCTTGGGCATCCTAGGGTGCCTGGGGTGTGGAGTGTCCTCTGGGGATTGTGGGACTGTCTGCTGAGTTCATGCCCAAGGTGGCCTGGGGCTGACACTGACTGCAAAATGAATGAGACATCATGGAAAAGCAGCTGTTGATTCTTGTTATTTGTTGTTTTGATGTGTGTGTGTGTGTGTGTGTGTGTGTGTGTTTACCCCTCTTTATTTGCTGGTCTGGAATTATATATTCCTTGTATTTTCTTGGTGTGTTTAAGTTCTTTAGGTTGGGGTTTTCCTTCTAGCACCTACTGTTAGGGTGGGTTTATAAATAGATATTGCTTAAATTTGGTTTTATCGCGGAATGTCTTATTTTTCCCATTTATTGCAGTTGAAAATTTTGCTGGATATAGTAGTCTGGGCTGGCATCTGAGGTTTCTGAGAGTGTAACCATATTTCCTGGATTTCTAGCTTTTAGAATCTCCATTGAGAAGTCAGGTGTAATTCTAATAGGTCTACCTTTATAGATCTTTTTCTCTTTCTTCTCTTTCAAGTTTTAATGTTCTTCCTTTTTTTCTGACCATTTAATGTTTTGAGTATTATATTGGAAGGGGACTTTTTTTTCTGGTACAATCTATTTGGTGATCTGTATACTTCTTGTATTTTGATAGGCATCTATTTCTTTAGGTTAGGAATTTTCTCTTCTATACTTTTGTTGTAAGTATTTTCTGGGCCTTTGTCTTAGGATTTCTATTTCTGCACAAACATCATAACCAAGAAGCAAGTTGGGGAGGAAAGGGTTTATTCAGCTTACACTTCCATACCGCTGTTCATCACCAAGGAAGCCAGGACTGGAACTCAAGCAGGTCAGAAAGCAGGAGCTGGTGCAGAGGCCATGGAGGGATGTTTTTACTGGCTTGCCTCTCCTGGCTTTCTCAGCCTGCTCTCTTAAAGAATCCAAGACTACCAGCCCAGAGATGTTTCCACCCACATGGGGCCTTTTCCCCTTGATCACTAATTGAGAAAATGCCTTACAGTTGGATCTCATGGAGGCATTTCCTCAACTGAAGCTCCTTTCTCTGTGACAACTCCAGCTGTGTCAAGTTGACACAAAACTAGCCAGTACAATTGACCCCTTGTCAGCTTGACACACAAACACATCACTACTAAGCCTCAACCCTTACATTTTTATTCATCCCCAAGATCTAAATAACTTTAAAAGTCCTACAGTCTTTACATATTCTTAAAATTTCAATTGCCTTAAAATATCCATCTCTTTTAAAAATCCAAAATTTTTTTACAATTAAAAGTCTCTTAACTGTGGGCTCCACTAAAATACTTCCTTCCTTCAAGAGGAAAAAAATATCAGGGCACAGTCACAATCAAAAGCAAAAATTATCCAATGTCTGGGATCCAACTCATGATATTCTGGGCTCCTCCAAGGGCTTGGGTCACTTTTCCAGCCCTGTCCTTTGTAGCTCACAGCTCATCCTCTAGTCTCAAGATGCCTGTACCCACTGCTGCTATTGTTTTGGTGGTCATTCATGGTACTGGCATCTCCAAAATGCTGCCATCTTGGGCTGTAACTAGGCTTCACCAATAGCCTCTCACAGGCTCTCTTCATGGTGATAAGCCTCAACTCCTTTACATGACCCCTTCAGTCCTGGGACATTAATTTCTACTGAAGCTGCACCTTCATCAATGACCTTCCATGGCCTCTCACAGTGCCAAGCTTCAACTGCTCTTTATGACCCCTTCATGCCTTCAAAACCAGTACCACCTGGGTAACTGTTATACATTACCAAGTCCTGCTGCAGCACGAGGTACAACTTTGGCTATCTCTGGAACACAGCCTCTCTGTTCTTTCAGAAAACACTTCCCAGAAGATGTCACCTTAATGATACTGGTCTCTTCTTAATCACCGCTAGTTTCTTAGCTCCAGCTAACCAGCACCAATGGTCTCAGTAATGCCAAGTTTTCACTTTAGTTGTTCTGGTATCTTGCTAATCACAACTGATTCTTCAGCCCCAGCTAACCAGAACCACAGAATCTTCACAATCCAAAATAGCAATGGCCCTGAAAAGAATCTTTAATTTTCCCTCTGAAAATGGAGGCCAGGCTTCCATCTTCTGCACTATTCTCAACATTATCTTCCAAGCTCCTACACAACATCCCACAGAGTTCTTAACACTGAATGGATTTTCTGGCCCAAAGTTCCAAAGTCTTTCCACACTCCTTCCCAAAACATGGTCAGGTTGTCACGGGAATACCCCACTATACTGGTACCAATCTGTCTTAGTCAGGGTTTCTATTCCTGCACAAACATCATGACCAAGAAGCTAGTTGGGGAGGAAAGGGTTTATTCAGCTTACACTTCCATACTGCTGTTCATCACCAAGGAAGCCAGGACTGAAACCCAAGCAGGTCAGAAAGCAGGAGCTGATGCAGAGGCCATGGAGGGATGTTCTTTACTGGCTTGCCTCCCCTGGCTTGCTCAGCCTGCTCTCTTATAGAATCCAAGACTACCAGCCCAGAGACGTTTCGACCCTCAAGGGGCCTTTCCCCCTTGATCACTAATTGAGAAAATGCATACAGTTGGATCTCATGGAGGCATTTCCTCAACTGCAGCTCCTTTCTCTGTGATAACTCCAGCTGTGTCAAGTTGACACAAAACTAACCAATATAGCCTTTGACTGGGTGTCTTCTCCTTTCTCTACTTTTATTATGTTTAAATTTGTTCTTTTAATAATTTGTCAAGTTTACTAGATGTTGGCCATGATTTTTATGATTTTTCTCTTTCCTCAATATATCCATTTCTTTTATTGCATCTTCAAAGCTTAAGATTCTCTTTTTCTATCTCTTATACTATGTTTGGGAGGTTTGCTTCTGAGGTTTCTATTGAGTTTCTAAATCGTTCATATCCACATTTCCCTCAGTTAGTTCCTACATCCATTCCAGTGAAGTATGCTTGACAGGTTTAGAAACCTGGAAGCAGTCCCGAGGCAAAGAGTTTCATGGAAACTTAGTCTCCTGGAACCTTGACATTCTCATAGCATATACACACAAAACCTGTCCCCGCATTAGTTTGGTGTATGGATCTGTCTGCTTTCTTTCAGTGCTGTTTATTATCAGTGCCTTTAAGGATTGATTTTGATGTATAGCTAAGCCTTCGCCAGTGTTTCAATGTCCTAGAAAGTCCTTGAAGCCGACCCTGAGCTTGGAATTCAGTAATAATGTTACCTATTCAGTAACACTCAAATTTACTTCTAGTAGACACAGTGAAAATAATCAGGCATTACAATTTACTTGAATAGAGCTAGAAAGCTTAGGGATAGTCTACATAGTATTTACTTAGAACAATAGCCGAGTCACACCAAACACAAATACACAATGGCCTAGGAAATAGGTAAGTTGTAGTATTATTCATGAAAGTTTAGTAGAACACAATTCCCCTGGTGCAGGTTTTTCACTAGGCCCAGAGGAATAGCATAATCAAGTATTTACTAAAGGACCCCTGGTGGTGGGTTTAACAATAGACTAGCACTGTATCAGAGCATTTACCTGGCTCCCGTGTTTAGCTGATCTTAATTAAGGGTTGTTCCTATTCTCAGTTATAAACAAGGCCTGGCTCCCACCATCTTTTTATGCATGCATTTTCTTTGTTTTGTGTTAAGAACCAGTGTACCTTGACAGATGTATTCGCCTGGCCTTCTTGTTTTTTTTTTTTTTTTTTTTTTTTTTTTTTTTTTTTTTTTTCTGTATTAAAGCCTGGTGTTTGCTTGGAGAAAATACATCAAGAGACAGCACTCCCCTGTGTTCATACTTGTTTGTCATTCATTTCTTGCTGACTTCTTGCTCACCTGTAACCAGAACCCTGTTTCCTGCAGATCGAGAACCCAACTGAGATTCATCTGCAGCAGTTAATGTTTTCTTTATTGATTTTATTGCCATCTTCAGGTACTGAGCTCATTTATTCATTTTCTTTCATTGTTTATATTCACAGATTTATTTAAGAGATTATTCATTTCATTATAAGACCTCTTATATCTATAAAGGCTATTTTAAAGACTTTGTCTTCTGTTTCAGTTGTGTTGCAATTCTCTGGGCCTGTTGTGGTATGGTTGCTGAACTCTAGCATATACATATAGTCCTTACTGTTATTAACTGTGTTTTTCCACTGGCATCTAGACATCTGGGTTTGGGAAATTTTAATTCCAGGTGCTTGTATCTGGTCTTGTTTGTTGGGTGGCTGTTTTGTTCTTGGTTTTTGGTGCCTTCTTTGGTTCTTAGGAATATGTGTTCCATATGTTTTGCCTGGTGGAGAATTCTTCTAGGATCCTGCTAAGCGTGACCACTGAGGGGTCCAGGTAAGATGTGTTTCTATGTATTGGTGGCTGACACAATGTGGCTGATGGGTGTGTGTGTGTGTGTGTGTGTGTGTGTGTGTGGTGTGCTGAGAAAGTTCATAGGAGTGAGGAACGCAAAGTGTTCCACCAGAATCTGCTTTGTCCCCATGGTAATGAGGTAGAGACTGAGGAAAGGCCACAGCAGGAAATCTGCAGCAGAGCTGCAGGTGAGGCTGGGGAATGGATATGGAGGAGATGAATGAGAGTGATCTGTATGCCTTGCTGGCCTACATTGGCAGGCATGGCTAGTGGGTTCCCAGGAATGCCTCCTGGAGTTGGGAATTGAGAAAACAGCATGGATGGGGAGGAAGTTTGGTGATGCTGTGTAGTCTGTCTAAGACAGGTAAGAGAGGAGGGAGAGGCCAGAACAGGAGGTCTGCTACACAGTCGGCATGAGACTGAGTGTGGATTTTAAGGAGAGGAGTGGAATTGGATTTTAAGGAGAGGAGGGAGAAGTGAAGATACCCTGCTAGGCTAGATTCCCTGGCCAGACTGTCCTGAAGGGTCTCAGCAAATGCCCATTGGAGTTGGAGGCTAGGATAAAATTTCGAGTAGGGGAAGGGGGCTTGGAGAGGAAGATTTATCTGTGTGATGGAGGGAAGTGGGTGAGGAGGGTGGGGTGCAGTCAGTGCTCATTTACAGAACTGGGAATCAGACTGACAGAATGAATTTAGAAGAGGGCAGGAGGCAGTAAAGATCTGCAGGCAGTCTACCTGTTTCCTGGTGAGAATGCACTGTTTTAATTTCTTAAATGGAACTTGTGAAGTATCTAAATGTGCCAAATGTCTTTTCCTTCTGGATCTTTTGCCCTTCTGATTTTTAGTGACTACTATGGAAAATAACTGAATCTTGCAAATAAGTAACTATAATTTTACTGTAAGCAGAATATAGCACTTAAGGCTTTTTAAATGAGTTATCAAAACGAACTCTGTTTTTTACTCTGCATTCAAAATGTCAGTTATGGAATGGTGGAAAAACTGTCTTTCAAGATGAGATTTCACTCTAAATCAGTAGTTCTCAATTTAAGGGTCACTGCCCCTATGGCAAATCTCTATCTCCAAAAGCATTTATATTACAATTCATAACCGTAGCAAAATACAGTTATAAAGTAGCAATGAAAATAATTTTATGTTTGGGAGTTACTACAACACGAGGAAATATATTAAAGGCTTGTAGCATTAGGACGGTTAACAACTATTGTTCTAAATAATAAACTGCATTCATAAAAATCAAAGTGATGCTAGAAAGTGATATAAAGCAAGCCAGATATTAGTAGGTTGTTGTTAGTATAGTTGCTAATTAATAATTCAATTATTTCAATCTAAGGTTTGTTTTTATTAGTCAATTCATTAAAAATAGCAATTGTTAAGAGAAGAAATACATTTATAATATTTTTGTGTACATCCATCACTTTAATTATCTATTTTATATAACCTATCATCTATCCATTATCTCTATCATCTATCTATCTACCATCTATCTTCAATATCTACTAATCTATGCTTCATCCACCCTTTTGTCATCTACCCTATTATCATCTATCTATGAACTACTATCTATGAACTGAACAACTGAATTTTGTGTCTCATCCCTACATATGCCCTTTTCTGTCTGTGAATGTTATATCCATCAATCTACCATCTACCCAACTGCTTAGAGGAGAATTGTCATTCTTATTTGATTCACAATTAAACTTTAATTCACCTAGAGTGTTATCAGTTTTATCTCTGGAAGAGACTGTGAAAACAGTACACCTGTCACCTGTACATACTGGACTGAGTTTGCCCCAACCCTTAGGATGGTGAAAGAGGACTGAGGAACTACCTGGAAGAGAATGAGGGAACAAGAAATGCAAATAATGGACAGCAAGTAAAAACTCTGATCAAGCTGACAAATTTTATTTTTCCCAGGCAGGTTTTATACCCAAATAGAAGGATATGGGGAGGGTGATGACAGAGATTCGCTTTGTTTCTGGGGGAAAGCACCTGTTCCCATAAGCAGAATATTGGCTAGGTAAAAGGTTCAGCAGGAGGGACAGAACAGAGAAGGTTGGTAGATACCTGTCCACAAGGCCTATAGCTATTTGTTCTTAACTGGGGGTAGTACTTTCCCAAAAAATGCCTCAACTTTTCCCACAGAAATCTCAACTAAGCTAGTACTTTTCCACTAAGACCAAGACTTTGTAAATAAGCACTTATGGCTGACAAGGCAGTTAACATTCAAACAGTGTCGCTCCCAACAAAGTCCAGCTGCCACCACTCACCATGGATATATGGGTATTTCCTTGTCTCATACCTGCTTTTTCTGCCACCTGTTCACCTAGCATTCTTCTATTTTTTCATGCATTACATTTTAGTTCTCCTGCAACAAAATAAAGTTGTACCCTCCCTGAGCCCTTCCTCATGTCTTGCACCTGTTCTTCAGTAGATTATCATGGCCACATCTTCCATGTTTAGTTTTAAAACCATCTCTTAAGAGAAGCCTTGCTCACCATATAGACTACAGTTTTTCATCCTATTCTCATTATCCCTGACTTCTTTGTCGTATAATTTTAGTAATGTTTTTAAAAAGCATTTGAAAACATATATATACATAACATTATACAGACTGAACATACAACTCAAAATGCCTCACCTGAGGATTCATCCCAAACACAGTTACCAAACCCAGACACTATTGTGGATGCCAGCAAGTGCTTGCTGACAGGAGCCTGATATAGCTATCCCCTGAGAGGCTCTGCCAGTGCCTGACAAATACAGAGGTGGATGTTCTCAGCCAGCCATTGGACTGAGCACAGGGTCCCTAGTGGAGAAGCTAGAGAAAGAATCCAAGGAGCTGAAGGGGTTTGCATCCCCATAGGAGGAACAACAATAAGAATCATCCAGTACCTCCAACCAACCAAAGACTGCACATGGAGGGACCCTTGGCTCCAGCTGCATATGTAGCAGAGTATGCCCTAGTTGGACATTAATGAGAGGAGAGGCCCTTGGTCCTGTGAAGGCTTGATGCCTGATTGTAGGGGAATGCCAGGACCAGGAAGTGAGAGTGGATGGGTTGGTGAGCAGAGAGAGGGAGGAGGGGATAGGGAATTTCAGAGGGGAAACGAAGAAAGGGTACAACATTTGAAACATAAAGAAAATATGTAATAAAACAAAGATATAAAATTTGAAGAACAAAAGAAAGTTTGCCATGCTCCAGGTGTTTCCATGGCTGTTTTTTAAACTGTGGTTTTCAAGAGTAGTAACATCAGAGAGTAGAGCAGAACCACAGATACATTCATGCATGAAGAACCATCAGACCAGGATGCAGAAAGCCTAGAGTCCCAAAGCTAAGGTAGGAGAGGGAGGGGCTGATGAGAACATTAACACAAACATAGAAGGAAGAATTTTAAGTCAAGCTATTAAGAGAAACTGAATTGTCAAAGGAATGTTTAGTACAAATAACATGTAAAATTAGTTAAATATGAATCTCTTTCCATGACTCAGTTTTTGATATTAATTTTGGTACTTTTTCATGTGTGTAAGCATATACACTGTTTTTAGGTCATGGAAACAGATTACAAAATGAGCAAACCATTAAATCTTGTTTGTGCTAATATAAATCAATAGTGACCAATTGTTTACACACACAGACACATGTATGTATGTACGTATGTATGTATGTATGTATGCACGTACGTATATTTTACTAGTGAGACACAGCAGCAGTAGCTCCTAAACTGAATACAAAAATGGGCCAGGTAATGTAGGATAGTATGTGGAAAGCAACAAACTTTGCTCAGCCTGAACATGTTGGCCAAAATGGAGCAAGTCCAGTTGGAATCTTTTCCTATTCAGCTTGTGCCTATCAGGATTGCAGGGGTGTAGATAGCAGTTTTATGGTAGGTATTTGTTCACTGGCAAAATTCATCTAAGATGAATTGAAGATAAAGCAGGGGTATGGCAGTAAATTGACTTTAGAAGTGAGAAAATATTCAAAGCTTCTGGGTCATCAGCTGCCCAAGATTCAGATGTTAAAAGAAAACAGAGAAACTTGACAGCTACGGAACTCAGAACACAATGATCAAGTAAGGGATGCCTTCACCCTTAGGGACATATACATTAATTTTAGAAATTTAGAAGAATGAAGTTGGAGATAGGAGGATATTATAAAGTCTTGTGTCTGATGGTATAGTTGAGTTGGCATGCTGTCTTTGGTTTTGGCTTGTACATAAATGTACAGAACTAAAGCACAGATGAGAAGGAGCCTAGTAGTCCCTGCCTCAGGTTCTTAGTGTTCAGCAGTAGTGGGATATTTTGATATCATCACACATCATGGTGTACTTTTTATACAGACTATTCAAGAACATCTTTTGGTTCCAACGATTACATTAGGATGCTCTACTGTAAGTGAGTCTATTAGGGTACAGTAGATAAAAATAGATAGGGAGACAGAAAATAAATGAAAAATTTTGTTCTTACTTATGAATACAACTTGAATTTAACATTGGTAATTTATTGCCAAGCTACAGTTAAATCTTTACTACAGTCCAGGGAAACTGAGATCAGACTTTCAAAAATAAAAATGTTTTCATATTTACTTAGTGGTCTAAATATGTAGTAGTATATAGATTTTGGGGTATTCCTCATTTTGTGACATTAGAAGAACATGATTTTTTTGTTGTTGTTCTTTTTATTTTTCTTTTTTCCACCTTAGTATCTAGTTGGATTTCACAATTAAGCTCTAAAGAAAGTTATTTTTCCTTCATTCAAATTTGAAATATTTATAGACTAGTAAGAGATAATGTTAAGATACAGCAAAAGAAAAAGAGATTTGTTTTGGAATTTTGAGAGAGACGTTGATTTCAGAGCAAAGATAAGATCAAAGACACATTTGGTAGAAGAAATGATTTCCTTGGATGACCACAACGAAGGCTAAATGGGGAGATGGATAGAAAGGCAGAAATGTTCAGTGAACCCTGACAGCTCTCCAGGGAAGGACACTCTGACACCTGGCAAGAATCACAAATGAGAAAATGCAGATGATCAGTCTTTTTCTGGACCTGGTAAAAAAGGGACTTACTGAAAACCATGTTCCCTTGAGGTATACATCTCCCACAAACTTTGTCTCTTTGGAATCTATCCCCCTGTCAAATAAGAACCTTTCTTCCTCACCATTTTGTGTCCTTCAGCACATTTGTGTATCAGGATAGACACATGACCTTGTGTAGTAGTGATACCTTCTGTTTAGAGGAACACTGTCTTAGTTAGAGTTTCCATTGTGGACAAGAAACACTATGACCAAGGCAACTTATAAAGGACAATATTTAACTGGGCTGACTAACAGGTTCTGAGGTTCAATTCATTATCATCATGGCAGGAAACATGGCACTGTCCGGGCAGGCATGACGCTGGAGAAGGTGAGAGTTATACATCTTGTTCTGAAGGCAAACAGGAGAAGACAGGCTTCCAGGCAGCTCTCTCAAAACCCACCTCCACAGTGACACACTTCCTGCAACAAGGCCACACCCACTTATGGTACATTCCCTGGGCCAAGCATATTCAACTACCACATTCATGAAGCTTTCAGAATGTGCATAGTAGTAGTCAGCAGCACATTTGGTCAATTAAATTGGGTATGCTTTATCTTTATCTTTAAACAATATCTTTCTGTGTCCCATTGTGTGCTGTGACTGGCTAGGAGTCTGAGTTTCATACCCTGTGCATTGGCTTCCTTGCCAGAAAAGAATATTACTATCTTAAATGCCTGACAAATATACCTCATTGTAAGAGTTACCCAATTCTAGAAGTGTGGCTTATTATGATGCAGACTGTATAAAGGCTGGCTGTCTACTGTAAATATCTAGAGGAGAAGATGGAAGAGGCAAGATTGGAAAAAAACCTCATAAGCCCAGAGATTGGATAGTGTGAAAATCAATAGCTGACTTACTTCCTCTTAAATCAACTTTCTAACTCCAAGTCCTATGGATTCCAGCCCCAAGTCCTCCGAAATACATTTAAATAGTCCTACTGAAAATTGATTTATGTCATTTATTTATAGTCTGCTTCAGTCTTTGTGAAGTCTGAATATTGATGCTTATTTCATAAAAATCTTACAGTTTTTACTAAATTTTGCTATTCATAGGTCTCAAACATTAATGAGAATAATGCAAGTATGGTCTAATCACATTTGCTGTCTTCTTTAACTATTTGAATGGCCACCTTGAGTGCCAGAGCCATTGTGTCCTCTGACACCAAGAGTGCAATACTTACCTGGGTAATCATGCCTCACTCAGGGCAGCAGACTATGAGTGAAAGGCTGAAAATAAAGTTTCTACAGAATTTTGTTAACATTGAAAATGGAGGAGAGCAAGGTAGTTTTTGTTTGTTTGTTATTTGGTCTTATTTTTTATTATTGTCTATGGCTGTGGGTAAAATATTTAATATGATTACAGACTAGATTAAATTGAGGCTTATGTGTGAGTCTAAGGGAACTTCCCATGGGAAGGGAACTAACATTTCTGGTCATCACACAATGTGTTAATCCAATGAGGGCAGATTCAGACCATTGTATACAGTGGAGCTGCTCACTTGGAACTCATTGTCTGGCTGGTGATCAAATGAACATCCTTGCAGCCTGTCAACTGACAATGTTCTTAGTCTCATATCACCTATGAGCCATTTACAATTCCTATATATACATTGCATTTAGCAGTCTGCTTTTTCTAATTAATATTCTTAATCTGTTAAGTGTGCAGCATAAAAACAAAGTCTAGTTATTGCTTTCCAGTTGAAATATCTAGGGTTTTTGTCTCACTGGAGACTTGTCAGAATGTCGGATGTAGATTTTTGAGGATATTACTTTTTTATCAGGAAGATATTTTTATCATTGAAATTATTGAAAAAGCAAGTTAAAAAAAAGATTTGTAAAACGTATTTTTGCTATTAGCAAAAGGTTTAGGCTTTTGTTAATAGTTAGGAAGGATTTTGTCCAGAAGCCAGACGGAATGACAATCAGTTTGAGTGTTTAAAGGGAACAAAAGCCTCATACAACCTGAGAAATTACCCAGGAAGGAGAAACTGTCACAGCCCCTCCCATCCGACTGGTTGCCAGTTTTCATGTTTATTCTTACATTCTTTATACTTGCACAATCTAACACATTTATCCTTCCCACAGGAGTTACTCTGGTATGCATTTCACATTAATATGCACATTTAAATGAGGAGTCAGGTTCCAGGTTATAATAAAAACCACTTATAAAAAGTGCCTTCCTGATTTCAAATCTTGAAACAGCCACAACAGATAAAATTATTTTTCAAGGAAGGTAAGTTGGGCTTTATTGCTTCTTTCTAAATGTTCAAAATTTACTTTATTAGTTATTTTATAGTGTGTCCCTAAATGAATACATTCATATCAGACCAAGGGGAATGAAGCCCGACACTGCGAAGGCTCTCTAATGAGCCATGCAGAACCGAAATAACTACATATGCATTCCCCAAATGGACCATTAATTGGAAAAAGAACCAAAGTGTGAAGACATAATCCTATAGGATTGAACTCAAAATGGTGATATATTTTAAAGCATTAAGAACTTTTGATATACTTTGTGAAAGAAAAAGTAAGGTTAAATGTGAAATCTAATTTTTTCCTTGTCTACCTCAGCCAGAGCATTTCCATCAAACTGTGGAAACATTGAGAAAGAAATATTTGCTTTTGGAGAATTTTTTTCAGCTAAAGGAGAACTCTCCTCTTGGTCTATTCCATTTTCCTTGATATTTAAATAGCCTATATTGTCACAGTAGTTGGTTACTCTCTCAGGTGCTAAGAAACTGATTAAGGCATGGTATTCCGACTGCAGGAGTGACAAGGACATGTCAACACTAACAGGTTCCAGATCCAACCTGAGCTGTGTCTAGATGAATTCATCCTCTGCACCAGGATCTGTTGAGAGTAATGGGTCATTACAGTTATACCACATGTGTGCCTTGGTTTGTCTGGGATGCACGGCATATACGGTCATCCAGCTCCTTCCAAAGAGTGGCTCACTACTGCCTTGCATTTTCGTGCTGTCCATGGCTATATGTAGAGCTTCTCTTACCTTATCTGAAGTGAAGTTATTCTCTTCCTTGTTCAAATGAGTGGTCAACACTCATTTCTCTTAGCACCATTTTCTTGTCTTTGTATATTATGTTTCATCTATCACTCTATCAAAGATCATGGCATTTTTAAATATCCAACTTAAGAAGATTTATCTAGCCATCTAATTTTGGAACAAATCATGATTTGAAAATCTTTGTTGGTGGGATTGCAAGTTTGTACAACCACTCTGGAAATCAGTCTGGCAGTTCCTTAGAAAATTGGACATAGTACTACCGGAGGATCCAGCAATACCTCTCCTGGGCATATATCCAGAAGATGTCCCAACCGCTAAGAAGGACACATGCTCCACTATGTTCATAGCAGCCTTATTTATAATAGCCAGAAGCTGGAAAGAACCCAGATGCCCCTCAACAGAGGAATGGATACAAAAACTTGGTACATTTACACAATGGAGTACTACTCAGCTATTAAAAAGAATGAATTTATGAAATTCCTAGGCCAATGGATGGACCTGGAGGGCATCATCCTGAGTGAGGTAACCCAATCACAAAGGAACTCACACAATATGTACTCACTGATAAGTGGATATTAGCCCAAAACTTAGGATACCCAAGTTATAAGATTCAATTTGCTAAACACATGAAACTCAAGAAGAATGAAGACTGAAGTGTGCATACTATGCCCCTTCTTCGAATTGGGAACCAAACACCCATGGAAGGAGTTACAGAGACAAAGTTTGGAGCTGTGACGAAAGGATGGACCATCTAGAGACTGCCATATCCAGAGATCCACCCCATAATCAGCTTCCAAACGCTGACACCATTGCATACACTAGCAACATTTTGCTGAAAGGACCCAGATATAGCTATCTCTTGTGAGACTATGCCGGGGCCTAGCAAACACAGAAGTGGTTGCTCACAGTCAGCTAGTGGATGGAACACAGGGCTCCCAATGAATGAGCTAGAGAAAGTACCCAAGGAGCTAAAGGGATTTGCAACCCTATAGGTGGAACAACATTATGAACTAACCAGTACCTGGAGCTTTTGACTCTAGCTGCATATGTATCAAAAGATGGCCTAGTCGGCCATCACTGGAAAGAGAGGCCCATTGGACTTGTAAACTTTATATGCCCCAGGACAGGGGAACGCCGGGGCCAAAAAATGGGAATAGGTGGGTAGGGAAGTGGGGTGGAGGGTATGGGGAACTTTTTGGGATAGCATTGGAAATGTAATTGAGGAATATACCTAATAAAAATATTAAAAAATTAAATAAAAAATATTTCCACAAAGCATTCAGAAATGAAGATCTATGGGAACTTAGTAAGGCAAAATTAAGTTTAATAATTTGAGAGTCATTCTTATGAGTGATTTTTATACAAATTGATTCTCTGCAAAAGATGATAAAAATTACCAAAATTCAAGTAAAATAAAGCACATATAGAGTGAGTAAGCAAAATCAATTCTATGAGGAAATATTCTTATGGTTACTTCTAGTGTCATAATAATTTTTTATTGCTGTTTGTTTTTTAGGTACTATGTGGTTTGTGACTAAACATTATAAAGAAACTATTGCTAACTAACACTAAACTAATGTGCTATGAAAGTGTGGTGGTGGACCTATGGTATAAAGGTGGTTCCTCATAAAACTGGACATAGTACTACAGGAAGATCCAACAATACCTCTCCTGGGCATATATCCAGAAGATGTCCCAACTGGTAATAAGGACACATGCTCCACTATGTTCATAGAAGCCTTATTTATAATAGCCAGAAGCTGGAAAGAACCCAGTTGTCCCTCAACAGAGGAATGGATACAGATAATGTGCTACATTTACACAAAACAATGAGTTTATGAAATTCTTGGGCAAATGGATCTGGAGGATATCATCTTGAGTGAGATCACAAAAAGAACACACACGACATGCACTCACTGATAAGTGGTATTAGCCCAGAAGCTGGGACTGCCCGAGATACAATTCACAAACCACATGAAACTGAAGAGGAAGGAAGAGTAAAGTGTGGATACTTCATTCCTCCTTAGAATAGGGAACAAAATACCCATGGAAGGAGTTACAGAGACAAAGTTTGGAGCTAAGATGAAAGGATGGACCATCCAGAGACTATCCCAACCGGGGATCCATCACAGAATCAGCCACCAAATGCAGACACTATTGCATATGCCAGCAAGATTTTGCTGAAAGGACCCTGATATAGGTGTCTCTTGTGAGGCTATGCCAGTGCCTGGCAAACACAGAAGTGGATGCTCACAATCATCTATAGGATGGAACACACAATGGAGGAGCTTGAGGAAGTACCCAAGGAGCTGAAGGGGTCTGCAACCTTATAGGTGGAACAACAATATGAACTAACCAGTATCTGCAGAGCTCATGTCTCTAGCTGCATATGTAGCAGAAGATGACATAGTTGGCCATCATTGGAAAGAGAGGCTCCTTGGTCTTGCAATCTTTATATGCCCCAGTACAGGGGAATGCCAGGGAGTGGGTGGGTAGGGGAGCAGGGAGGGGTAGGGTATAGGGAACTTTCAGGATATCATTTGAAATGTAAATAAAGAAAATATCTAATAAAAAATTAAAAACAAGGTGCAAGATTGTCAGAGATTGTGTAATTTAGGGAGAGTAGGTATTAACAAAATTAGATAAGGATTCTGTGTCTTCTTTAGTGGTTTGAAACCACTAGAAACCATACAATCTTAGTAGCAAGGCTGAAACATGGTTAACTATTAAATGTTAGGTCTCTACCTCATTATAATTCATACTTAAGTTAAAAATAGCATAGTAAAACTAAATGGTTCACTGTCTATATAAAAATAAAAAAATTGCTGGCAGAAAATAAAAAGTATCTCTTCTCTGTATATTTCTGTATCTTGGTTTAGTGATAAAACTTGAATGCTAATTGTACTCTCTAAATACATACTTTAAGTGTTGTCTCTCATACACTGACCCAGATATGCCATTTGGCTGGCAATTCCACATCATTTGTATATAGGAACATTTCCCTCCTTCCTCCTCTAACACCTGCAAAGATTGCACCTCTCTTCAAATGTTGAACCTTCCTGACTTTTCTGGTGGTTAGGAAAATAGGCCTGACCTCCCCTCCCCTTTAAAATTTTGTTCTTTCCATTGAGAATCTCATTACCATCTCTCAGTTTCAATGGTCTCTGGATATAAAGATACTAACGTATAAGTATCTTTACAAAATGTGAAACAAGATTTTAATATGTCAGTGGAAAATTTCCCTTTGAGAGTAAAAGAAACAAAAATCAAGGCCAAGCAATAGATCAAAGTTCAGACAGTACATAACACTCATGACCAAAGGGTAACCTGGTATTGGCAGGCAGAATTTAGGTGCAGACATATTCTGATTTATTGAATTTGTCTTTTTAAGGAAGATAAAGGAGTCGCTCTAATAGACAAGCTGAACACTCACTGCTGAATCTCAGAAGTAAATAGTTGTACTCTAAGGGATCTGGGGAGGAAGGGCAGTAAGACAGTGTCTGCTTTGATAGACAGACTGTGGGAAAGGAACTATGTAATTATGTGCATTGACTGTGGCTAATTCAGATGGTGCTAATTGTTCCCCGGCCGCCAGTCAAGGTGGCTCTCTGAGCCTCCACAACTCTGCTGAATCTCCTCTGAGAGCTAAGAGCAATGGGAGGAAGGTAACTGTGTCTGAAGGGGAAGAATGGGCTTTGCTCCAACAGTGTGTCGTAGCATCCCAACACTCACTGCAGGAAGCAGGGGTGGTGGCAGTGGCAGGAATCATGTCTTTTTCTTTTTGTTAATATGGTTTATAGCTTTTTTTTTTTCCTGTCAAGGAATGCTTGCCTCAGTTGATTTATTCAAGACAGTGCTCTTTACCAACAGTCACAGACATGATTTGTGAGGTAGAGAGGAGAGGCCCAGCACAGAATAGCCAGGAATCTGTACCAAGAGCCCAAAGATATTCTCTATATTGTCTGTGGAGTACACAAGGAGAACCGTTTGCTCCATCTAAGGAAAAACAGCTAAATGCAGTCTGTGAGGCTGACGGCTCCTGTTTAGGACAGACCTATCCTGATATTTTTTTCTTAGATAACACTAGCCACGATCATCCAAAAGAGAAAAGAACAGGTTAGATACAACCAAAATCATGTATTATTTCAAATGTACATATGCAAATATTGTCATTTATTAAACAAAATTATCAACTACACTTAAGATCTAAATGGTTCAAGCTTTCTCATTACTCTGCTCTGCCAAATTCTCCGTTATCTACTCTAGTGTTCCAACACATTTTCCTCATTTCTGTCCTTTCACTGCCTTTTTCCATGCACATTCCCCATTCATGGCTTTTGATAGTCAAGTATTAAAGGAATCTGGCTAAGTTTAGTGACATTTTGTCCAAAGAATGTCACTTTTTGTTTAGAATTTGTGTGCTCATCTGTAGTGGTAAGAATCTATTCAGGGGTTCCCCCTGGCAGTTTTGTACCTTTATCTGGACATTTTCTTCCCTCTTTTTTTTTTTTAAAGAAGAAAAGACTTTAAAACTAAGTGGTAAGAATGTCTACTTTTTACTCTGTTTTAAGTTTGTAGAGAGTTTGTTATTTTAAAGTTTGCAGCAAAGCTTATAAACATATCTACTACACAGGCCATCTCTATGTGATGCCTGTCAATGCCTAATGAGCTACACAGTCATCTGTGGGTATAATTCCTGTAAACACCTGATGGACTCTCCACCAACCTGGTGTGTCTGCTTAGGTTAGCTGCATCTGCTTTAGATGTTCCTCTTTTTCATTCATCTACATCTTGCTCTTTGGTTATCAATTCACACTTGGCTAGACTGTATGTGGAGCTGAGATGAATCTCATTCCTGTAACAACACTATTCAAGTATCTCCTTTCTAGTCATGACAGATCTGAATAACTTCTGCCTTTCAGTGCTATAACAGGGTTACTGAATTCATACAATGTACCAATGTGCATTTGCATCATAGAATCTGTGAAGTTAATAAAAGTTGTATTTATTGGCTGTACAAAGTTTCATTTTTTTCTCACTAGGTGAAGATCAGTATTTCTCATTGGGGAAAACACACACCTCTGAGAACCCTTGTCCCATGACGCTTGTACATGACAGGCTCATTTTGATTCATTTACTCTTTATTTTCACTTTATCTTCTTGTATTTGTTCCTCCTTGATGTTGTTGCTAGAACATAATAAGCATAGAAAATGCTTTTTGTTGTGTTTATGTGTTTCTTTCAGAAAGAGAAAAGAATGACAAAATTTACATTTTTCTTTAAAATGTAGAGCTGTGTTATTTCTGCCTTTGGCTTATTTTCCTAACCATAATTCATTGGATGTTTTAAAGGAAAAAATAAACAAAACAGAAAAAAAACTTGATTTCTTTTGTTTTAAAAGATATAAAAAAATTATATTGAGGAATATGCCTCTCAAAATGAATGTTTTGAGGAATATTGAAATAATAATTTATAGATATTTAAATCTCATTTAAAGAATTTTCACAGATTCTAAAATCTCCCTTGCAGTTTGTATTTATTTACCTTCTTCTCCATATTTTCCCTGCCCATCACAGGCGGCCAGGTGGGATGCTTTCTGGCATCACGTTAACATTTAGGAGGTTTTGGTTTCTGGAGCCTTTAGTGTTTTGAAACTTTGAAATGGAGTTTCTCAACCAGTAATTGATCAGGAAGAAACCCTTAGAATAAGGGCTAGGTAAGAAGGGAAGGTACGCACAGAACTTTGAAGCAAAGACTGGCTGTTAGAAAGGCTAGGATGGAAATTGACCTTAATCCTTCCCACTGACAGAATCCAGGAAGCTAAGAGAGAAGAACAAGGAAGAAAGCACCAAGGAAAGGGGGGCTTGTGAGCTAGAAATGGAGGCAGGCATGGCTGAAAACTGGGCTAACACAGAACAGTAACCAACACATATGAAATGAAGGATCTGGGAAGCTATTAGATTACCTGCAGGAAGTTAGCATATCCACAGCTCCCTTTATGGCATTAGTTAACCCTGAAGTATTTCCTTTGAATATCGGAGTAAGAAATAGTCATTCTTTTGGTTTGTATTGGAGATGTATCTTGTAAAAGAAATCTTGAGCTGGCTGTGTAGGAGATTGTCTGAGTTTCTGTGTTTCTTCTTGGCTGGGCTGGGACTTTTCTCTGAGCTTTTGCTGTGTAGAGATCAGAGTGGGTGAAAATAAAATTGGAACTAGTTAAATTGCAAGGTTACTTTTTCCTTACAGTTGGCATTACGGCCATCAGAAAAGGGTGTATTGACATTCAACAGCAAGTTATTTGTGTTATAGGCAATTCACTTTCAAGTTTATCCAAAGGAATGCTGTTTCCCGTGGCAAGTTCTGTGTTAAATTTATAGCATTTCAGGTTAATCTTACTGAGCACCAGGGGAAGGCAGTGAAATTGAGAGTGTGAGCCAAATAATCTTCCATAATAGTAGACTCGTGCTTGCCTCGTTTGACCTTTGATTGCTTAGCTGTTATGGGCTGCAGTATCTCGGAACAGTGCACAGCACTCTGGACCTTTCGAGTCTCAGCATCTGTTCGAAGTGTGATGATTCCTATCGCTCTCGGCACCTGCTCTCGGCACTCACGGCCACCGCGATGGTTCGTGGATAACAAAAGTCGTTTCTGCCTCTGTGGTAGTAAATGGTCTTAAATGAATTTTTTTCCAAAGAGCTTTTCCTTATAGAACAATTCAAACTGTTTTTGACCTTGTACAGTACTCATTGTCCTTTACAAAAATAGTCATCGTGGACTAAGGAGCTAACATTCCATAGCTGTCATGGCTGGCTGGTCTAACTCTAGTCATGGAAACTGAAGAAAAGGGATTGTAAGAGTTCTCTTGAATCTTTATGCACTGACTTATGCTTGAAACAAGCCTTTTTTCTTTCAGTAGAGATTTATATTACCCAAGCGATTGGCTTTCTAATTTCCTTTGGGAATTGTTAAACTGCATAATGGACTAACTGGTTTAGATTCATATTTCTGTTTTGTGTTTTAGATACTTTGAACACTAAAGGGAGTTTTATCTTGAAAAATTAAAGCTATGAAAGCAGCTTCTACTCCTTGGAATTGAAGGAATGCTTATTTTAAAATATCATGGCACTATTTTTATGTTTTAAAAATTTGTTTGCTAAGCACATATTGTATGTATTCCTGTTTGAATGTCAGCTGTATGCTTGTATCTCCTTTTTAAGAAGCTATGGTAGAGCTGTAGAGAGACAGCTCAGCAGTTAAGAGCACTTGTTCTTGCAGAAGAGCTAGGTTTTGTTCCTATTACTCACATGCTAGCTCCCACCGTAAGTGCATCAAGTTCCTGTCTTCTCCCCTCTGCAGGCTTCATGCATACATGTTGCACACATTCATACACACAGGTATAATACTCTTACACAAGAAATAACTCTAAAATTAAAAGGTGTGATTTTGATGTATGTGAAATATTACAACAAAATCTAGACATGTGTTAAGAGGGAAGATTTGCAGCTATGGGTAATTAAAACATTATGATAAAAACAAACAAACCTGAAATGAGAAAATTCATGCTAAAGCTGATGAAAAACCATTTGGTTGTCCAGCAGCCTCCCTAGATAGTTTCTGGATATAGATTTTGAAGCCGATTTTGACTCCCCTCTCTATGTGGAATGAATTAAATATCTCTTGGCATTCAAACCCTTTCTTTTAAGATCAATTAAAATTAATAGAAATATGCATTCCAGTTAACAGTGTCTATTTCACAGGAGATAATGTGCCTGTGCCTCTCACTGTATATGCTTGGCTTCACATGTCTCCACTGGCTATCACTGCATATTTTGCAATGGAGCAATTACTAAACAGCATCTATAGTCAGAAGTGATCAACTTGACTGTGGTCAAGCAGGATGACAGATGAAGAGTGGGATAAAACTAAAGTCAGATAGACTTATGGCTTGGAGGGAACTCAACAGAAAAAAAACATACGAATGGAAATCGCCTTGATAGAAAATCAAGTGACTGAATTATTTCCCAAGCCCAAAGAATTTGATTTAAAAAGTATCTAAGAAATGGAAGAAATGTTAAGTATTAGGTGCTAGCCATCTTTTGGTATGCAGCTGAGAGGAAGAAGATTATTGTAATGGCCAGGGATCACCTAATAGCACGAAAGAAAGCACCAGCCAGGAAAATCGAAGTTTTTCTGCCTCAAGCTTCAGTTAACGTTCCTATAAATGAGTAAATTTGAGTAAAATATCCTTCACTAAAGATCTGTTATTATTATTATTATATTCTATGTCTTAGTCAGGGTTTCTATTCCTGCACAAACATCATGACCAAGAAGCAAGTTGGGGAGGAAAGGGTTTATTCGGCTTGCACTTCCATGCTGCTGTTCATCACCAAAGGAAGTCAGGACTGGAACTCAAGCAGGTCAGAAAGCAGGAGCTGGTGCAGAGGCCATGGAGGGATGTTCTTTACTGACTTGCTTCCCCTGGCTTGCTCAGCCTACTCTCTTATAGAACCCAAGACTACCAGCCCAGGGATGGTCCCACCCACAAGGGGCCTTTCCCCCTTGATCACTAATTGAGAAAATGCCTTACAGTTGGATCTCATGGAGGCATTTCCTCAACTGAAGCTCCTTTCTCTGTGATAACTCCAGCTGTGTCAAGTTGACACAAAAATAGCCAGTACATTCTAGAACTCTCTGAAAATGTAGTAGGATGTTCAGTATTTGATGCTTCACACGCATGTAAATGCATACATATGCACATACATGCACAATGGATTGTATTGGCGTCAGTGGTTTCTTGTATATGACATGCAAAGTACAGCTAGCAAACGATGTAGACCAGGAACTCTGTTTTCAGACTTCTGCACAGTGATTAATGCAGTTTGTAAGAAAACCTTCAAATTATGTGTGTGAGCATTTTAACTTTGAGGTTTTCTTTTAGAAATATTTTTGATATTTCTAATTATTTTATCCCCTTCATATAAAATTTAGAACTAACCTGTTTTCATGCATTCTAATTAAACTGTAATTTTAATCAACATCTCATTTAATCTATGAATCTACATAAGCATTTTAGCATATAAAATATTACAATTGATGAACATGTCATTTTATTTTTTATTTAGGACCTCCTTGACTTTTTTTTGTTTCTGTTTTTTTGATATCTCTGTCTCTTTCTCCATCTGTCTTTCTCTGTGTATGTGTCTATCTGCATGTGACTGTATTTACATTCACATATATACCACAACACACTGGGAATTGGGTATAGAGGTCAGCAAACAACTTTAAATATTGATTTGCACTTCTACCTTGCTAGTGCATCTGGCAAACTAGCTGGCCTATGAACCTCTGAGGAAACTCTTGCTTTCGTCTCCCTTTTTTGTCACAAAAATTCTGGGATTACATATGCATGTGTCACCCTGCCCAATCTTTATGTGGATTCTGGGCATCTGAAGTCAGATCCTTACACTTGTGTGGTATGTGAGCTAACGTACTGAGCTAACTCCCCAGCCCCAGTGTTCTGTCTCATACAGATCTTTACACAGTTCTTAAATATGTACCTATGAATTTGTGTGATATTATTATGAATACATTGATTTTTCAAATATATTTTCTAATTATGATTGTTAACGCACTCATCTCTTCATCTCCATGGGGTCTTAATCAATAATTCAACCAGCTACAAATGAAAATACCTAGAAAGTTGCATGTGTACCAAACATATATTTAGTTTTATTATGTCATTGTTCTCAAAATAATAAGGCATGGCACAGCCTCTACATTGCATTAGGTAAACAAGTCAACCAGAGATAGTTCTATAGAATGATGCACTTTGGTCAATGTAAACACTGCCATTTTATACAAAGATCTTGAACACTAGAAGATGTTAGTGTGTGTAGGGTCCCAAGGACACCACAGAATAACAGAAACTGACTGTTCTATATTAGTTCTGTAATCGGCAGCTTTTAAAACTCAATTGTAGCAATGAGCACCTTTAATGCTCCTTGTGTTTTTGACTACATGTCTGAACTTTAGCCAGGATAACCTAAAAACTCTGGTTGCTATCTTCAGTCTTGGTTACTAAAAACCTTTGATTGAAGATCCTCCATAAATCATCCCACAGACAGCCTTGGTGGACCTTCAGCACTCCTCTAAGACTGGGTCTTTTCGTTGCTGTTTGGAAAAGTTGCCCTGCCAGCATAGGCTGCTGTTCAGTGATGTTAAATAGAAAACAGTCTAATAGCTCAGGCTCATTGGATACATCTTTAACTACAGCTACTGTTATCTCAATTTGTACAAAGGAACAAGATAAGAATTTTCTTTTAAAACCACTATTGTTTTACCATTAGGAGAAATTAATGTTCAAATTTGATCAATATTAAATAAACTTGAAGCATATTTCAGAACAAGAACCATTTATAGCCTCCCAAACTTAAAAACCTTAGGTTAAAAAGGAAAGAAATATAATAGCTAAGAGTCTGTCAGCTATTGCATGTTTGTAAGCATAATACTTGGGAGGCAGGAGGAGGATCAAGTTCAAAGCCAGCATCAATCACATAATGAATTCCAGGCCAACCTGTTTTACATGAGTCCTTGTCTCAAAAACAAACAAGCAAACAGAACAAAACAAAATGCTACCAACAATAAATGAGCCAAACCCAAGATCTGTTAGGGGAATGACTCCAGGAGAGGCTGATAATGCTGCCTGGATATTTGGCTTCAGGATCAGCACAGTAATCCTAGAAAAGCCACAGGACAGGCATTCTGAGCAGTGCTGACATTTAGTTTATGCAGCTAGAAGCTCTAGTAAAACCTATGACTGTACAGCATAGAGTGCAAGCGATGTTGATTCAGGATTGCTGGATGAAGGCAACGGGAGCTAAAAGATTTACATGTGTTCATGCATTGAGAAAAGGCTCATAGTTATACAGCTCACAATTTCTTTAGTTCTGCTTTAGTGCTAGAAGCATTTGCATATTTAAAGACTTTCACTATCATTAAAAAATGAGACACTGACAGTTATAATGCAGTGATAACAGATTCACATGCTTTCTGTGTGATGGAAGATTGTTTAGACTTCAAGGTTTATTTTGTCCTGCACCAGAGTCATTAATCTTCCTTCCTTATTTCCTTCCACTGCTGGGATATGACAAGGATTTGCTTTCACCTTGAAAATTCATATATGGTAGGGGGTTTCTATGCCCTAGTCCTGCAGTCTTAACATATCTTATGGAGTAAGAGCAAATTGTTTTTATATTCTTCACACTGTTATATCCTTGAGAAATGGTTTTCAAATTACAGATTAGATTTCTCTCTTGGTACTGGAAGATCATAAACAAATGCATTTTTATGTTATTTTTCTTTAGTGGGCTTTATGATTTCATCTTCAGCAACTGGACTAATTCAATAAGCAGCAGACCATAAGACGGTGAATGGATACACTATTAATTTTTATTGCTAAAGTTTCTTTTATGTACTGTTTGATCTAAAGATGTTATTCACATTTTTATGATGACAGCAGCAGACTTGAAGCAGATCTAACTCCATAATTCTTATTGATAAAGCCTGGGTATTTTAAAAGTAATGGCCCAAGGAATGGTGATTACCCACTAACCAGTTGATAGAGCGGGAAGTCGAGGCTGTGAGAGGAGACTGGGCAGTTGCGTACTGTTCCACTGGCCAATAGACAGGACACAGTTGTGAAGGGCTGAGGGCAGGAGGATAAGTTCAGGGCAGGAACCTGGAGATGAGTAATTATTTTTCTTTGTTCTCCTCCAAAATGAGAAATGCAGGCCCTAAAAACAATTTTCCTAAATTGCCTTAATTCTGTGATTACATGAAGCTTTAGATGAAGCAGGTTTCTAACTAAACTGGCCAGTCAAGTTGGAAGAAAATAAGAAAATGAAAGCAATGGATTCAAGATTTTTCTTAATTACAGACAGACTGGTGCCCTGGCCATATTGCCCTGGATATTTCACCTGAAACTGCATCTGTAATTAACAGCTGCTGCCGAGTCTCCCCCTCCTCAGTTCCCACAGACTCATCCAGTGCTAGTGATTAATATTCCTTTATGAGACCCGAGCAAAGAGAGCAGTAGACAATTTGGAATGCAGGAGGAGAGTGATATTAGCTAAAGCCTTGAAAGGATCATATTACATGGATTGGGCTGGTATTTATTGCAGGATCGTTACGCATAAAACTTTATGGAAATGCAAATAAGGTTCAGTATTTCTCAGAACTTAATTGGAGAAATAACATTTATTTGAAGAAGGCACATGAGATATAAATAAGTAAATAATTCCACTTAAACGTACAGCCTTCTTCATCATGCCTAATTTTTATAAAAAGATTTCAGCACTATTATTATATAAGTTATGTCTAAATGTGTTATAAGTGATCTAAAAAGTATGAGAAAAACAAGGCAAAATACATAAAGGTCTGTAATCTGAAAACCATTGCCATATTTTACTCCCATTTTCCTATGTAAATTTGAGCTACCATTTGATGTAATTTCATCACTCTGGTAAAGCAGTGCTCCAACAGATGTCCATTGCATTTAGTTTTATTTTGCAAATGGTTTCTGACAATTTGATACATGCTATAATGTTTTCTTGTCATTCTAACCCCCTACATTCTCTCACTTCTTTCCACATACAAGAATTCCCTCTTTCCTCCCAACTTGGCTCTTTCGTGTCTTGTTTGTTTGTTTGTTTGTTTGTTTTGATTTGCTTTTGCTTTGTAACATAGTATGTTTTACCAGTGTGGGTGTGAACATGGACATGGTGCTAACAACTAGGGCATGCATGAGTATGTACATCACTTAATACAATGACTTCCTCTACTTCTTGGGTGAAGTGGAGGCCTTATGATTCCCTTCTTGATCTACACCTGAATGTTTACTAGTTCAGTCTTGTGGAGGCGTGATGCAGGTAATTATTGTGAGCTCTTGAGTACATGGTTATGCCAGATCAAAACCACAGCATTTCTTGGTTTTCCTCCCCGTTTTCTTTGGTTCTTATATCCTTTCTGCTGCTCTCCTCCAAGGTGTTCCCTACATCACAGATGGGGTTATATAGGTGCCTTGATCAATACTGAACACTCAATAGTAACTTGTTCTTAATATCTTGACAAGTTATGTCTATATACTGTCATTCACTACATAGAGAGACTTTCTGACCAAGACCAAAGACAGCACTATTCTATGGTATTTTAGAGATATATTAAATATTAAAGAGACAGTTTGGCAAAATGTTCATTTATAGAAACAATAGTATTAGGCTTATCCCTATTGTTTATGACCTCTAAGCTGTGGGCTTTTTACCAAGTGAACAGTATCAGGCATAAACTCCTTATTAAGGAGCAGGACTAATAGCCAATGAGAAATTGATTTGTTACCCCCATACCGGCTGTGCTGCTATTGTACTACTAAGCACTTCTTGTCTGGCAAATCTGGTCTCATAGAATACAAAGTCTAAAGCTGAGAAGACCATCACTGACTTTTCTCCCTAGTTCCCCAAATAGTAACTACCTGCTTTAGGAAGGTCTTCTAACAGGGAGAAGGCTCCCAATTTTGCTTCAGTATGGTTTATTTGAATCCTGATCTGAAATATGTGATATTTACAGCTACAAGTTCTTACCATCCATTTCTGGTGG
The DNA here is from genome assembly GCF_978045245.1 of Mus caroli. Lineage (NCBI taxonomy): Eukaryota > Metazoa > Chordata > Mammalia > Rodentia > Muridae > Mus > Mus caroli. Next base: position 150,632,453 of record NW_028227258.1, on the reverse strand, counting down.
GCAACCAATAACAATGGCTGAATGGGTTGCAGGGTTCTGAGAAGCTTCTTGCTCAACAACTACTATGTAAGTGTCCCATGCCTGGCAAGGGGAATTTTGTTTAATAATCTTTGACTTCTGGGATTGGCTTTATCTACAATACATGGTACCCCCATACAAAGTACTTTTTAATATTTTTAAAGTTAGTATACAAAGTAAAGTTCTCCCATGTAGCTTCTTCATAATATTTACATGTATGATCTTTGTTTTAAAATGTTATATTTCCATGTTTTATAGAACCAATGATACAATTATACTTTACATTGCTTTATACACGTTTTAAGTTAGTCTAGGGAAAAGAAGAAACACTCATGATTATTTTTACAATATTATTTTTACTCCAGTCTCTTTTTTAAAAAAATAATGGTAATAATGGTTTAATTGTGAGGTTTTATTTTTTTCTTTAAGATTTTATTTTATTTAAATTTCTGTTTGAGTCTATGTGGATGCCCCTAGAGGCTAGAAGATGCCACTAGATTCTTTGAAGCAAATGCTCTTAACTGCTGAGCCATCTCTCCAGCGCCTCTTTGTTTCTTTATATAGATTGTAATACTGTCTGAAATCACTTGCTTTTCTTAAGTGTGTGTGTGTGTGTGGGGGTGCATGTTTAATGTGCATATGTGCATTTGTGTTTGCAGGTGTGCTCACGCACTGATAGGATTGGCACAAAGTCTCTCAGTGAACCTGGAGCTCACCATCTCAGCTAGACTGACTACTCAGGGAAGCCCAAGGATTCACCTGTTCTCTTCCTTCAGTGCTGAGGTGATAAATGCTAACTTGTACATGGGCGCTGGACATGTAAACTCTGCTTTTCACACTTGGCCAGCAAGCTTTCTTCCCGACCATTCTCCTAGTTCTTCATAGGCATATACTGAGTCACTCACAGTGAATCTTCTGTCTATATTTATTTGTGAATATATTTGCATTTTCTTAGTTTTTGAAAGATGTAGATGTAAGCTGAGAGGTTTTACCAGCATTTTAACAATGCATTCTATTGCCTTCTGACAGAACTTGTTCCTGATGATAGAGTCACTATGGTTCCCAGTGGGACGCTGTCAAGATTTTCTGTTTGTCTTTAGTTTTCAACATTTTTAGGAAAAAGTGTCAGATTTCAGAGCTTTTTATTTTTTTTAACCTGACATCTTTAGGGTTCACTGAAATTTTGGATCTGTCTTAGGCTTTTAAAAACAACAATTGGAAAGTTACAGTTATCATATCGTCAAATACTTTTTCTGTTCCTTGTTTTATCATCTTCATTTGGCATTCTCACATAGTGGCATTCATGATGGTGCCCACCAGTCCTATGAAGCTCCTGTCATTTGCCTGCATTTTTTACTCTGTTTTTCAGACTATACCTACTCCATATATCTTCAAGTTTTTTTTCTTGCAGGCTCATGCCTACTATTTAGTTCCTCATGGACTATTTATCTAGTTCCTGGGCTATACCAAGATAGTTTTATGAAGGAGCAAGGTAACTTGTATATGGCCTATTACATATTATCATTTTTCCTGTGACCATTCCATAACACATACATTTCACTATGGCACCTTCTAACTGCTTTTCCACTCTCTTTACCTTTCCCTATCATACAGCTCCCTTGCCTTTCTCTAATAGTATCTTTACTATTTTCAAGTCATTTTAAAAAGTTCACCAAGTGCAAGCAGTTATGTACGTGAGGGTATAGCATGTATATATTTGTGTGTTAACATGTGTTTGGAGGTCAGAGGATAAATAGGGGATAACTTCAAGTGTCTCCTATTTTTCTCACTTTTTTTGGAGACATGTTTAATTATTTAATTAGACATTTTAATTTCATTCACATTGCCCTTATTCATTTGTTTATTTATAGGTACCTAGATGGGTTCCCAGAATTGGTTATCACATTATACTAATTCATAATCCTGGTGCAGATTGCTACCCACCTCAGTGGTTTATGTTCCTGAATGAAAGACACACACATGGTCTTTATATTTTAATATGCCTTAAGACATACAATAGCTGGGTGTCTGTCTGTCCTCTATGCCTCTGGAATCTACCTCCTGCTGATAATTCTGAGTTACTACTTACTAATTTCTAGGTTCCATCTTGGCTGCTCTGGACCCATTTGTGGTCCCCTCTGGACTGTGCTTTCTTGGCCTAGAGTCCAGGGTGCTCTCCTGCTTCTCATCCCCACAGCAGCTCTCTTTCCTCTCTCCACAACTCCTGATGCCTTTCTCTCCGCAGTCCCAAGACCCAGAAACCCTAAAATCCTACCTCTGTCTCTCCTCCCCAACTATTGGCTGTTGACATCTTTATTTACCATAAGAACCACCTGGGGGCAAGTTCCCAGAAACTACATGCAGACTCTCTCATGCAAACAGTTTTTTTGAGGGACATAATTAGCGTTCATAGTACAAGCATTTAGAGATACAAGGTCCTCACTTGCCTGGAAGTAAGCTGGGAAGGCTAAGCTGGCTGGCTACCTTTTTAGGCTGGAGTTATAAGCATCTACCACCATGTCTGACATTTTAAAAAAATTTTATAATAAAATTTAGGTTCTGTGTTTGCAAGGCCAATACTATATATCACCTGAGCTAGTTCCCCAGTCCTCTCCCAATTTAGTTTCTACACATATAAGGAAGGCTGGGTTACTTGCCTTTCTGTATCTAATATCACTTAACCCAATAACTTCTCATTTCACTGATTTTCATGCAAGTGGAATTTCACTCACATTGCCCTTATTCATTTGTTTATTTATAGGTACCTAGATGGGTTCCCAGAATTGGCTATCACATTATACTAATCATGTTTATATAGGATTCTTTATGCATACTGATTTTTTTTTTTTTGTAGAACTGGTGTACCTATAGCTCAAAAATAAAAGCAAGGTTAACACTTGGACTATATCACACTAAAAAGCCACAGCACCACAAAAGTCACGGTCAGCAGAGCAAATGCAGCCCACATTCATCTCACAGAGTACAAAAATCCAGAATACATAAAGCATTCAGAAAACAATAGCCCCACAAAACAATCTAGTCTGAAGAACTGGTATCAAAGAAACAAAAACAAATGTTGATGAGGATGGACTGAGGGAGGCAGCCTTTACACTTGCTGGCAATATAAATAAAATTCATATCACTATAGTGGAGAACAAGACTGACATTCCTCGGAAATCTGAAAATACATTCATATACTTTGTGAAGTGTTTCCTGGTATATTCTTAGTTAGGCACAGGCATTGAGAACATCACATTGTGTTTTCTTTCAGAGAATATTTCCATAGTGTTTCATCTTACTAAGTCTCCAAGCTCGATGTATGTTGTCCACATGCTCAAGGGTGTGTGACCATTCACTGGTGGACAAAAACCCTACTTCTTCTGGTCCCCCAAAGATACTGGCTCCACAAAGCTACTGTTATAAATATTTCAATTATAATTTGAGAACACAAACATTAGCAAAACAGCAGTAGGTTTCCTTGTAGGTTCTATGATCTTCCCGGTCAGGTTTTTGACTAGGCTTTTAGGACCAGGAATGGCATCCCTCCTAGGAAGCATACCCTATAACCTATCAGAATGTCTTTGGCCATAAGCAGTATTCCTCTCTGACACAAGTGGGCACTTCTTGGAAGGCATGTCAGTATTTTCATTGCAATATGCAAGGTCTTGACTTTGGTCGCACTATCTTTCTCCCAAAGCAGCCTCCAAAGTCCTTTCTGTAACTATGTAAACTGTAGGACATTTACCCAGTTAGTTGAAGATGCCTTTTCTAAGTGAAATTTAGGGTATAGGCAATTTACTGGTAATTTTGAAGGTATAATTCTGTGGTTGATTGAATAACTTCCTCTTAGAGATGAACATATCCATGTCCCTAGTCCATGTGTTACCTTACATGCAAAAGTACTTTCAAAGAATGATTAAGGTTTTGCATTCAAGTGGTCACAGTCTTATTGTGTGTGATATTAAAATCAGAGAACCTTTTCTCTCTGTGTGAGAGAACTGGCAATGTGAGAAGAACTAGACACTCTTTGCTGGCTGTGAGATGTTTAGATCTATGTGCAGAGAATAGAAAAAGACTTCTAGAAGCTAAAAGTGGCCTTAGATGTTGGAAGAAAACAAGAAAATGAAGGAATTAGTCCTGCAGTCCAAAATGAACTAAAGATAGAAGGTAGAATATATGTATATGTGTACAGGTATCATGTATGTGTGTATATATTTTTTTCTTTTATTAAGCTGAGGTTTATGGAAATCAGTTAAAATTATGATATAATATTCAATAGCATTTTATTATACCAGAGTTAATATTTCATTAAGGCATACGTCTTTGAAGGATAGGTTTAAAATAATAAATGTTGGTTAGTAAGTAGTACATAAAATTGATATTCATTGTGCTGTCTTTTCTACATTTGTATGGAGTTGAAATTTCCATAATCAAAATAGAAAAAATAATGTGCTGTAGTTAGCATGGTTATACATGATACAGTAAATTCCATGGGGTTTAAATTTTTGAAAATGTCAGAAAGATATTAAACTTTGATTTAATCATTCCCATTCTTTGACGCCTTTTGTGTAGGTGGAAGGTGTATGCCCTGTATGTCATTCAGTCACAGGCACAGTATCAAGATAGCTTGTCTTCAAAATCAGTAAAACCCTAGACATTTAAATTAGCTGACAGAGAAGAAACATGTGAAGCATTGAAATTAGAGATCCAGGCTGAATATCAATTCATTACATAATGTGCAAGAAGCTCTCAATATTTGCAAATGTAGACAGGTAGGGCTGTTTAAAGTCTATGCTGTTTTAAATATTTTTCTCCTTTGCTATTTTTTTTAAGAAATAAGGAAGCAAATAGTAACCTCATTAAGTCTTCACATATTATTTTTGCATTAAAATCTTTATTATTCAGTAAAAATATTAATGTAAAAATAGCTAAATAAAACATTTACAATTTCAGGGAAATTAATGGAGCAATGAAAGAATACATTACAATTTAATAACCTATTAAAAATATTGGTTTGTCTTGGGTAGCAGGTTATCAAATGGATGTGTCTTTAATATTTACTAAAAAGACTAATGATGAAAATCAGTTCAAACCACCCTATGCTTTGATTTTTTCTTTATTACTTTGCTCTGGATTAGTGAACATAAGAGCCAAGCAGAATTTCTCACCTCAAAGATTGAGCTATCAAATTCTATTTCTCTAAAATTAAAGACAAATGCAATTTTATTTTGATTGGAGTGAGAAACACATAGCTTAGTGTTATAATATATTTCCCATCCCTTTGGAGTAAAGGAATGAGTCATTAGAACATCTGTGTTTTTCTAGTTATCCTTTCAGTGACATACCTCACCTTACCAAAAGTCCCAGACCTGCTTATGTATCAGTAATGATAACTCTTCCTTTAGATGATGCTTCTGTCTATTTTAGCCTTTACTTTTATAGTTGTGAATACCCTTAGAATCTAATGACATTAAGTGATGGATTCTCTGGAAGTATCTTTAGAAAACAGTTAACTTCAGGATTGAAGTTTTTCTTCATTCCCAGAACAGAAATTGGCTCATGATCTTCTGGTCTGATCTGCCTGATCCCAGAGCCTTGGATTTACAGTTATGTGTTCATTTCCTGAATAAGACAAGACCCAAACCATCAATTACAAATAAAGTTATATATGTTTCCAAGTTACCAACTGTTTTTGTTAAGTCTACTTCAGAAAAGCATTCTGCATTTTTACCTTACATTTAAAACTAAACTCAGATCATCAAAAATCTGTGGAATACTTCATTGAAGTATATAGTAGTTCCTTGTAATGACATTTTTGCTCATTTAGATTATGGCTAGTCCAAAATAGGATGTATCCATTAAATGCTTCTCAGGGATCAGGGTACCCTGTAGGAGATGACACAGGAAAAGTGTAAAGCCAGAGAGAGGACACCAAATAAATAAAGCCCTGTAAATCATCATTTAGTAAAACTCATATGAATTCAGAACCTCCAGCAGATGCCCAGGGCCTGCACCAGTCTATAACAGGTACTTTATAATATGGATCCCAGTTTAGTGTTCTCATTTTATTTCCAAGTGCACAATTGAGTGGGCCTCTGTTTTTTGTGCTTGTTTTGGGGGGGGGGATCTTTTGCTTTTGTCTATTTGTTTTGCCCAATTTTGATATGGTAGTTTTTGTTTTATCTATTGTATTATTGTATTTCATTATTATTCCCTAGAAGGCTGTTTGTTGTCCAATGGGAGACAGAAAGGGAGTAGATCTGGATGGAAGGGGAGGTGGGTAGCAGCTAGAAGGAGCAGAGGAAGGGAAACCATAATCAGGACATATTATTTGAGAACAATTATATTTTCAATAAAAGAAAAAAAAAGAAAGTAAGCAAAACAAAAAGAAATGTGGTGAATTATGTTAGTGTGGTCAAGGTGCTTTTTTTCTGTTTCTCATTTTCTTGCCCATTCATGAGAATAGTTGCTCCTCTGTTGGAAGGACATTTCCCTCATTTCTTAGCATTGGAAATTCCTCATCATTCTTTAATTTGGGAATCCATTAACTGTACTGGCCACAGTCTCTTTTCTTTCCTTTAAGTGATAAGACATCACTTATGAAATAGTTGTCAAATCATAAATATTCAAACACTGCAGGGCTAGAGAGACAGCTCAGTGCTTGTGCTTATGCACATGGACTGGTGTTAAATAAAACCCAAGCCACAATGCCTCAGGCTTCTGTGGGCATGAGCACTGATGTGCACACATTCATACAGAGACACATACAAAATTCAAGTAAAAAACTCTAAGTGATAAAATCTAAAAAGTAAATTAAAATTTAAACTCTTAATTTTATCTCTTGACAGTTTTGTCAGACTATGACTTTGAGCTGTCTCAGACCGAATGTCTTGTCAATGCCAACAAAGCTATAGAATGCTGGGTATCCTGATCTCAAGCTCTATTACAGAGCAATAGTTATAAAAACTGCATGGAATTGGAACAGAGACAGACAGGTAGATCAATAGAATAAAATTGAAGACCTAGAAATGAACTCACATACCTATGGTCACTTGATCTTTGACAAAGGAACTAAAAGCATCCAGTAGAAAAAAGTCAGCATTTTCAACAAATGGTGCTTGTTCAACTGGTGGTTAGCATGTAGAAGAATGCAAATTCACCCATTCTTAACTCTTTGTACAAAGCTCAAGTTCAATTGGATCAAGGACCTCCACAGAAAACCAGATACACTGAAACCAATAGAAGAGAAAGTGAGAAAGAGCCTCAAATACATGGGTGCAAGGGAAATTTTCCTGAACAGAGCACCAATGGCTTATACTCTGAGACCTCATAAAATTGCAAAGCTTCTAAAAGACAAGGGACACTGTCAATAGGACAAAATAACAACCAACAGATTGGGAAAATATCTTTACCAACCCTCTGTCTGATAGAGGGCTAATATCCAGTATATACAAAGAACTCAAGAAGTTAGACTCCAGAGAATCAAAAACCTATTAAAATTTTTGGTGCAGATTCTTCTGGTTCCCATCTGTGCCTGGATCTGATCCTGTGCATAGATCTCCATAAGCAAATACTGCTAGGAGAGAGTTGGTCTCCCAGGAGTGCTGACAAACCTGTGAGCACTGGTAAGACCACCACTTCTGCTCTGAAGGACCTGCCCAGAGCGTTCAGGACATAGAAACTGAGCAGTAGCCTGGGACAGGATCCTTCTGGTTTCCATCTGCACCTGGAGCTGATCCTGTGCCACAGTGCTTCATACCCAAATATCATCAGGAAAGAGATGGTCTCTCAGAAGTTCTGACACACCTGTGAGCACAGGTAAGACCACCACTTTGGTTCAAATTCCTGACCCAAGAGGGACCTGCCCAGAGCCATCAGGACACAGGAACCAAGGAAGAGTCAGGGACAGGATCCTTCCAGTTTCCCTTGGCACCCTGGACCTGACCATGAACCTCAGCTCTCCATACCCAAATTCCTCCAGGAGAGAACTGGTCTCTCAGGAGTACTGACCCACAGGCTTGTGGGAGGGACAAGCCACAGTCAGAGACAGCAGGACCAGCTAAAACCAGACATAACCAGATGGTGAGAGGCAAGGGCAAGAACATAAGAAACAGAAACCAAGGCTACTTGACATCATCAAAATCCAGTTCTCCCATGACAGAGAGCCTTGGGTACCCTAAATACACCAGAAAAGCAAGACTCTGATATAAAAATCACATCTCATGATGATGATAGAGGACTTAAAAGAGGACATAAATAACTTCTTTAAAGAAATACAGGAGCACACAGGTAAACAGATAGAAGCTCTCAAAGAGGAAACACAAAAATCCCTTAAAGAATTACAGGAAAACATGAACAAACAGGTGAAGAAATTGAACAAAATCTTCCAGGATCTAAAAATAGAAATAGAACCAATAAAGAAATCACAATGGGAGACAACCTTGGAGATAGAAAATGTAGGAAAGAGATCAGAAGTCACCAACAGAATGCAAGAGATAGAAAAGAAAATCTCAGGTGCAGAAGATTTCATAGAAAACATTGACACAACAGTCAAACAAAATGCAAAATGCAAAATGCAAAATGCAAAAAGCTTCTAACCAAAAACATCCAGAAAATCCAGAACAAAATGAAAACACCAAATATAAAGATAATAGGTATAAAGAGAGTGAAGATTCTCAACTTAAACGTCCAGTAAATATCTTAAACAAAATTATAGAAAAAATCCCTAACCTAAAGAAAGAGATGCCCATAAACATACAAGAAACCTACAGAACTCCCAATAGACTGGACCAGAAAAGAAATTCCTCCCGTCACATAGTAGTCAAAACACCAAATGCACAGAACAAAGATAGAATATTAAAAGCACTAAGGGAAAAAGGTCACGTAACATATAAAGGTAGACCTATCAGAATTAGACCAGCTTTATCACCACAGACTATGAAAGCTAGAAGATCCTGGGCAGATGTCATACAGACCCTAAGAGAATAAAATGCCAGCCTAGGCTACTATATCCAGCAAAACTTTCAATTTCCATAGATGGAGAAACCAAGATATTCTATGACAAAAATAAATTAACACAATATCTTTCCACAACTCTAGCCCTACAAAGGATAATTGATGGCAACGCCATGGAGGGAAACTACATCCTAGAAAAAGCAAGAAAGTAATCTTCTTTCAACAAACCCAAAAGAAGATAGTGACACAATCATAAAAATAACATAAAAAACAACAGGAATCAGCAATCACTATTCCTTAATATCTCTTAACATCAATGGACTCAAATCCCCAATAAAATGGTATAGAATAACAGACTGAAATGTAAATAGGACCCAGCATTTTGCTGCATACAGGAAATGCACCTCAGTGTCAAAGACAACACTACCTTAGAGTAAAGGGCTGGAAAACAATTTTCCAAGCAAATGGTCCCAAGAAACAAGCTGGAGTAGACATTCTAATATCGAATAACATCAATTTTCAACCAAAAGTTTTCAAAAATGATAAGGAAGTACACTTCATACTCATCACTTCATTTTTCAAAGAAAAATCTACCAAGACGAACTCTCAGTTCTGGACATCTATGCTCCAAATGCAAGGACACCCACATTCACAAAAGAAACTCTACTAAAGCTCAAAGCACACAGTGAACCTTACACAATAATAGTGGGAGACTTCACTTAGCAATAGAGATCATGGACACACAAACTAAACAGAGATGCAGTGAAACTTACAGAAGCTATGGACCAAATGGGTTTAAGATATATATATATATATATATATATATATATATATATATATATATATATATATATATAAAAATAAAACAATTCATCCTAAATCAAAAGAATTTATCTTATTCTCAGCACGTCATGGTACCTTCTCCAAAACTGATCAGTCACAAAACAGATATAAGAAGATTGAAATAATCCCATGCCTCCTATCAGATCTTCAATAGAAACAAAAACGCATACACATGGAAGTTGAACAATGCCCTACTCAGTGTTAACTTGGTCAAGGAAGAAAGAAATTTTAGAATTTTATGAAAATGAAGGCACAAGATATACAAACTTTTAGGACACACTGAAAGCAGTACTGAGAGGAAAACTCACAGCTCTGAGTGCCTCCAAAAAGAAACCAGAGGAAGCATACACTAGCAGCTTGACAGCACATGTGAAAGCTCTAGAACAAGAAGAAGCAAATACACCTAAGATTAGTAGATGACAGGAAATAATCAAACTCAGGGCTGAAATCAACCAAGTAGAAACAAAAGGAATTATACAAAGAATCAACAAAACCAGGAGCTGGTTCTTTGAGAAAATCAGCAAGATAGATAAACCCTTAGGCACACTAACCAGAGGGCACAGAGACAGTATCCAAATTAAGAAAACCAGAAATGAAAAGGGAGATAAAACAACAGAAACTGAGGTAATTAAAAAATCCTCAGATCCTACTACAAAAGCCTATATTTAACCAAACTTAAAAATCTTGATGATATGTACAATTTTCTAGACAAATACCAAATACCATCAGATAAACCATGTAAATAGTCTCATAACCCCTAAAGAAAAAGAAGCAGTCTTTATAAGTCTTCCAACCAAAAAAAAAAAAAAAAAAAAAAAGACAAAAAACTTAGGACCAGATGGGTTTAGTGAGAGGTCCTTGATACAGTGAAGGGTTGATATCCCAGCATAGGGGAAATTGAGGGCAGGGAGGCAGGAGTGGGGGGTGGGAGAACACCCTTATAGAATCAGAGGGAGGGACGATAGGAAAGGGGACAATATTTGAAATGTAAATAAAGAAAATATCCAATAAAAACTTTAAACAATGCCCCCCAAACCTAGAAAACAAAATGTAGTGCTGAATAAAAACAACTTAAAACTGAGAAAAACCTATCCTATAACCAATTAGAAGCTCGCGCGCACGCGTGCGCGTACACACACACACACACACACACACACACACACACACAAACACACACCAAACAAACACCACCACCACAACAAAAAAACTTATAGAGCCAGCTATGCCTAACCATGAAAAAACAACAACAACAACAACAACAAAAAAAAAAAAAGAAGGAAGGCTGGGTAACAAAGCAACTCAGTTTAGGAAAAACACAAGGAGTGTGTGTGTGTGTGTGTGTGTGTGTGTAAGCAAATCTGGTGTAGAAACCAATTTTCACTAGACAAGGATTTTGAGAATAAATTCAGTTATATATGCAAACATGTTGGAGAAGTGTTGACCTTCAGAGAATGTTACTTCCTTTCTTTATGTGTCTGACAATTACTCCATCTGTATCACTCTGTATTATTATTCAACAATTTCTTCCAAATATCAAGAATTTGACAGTGTGCCTTCGGTGTGGTGCCATTTGACAAGCAGTACTAAAATTGTTGCATTTACATTTCTACATGTTTTCTCCTTCTATTTTTTAAAAAGTTCTTTGTTTTATATGGAAAACATTTATTTCTGACCTTAAATATATGCAGAGAGTATTTTTATGGATGGATTAGCTTTTGTAGGTTTCTTCTCAGAAGCACAGTAAAATGAAGGGGACAAAACCAATATTGTATAGAGTGGAAAAGTTGGATGGAAAGAGCTGAGATTTATTTTTGCTTAGTTTGATAGAATTTAAGAGTGATTTTGAATAGTGATATATAGTCTGCAATGAATTGTTAAGATATTGATATTTTTAAATTCACCATTTGGTCTTTTGACTGATCCATTATATTAATAGCACACACTGATGTTCAGTCAATTTAACAATAATTGAATGTAATATGATGCATGAAATCCACTGTGTGATTATCTGCAGGACAAAAATTTATTTTGTGAATGCTATGATGTGCACAGAAATGAAAAGTTCAGATCTTACCTTGAGATGAAGTTTCAATGATATCTCAATACAAGTGTCTCACTGTAATTTTCAAATGCATTTAGAAGGGAATGGGATAAACCATTCATATGTGCTGCCTTTAAGTGGTGCAACAGTAACATACTGGTACTTTCTTTTATAATAAGTGCCTTTTATATCATTCTTCAGCATCTGCTTTAAGTAATATTTGTCAAAATTAATTGTTCCTGCCCTCTCACATCAATGTCATGAATAGTTGTTACAAAATATACCCTGCCTTCTGATCACCAATAGTGTATCCATCATGGAAAGTAGACATGAGTTCCACCACTGACCTTTCTACATCAAGTTTAACATGTATAAACGTTAAAGAAGTACCTTTCAGGTCAGTGGGGAGATCTTTGTATCTAAGCATTACTATTTTAATGCTATAGGAACTTTATATCTGCATCCTAAGCAGGATTTCCTCTAGAATCTGTTCCTACATTTTGCTTAATGCCCATTGCTAAACACATTTAAATTAGTTTCAAACTCGTTATCTTTCTCTATGCAAATATAAATAAAAGGAGACAGACCTCATTTGGAATCACTGTGTACTTGGAATCCTGCCTCCTCAACTGATGCCACTTCTTGTTCTGTATCCATTTGTTAAGCCATTAGTATAATTTAGAGTGTGTTTTGCATTGCTTTAACAAAAATTCTTAATATAAATACCTTAAAGAAGGAAAGTGTCATTTTGGTGACGGTTTCAGATACTCGAGTCTATAGTCACTTGGTTTTGTTGTTTCTGGGATAGTGTTGAGGTACAGTGTTAAAAAGTGAGTGTACAGCTCATGGAGATCATGAAGCAGAGACAAACTGAGACAGGATCCCCTTTAAAAGCCATACCTGGACAAGCTTTCTTCCACAATGCTCTTTCTCATGAATGTTCTATTATTTCCAATTTATCATAGGCTAGTGATCACACATTTATCACACAAGCTTTTGGAATATGCTTAAAATCTACAACATATTTGTTCCTGATTTCTAAGCACCTATGTCCATGTCACAGTTAAAAATGTATTTAGTTTCTTTCCAAGTCTCTACAAAGTTAACTGTTCCAGCAGTGCTCAAAATCTGAAGTCCAATGCCTTCTCTAAGGTTTAAAGAAAACTCAGCCACAGACTGCTGAAAATAAAAATGCAACTAAAATAAATTGAAGATACAGAGGCATAGGCCTGAACATCACTTTCCAAATGTGAGGAGTAGGAGAACAGTAAGAAAGGCTTAAATCAAACTAGACCAAAACCAAGGTGAACACACATTAGACACTATAGCTCCATGTTTGGCATCTGAGGTACATGGTGGTTTGAGTTCTAAAGAGTTTGACAAATCTTGTCTCTGCTGGCAATAGCCTGCATGGCCACCCTCTTGGTTAGATGCTGCCAACTTCTGGGAGCTTTCAAAGTAAAAGAATGATTTATTTTGGCCTTTTGCACATCCACCTGTTGGGGGACATTTAAGACTTAACCTATTGCATTTAGTATCTCAGAATTTGTATCCTTAGATGCAATGTCATGTGGAAAGTTGTTCATATCATGAACATTCATAATTGCATAAATGGATTCTTTCGACCCCAAAACTGAAGACAAAACTGCTTATCACAGTGCTATGTTTTTGAAATTAAATTGTCAGTGTATTGTTTTGGGGACATGGGACATTTAAGAGACAGTTATATCTTGAGGGCTGAACATGATCTCACAAATGAGTGTTGTTGGTATGTGCTATGTGTCCTTTGTTTCAATATCTAACCTCTCTCTCATATGCCTTCTTACTATGTGATGCCAGTGGCCATGTTATAATGTAGCAATCAGGTCCCCAGGAAATGTGACTTCTCTTGGACTTCGCAGCCCTCACTATTTTGAGAAATGCATCTTACTTATAAATCAACTAGTCTGTGGTTAGTAGTAGAAAATGTATGCAGACACACAGGTTACCTTCAACGGCTCAGTTCCTTCTAAAACTTCTATGCCTGTGCTTTCTCTTCACTGTTCTAGCTATGGTTCCACTAGAGCTCCTCTAGTTCTAGAATATCTTAATCATAACCTTGCTTGGGACACATCTTTCTACTCCATCTGTATTATTTATCCTTTTTATTAGTTAGGATTCCTCAGAGAAATAGTACCAATTGTGTATGTATATGTACGTGTACGCAGAAAGAGGAGTGTTATAAAAACCTGGTTTAAGTTATTATAGACACAGAGAAGTCTCATGTACTACATTAACAAGTTGTAGACATCGGGTGGTATCATTCTAGTGCAACTCTAAGTGGTTCAAGCAGGTCATCTGGTAGTGTAATGTTTGATACAAATTCAGTTCAAATAACTGAGGAAACTGATATTCCAGCTAGAAAATACTCATGCAGAGATCCTTACCCCAGTTTGTTCTATTCCCTGGACCAGGGTCGTCACAGAGGAGACCAGTGTGCTTTACTTGGTCTACACTTCAAATGCTCATCTTGTCCAAAGCACAGAAACACCTGATTATAATGCTTAAATGAATAAAATGCCTACAATCTGCTCCACTGATGTGGGCAAGTAAAACTGTCATGGACTTCTAGTTACATTATGAGTGTGCATTCTCTGGAAAAAAAACCAAGTCCTGAGCAGACTGCAATCTTATGGTCCCAGAGTATGTGTCTATCTCTTGTCCTATATGTAAGACTCTCCACCCACCTTGTGGGTGTCTTGTTCCTTCTTACCCTTGTAATTCCCAACCTAGAAGTTATGCCTTGGCACTGGGAAGGTATTCAATAAGTGTTCATTGAATGCATGAGCTGTTCTATTAACCTTTAGCTTGAATTCTTACTAACATTAAACAATATAATTATTTTGGCTTGATTGCTTGTGTAAAGCCAACATTTACTCCTGGCCAATTACCATTGAATATATATGTAACAATATTCAACATTCTGGTTTTATTAACTTTGCTCTGGGATTTATAGACTAAACCTTCTCAATTCAGGGTTTGAATATTTTATGCTGATTAAAGCTGTGGCTACCTTGTTAGAATTCCCTTTGTTGCTCTCCGTGAGGGAAAAGGATGTTCAATTTAGCTGTTTTAAATTAGAATGTAGAATATGAAAGAAAAGATGCTTCTGAATAAAACTGGCTTAGGTTAGGAAGCTGGTGCCAGATATCCTTGTTCTTACTTACAGCCTCCTCAGCCTAAAGATTGACAGAAATCCACTGGAAACAGTATGTTTCCGGGACTGCTGAACGGGTGATTCTTCATGTGGCATAAGCATTATTGGCATCACAGGACACTCATTTATATGTGAGAGTAACCGACTTTCCAACTGTTTTGAAGTAGGGTGTAGATGAGTTGACATATCAATTTGATGACAGAGTACTTGTATGTACTATATTTTAAGTTTAATGTACTATATTTCTTTCTTTCGTTGTATCATAATGTCTGCGAATTGTCCTTCAGTTTCTGTCACATGCTTTCTTTCTTTGTTTGCACCGTGTGTTTTACATACACATACTGGCTGCTTATGTCACTTTCTTATATAACTCAGAAACTTCCCTACCCTCCATGTGCCTATTGGTAGTATTGCCTATAATGGGCTGAGCTTTGCAACATCAATCATTAATCAAGAAAATGCCCCATATGCCAACCTAACAGGCAATTCTTCACCACAGGTTTCCTCTTCCTAGAAGATTTAGGTTAGTGCCAAGTTGATAAAATTAACCAGCACAACATCTTTTTTTTAAATATTTTTTATTACATCTTTTCCTCAATTACATCTCCAATACTATCCCAAAAGTCCCCCATACCCTCCCCCCCCCACTTGCCTACCCACCCATTCCCATTTTTTTGGCCCTGACGTTCCCCTGTACTGGGGCATATAAAGTTTGCATGTCCAATGGGCCTCTAGTTCCAGTGATGGCCGACTAGGCCATCTTTTGATACATATGCAGCTAGAGTCAAGAGCTCCGGGGTATTGGTTAGTTCATAATGTTGTTCCACCCATAGGGTTGCGGATCCCTTCAGCTCCTTGGGTACTTTCTCCAGCTCCTCCTTTGGGGGCCCTGTGATCCATCCACTAGCTGACTGTGAGCATCCACTTCTGTGTTTGCCAGGCCCCAGCATAGACTCACAAGAGACAGCTCTATCTGGGTCCTTTAAGCAAAACCTTGCTAGTGTATGCAATGGTGTCAGTGTTTGGAAGCTGATTATGGGGTGGATCCCTGGATACGGCAGTCTCTAGATGGTTTATCCTTTCGTCACAGCACCAAACTTTGTCTCTGTAACTCCTTCCATGGGTGTTCTGTTCCCAATTCTAAGGAGGGGCATAGTGTCTACACTTCAGTCTTCATTCTTCTTGAGTTTCATGTGTTTAGCAAACTGTATCTTATATCTTGGGTATCCTAAGTTTTGGCCAAATATCCACTTATCAGTGAGTACATATTGTGTGATTTCCTTTGGACTGTGTTACCTCACTCAGGATGATGCCCTCCAGGTCCATCCATTTGGCTAGGAATTTCATAAATTCATTCTTTTTAATAGCTGAGTAGTACTCCATTGTGTAAATGTACCACATTTTCTGTATCCATTCCTCTGTTGAGGGGCATCTGGGTTCTTTCCAGCTTCTAGCTTTTATAAATAAGGCTGCTATGAACATAGTGGAGCATGTGTCCTTCTTACCAGTTGGGACATCTTCTGCCCAGGAGAGGTATTGCTGGATCATCCGTAGTACTAGGTCCAATTTTCTAAGGAACTGCAAGACTGTTTTCCAGAGTGGTTGTACAAGCTTGCAATCCCAGCAACAATGGAGGAGTGTTCCTCTTTCTCCACATCCTTGCCAGCATCTGCTGTCACCTGAATTTTTGATCTTAGCCATTCTGACTGGTGTGAGTTGGAATCTCAGGATTGTTTTGATTTGCATTTCCCTGATGATTAAGGATGTTGAACATTTTTTCAGGTGCTTCTCTGCCATTCCGTATTCCTCAGGTGAGAATTCTTTGTTCAGTTCTGAGCCCCATTTTTTAATGGAGTTATTTGATTTTCTGGAGTCCACCTTCTTGAGTTCTTTATATATATTGGATATTAGTCCCCTATCTGATTAGGATAAGTAAAGATCCTCTCCCAATCTGTTGGTGTTTTTTTTGTCTTATTGATGGTGTCTTTTGCCTTGCAGAAGCTTTGCAGTTTCATGAGGTCCCATTTGTCAATTCTTGATCTTACAACACAAGCCATTGCTGTTCTATTCAGGAATCTTTCCCCTGTGCTCATATCTTCAAGACTTTTCCCCACTTTCTCCTCTATAAGTTTCAGTGTCTCTGGTTTTATGTGAAGTTCCTTGATCCACTTAGATTTCACCTTATTACAAGGGGATAGGAATAGATCAATTCAAATTCTTCTACATGATAACAACCAGTTGTGCCAGCACCATTTGTTGAAAATGCTGTCTTTCTTCCACTGGATGGTTTTAGCTCCCTTGTCAAAGATCAAGTGACCATAGGTGTGTGGGTTCATTTCTGGGACTTCAATTCTATTCCATTGGTTTACTTGTCTGTCACTATATCAGTACCATGCAGTGTTTATCACAATTGCTCTGTAGTAAAGCTGTAGGTCCGGCATGGTGATTCCACCAGAGGTTCTTTTATCCTTGAGAAGAGTTTTTGCTATCCTAGGTTTTTTGTTATTCCAGATGAATTTGCAGATTGCACTTTCTAATTCGTTAAAGAATTGATTTGGAATTTTGATGGGGATTGCATTGAATCTATAGATTGCTTTTGGCAAGATAGACATTTTTACAATGTTGATCCTGCCAATCCATGAGCATGGGAGATCTTTCCATCTTCTGAGATCTTCTTTAATTTCTTTCTTCAGAGACTTGAAGTTTTTATCATACAGATCTTTCACTGCCTTAGTTAGAGTCACGCCAAGATATTTCATATTATTTGTCTATTGAGAAGGGTGTTGTTTCCCTAATTTCTTTCTCATTCTGTTTATTTTTTGTGTAGAGAAAGGTCATTGACTTGTTTGAGTTAATTTTATATCCAGCTACTTCACCGAAGCTGTTTATCAGGTTCAGGAGTTCTCTGGTTGAATTTTTAGGGTCACTTATATATACTATCATATCATCTGCAAAAAGTGATATTTTGACTTCATCTTTTCCAATTTGTACCCCCTTGATCTCCTTTTGTTGTCTAATTGCTCTGGCTAGGACTTCAAGTACAATGTTGAATAGGTATGGGGAGAGTGGACAGCCTTGTCTATTCCCTGATTTTAGTGGGATTGCTTCAAGCTTCTCACCATTTATTTTGATGTTGGGTACTGGTTTGCTGTATATTGCTTTTATCATGGTTAGGTATGGGCCTTGAATTCCTAATCTTTCCAAGACGTTTATCATGAATGGGTGTTGGATCTTGTCGAATGCTTTTTCTGCATCTAACAAGATGATCACGTGGTTTTTGTCTTTGAGTTTGTTTATATAATGGATTACATTGATGGATTTCCGTATATTAAACCATCCCTGCATCCCTGGAATAAAACCTACTTGGTAAGGATAGATGATTGCTTTAATGTGTTCTTGGATTCGGTTAGTGAGAATTTTATTCAGTAGTTTTGCATCAATATTCCTACGGGAATTGGTCTGACGTTCTCTATCTTTGTTGGATCTTTCTGTGGTTTAGGTATCAGAATAATTGTTTCTTCATAGAAGGAGTTGGGTAGATTTTCTTCTATTTCTATTTTGTGGAATAGTTTGTGCAGAACTGGAATTAGATCTTCTTTGAAGGTCTCGTAGAACTCTGTACTACACCCATCTGGTCCTGGGCTTTTTTTGGCTGGGAGACTATTAATGACTGCTTCTATTTCTTGAGGGGATATGGGACTGTTTAGATAATTAACTTGATCCTCATTTAACTTTGGTACCTGGTATCTGTCCAGAAATTTGTCCATTTCCTCCAGGTTTTCAAGTTTTGTTGAGTATAGCCTTTTGTAGAAGGATCTGATGGTGTTTTGGATTTCTTCAGGATCTGTTGTTATGTCTCCCTTTTCATTTCTGATTTTGTTAATTAGGATGTTGTCCCTGTGCCCTCTAGTGAGTCTAGCTAAGGGTTTATCTATCTTGTTGATTTTCTCAAAGAACCAACTCCACGTTTGGTTAATTCTTTGAATAGTTCTTCTTGTTTCCACTTGGTTGATTTCATCTCTGAGTTTGATTATTTCCTGCCATCTACTCCTCTTGGGTGAATTTTCTTCCTTGTTTTCTAGAGCTTTTAGACGTGTTGTGAAGCTGCTAGTGTGTGCTCTCTCTAGTTTCTTTTTGGAGGCACTCAGAGCTATGGGTTTCCCTCTTTGAAATGCTTTCATTGTGTCCCATAGGTTTGGGTATGTTGTGACTTCATTTTCATTAAACTGTAAAAAGTCTTTAATTCTTTCTTTATTCCATCCTTGACCAAGGTATCATTGAGAAGAGTATTATTCAGTTTCCACGGGAATGTTGGCTTTCCATTATTTATGTTGTTATTGAAGATCAGCCTTAGTCCATAGTGGTCTGATAGGATGCATGGGACAATTTCAATATTTTTGTATCTGTTGAGGCCTGTTTTGTGACCAATTATATGGTCAATTTTGGAGAAGGTCCCGTGAGGTGCTGAGAAGAAGGTATATCCTTTTGTTTTAGGATAAAATGTTCTGTAGATATGTTAAGTCCATTTGTTTCATAACTTCTGTTAGTTTCACTGTGTCCCTCTTTAGTTTCTGTTTCCATGATCTGTCCATTGATGAAAGTGGTGTGTTGAAGTCTCCCACTATTATTGTGTGAGGTGCAATGTGTGCTTTGAACTTTACTAAAGTGTCTTTAATGAAAGTGCCTGCCCTTGCATTTGGGGCATAGATATTCAGAATTGATAGTTCCTCTTGGAGGATTTTACCTTTGATGAGTATGAAGTGTCCCTCCTTGTCTTTTTTGATAACTTTGGGTTGGAAGTAGATTTTATTCTATATCAGAATGGCTACTCCAGCTTGATTCTTCGGACCATTTGATTGGAAAATTGTTTTACAGCCTTTCACTCTGAGGTAGTGTCTGTCTTTTTCCCTGAGATGGGTTTCCTGTAAGCAGCAGAATGTTGGGTCCTGTTTGTGTAGCCAGTCTGTTAGTCTATGTCTTTTTATTGGGGAATTGAGTCCATTGATATTAAGAGATATTAAGGAAAAGTAATTGTTGCTTCCTTTTATTTTTTTTGTTAGAGTTGGTATTCTGTTCTTGTGGCTGTCTTCTTTTAGGTTTCTTGAGGGATTACTTTCTTGCTTTTTCTAGGGTGTGATTTCCATCCTTGTATTGTTTTTTTTTTTTTTTTTTCTGTTATTATCCTTTGAAGGGCTAGATTCAAGGAAAGATAATGTGTGAATTTAATTTTGTGGTGGAATACTTTGGGTTCTCCATCTATGGTAATTGAGAGTTTGGCCGGGTACAGTAACCTGGGCTGGCATTTGTGTTCTCTTAAAGTCTGTATAACATCTGTCCAGGCTCTTCTGGCTTTCATAGTCTCTGGTCAAAAGTCTGGTGTAATTCTCATAGGCCTGCCTTTATATGTTACTTGACCTTTCTCCCTTACTGCTTTTAATATTCATTCTATCTTTATTTAGTGCATTTGTTGTTCTGATTTTTATGTGTCGGGAGGTATTTCTTTTCTGGTCCAGTCTATTTGGAGTTCTGTAGGCTTCTTGTATGATCATGGGCATCTCTTTCTTTAGGATTGGGAAGTTTTCTTCTATTATTTTGTTGAAGATATTTGCTGGCCCTTTAAGTTGAAAATCTTCATTCTCATCAACTCCTATTATCTGTAGGTTTGGTCTTCTCATTGTGTCCTGGATTTCCTGGATGTTTTGAGTTAGGATCCTTTTGCATTTTGTATTTTCTTTGATTGTTGTGACAATGTTCTCTATGGAATCTTCTGCACCTGAGATTCTCTCTTCCATCTCTTGTATTCTGTTGCTGATGCTTGCATCTATGGTTCCAGATTTCTTTCCTAGGGTTTCTATCTCCAGTGTTGCCTCATTTTGGGTTTTCTTTATTGTGTCTACTTCCCTTTTTAGGTCTAGTATGGTTTTGTTCATTTCCATCACTTGTTTTGATGTGTTTTCCTGTTTTTCTTTAAGGACTTCTACCTGTTTGGTTGTGTTCTCCTGTTTTTCTTTAAGGACCTGTAACTCTTTAGCAATGTTTAGCTGTATTTCTTTAAGTGAGTTATGAAAGTCCTTCTTGATGTCCTCTACCATCATCATGAGATATGCTTTTAAATCTGGGTCTAGATTTTCGGTTGTGTTGGGGTGTCCAGGACTAAGTGGGGTGGGAGTGCTGCGTTCTGATGATGGTGAGCGGTCTTGATTTCTGTTATTAGGATTCTTTTGTTTGCCTTTCGCCATCTGGTAATCTCTGAAGCTAGCTGTTATAGTTGTCTCTGGTTAGAGCTTGTTCCTCAGGTGACTCTGTTAGCCTCTATCAGCAGACCTGGGACGCTGGCTCTCTCCTTAGATTCAGTGGTCAGAGTATTCTCTGCAGGCAAGCTCTATTCTTGCAGGGAGGGTGCCCAGATATCTGGTGTTCAAACCTGCCTCCTAGCAGAAGTTGTATTCCACTCACCAGAAGTCTTAGGATCCAGTGGGGAATCCTGTGTGGGTCCTTGCGGGTGTCCGGAGACTCCACTGGCAAGGCACCCGGGTGCTCGATTGGACGGGAAGGGACTTGTGCCCCAGCTCAGGCCGGGTTGACTATTTCTCTAGTTAATACAGTCTTAGGTCCTGCACAATTGGATTGGAGCAGAAGCTGTGTTCCACTCACCAGAGGTCTTAGGATCCCGTGGGGAATCCTGTGTGGGTGCTTGCAGGTGTCCGGAGACTCCTCTGGCAAGGCACCCTGGTCCAGCACAACATCTTAATAAGGTATCACTTTCCTCAACTGAGGAGAGAAAGCTAGTCTCATAATAATAATAATTTTCCCAAGGTTATATAGCTATGACATTTCAAATCCTATACTGGTTTCTGGCCTTATCTGGTATCAAAATCTAGTGGGCAGAAAACTGTACAGCTTTAAAAACACCTGAAATTTACCCCATGTCTATTAAAAAGGTAATTTATTTCTTCCTTTTATCACACTGGATAACCATTTTTTCCTTTTTGATTTGCATACAGAGTATGTCCCATTTAAGAGAACGTGGCCAGAAGAATTTCAGGGCTTCTCCAATTTTTCAGGAGGTGGTTTAAACTGCATGATTTAGTTGCTCTGGGGCTCCTTCCCAGCCTCTCTATCCACAGCTGGGTATGGATACCAGGGCAGAGCTGGAACTCAGAACAGTTCAGAGGAGCTCTTCCCTGGCATACTTAGAACTTCATGGGTTGCTGGGGGGTTGATGTTTGGAAAACTGCTTTTTTTTTTTTTAATCATCTTTGATAGTAAGATCTGGCTAACAACATGGAATCAGAGGGTACAGAGCTGAGGTCTACCTTATGTGTCTGCATCAGTTATTTTCTTGTTGTAGTGACAAACACAAAAAGAACAACAAAATGAAATGTAAAGGAGAAAGAGTTTCTTTTGGCCCTTGGTTGAGAGGTCACAGTTCACCATGGAAAGGAAGACTGAGAGGTCATAGGGCAGGTGTAGGGATTGGGAGGGACTAGCATGGTGCTTGCTGCACCTTTTTTTATTCAGTGTATGTCACTAGCCCATGCATTGGTCATTGTCACTCCCTTTCAGGGTGTAGCTTTCCTCCTTAGTTAGACCTTTCTTGAAATGCCCTCAGATACGCACCCAGAGGCATGTCTCCAGGCTGAGTCTAGACCTAGTGTACACAATAATATGAACCATTACAGCATCTCAGCCACTATTTACTGCCGTATATAAAGTGAGTTTATCTGTTTCTATACAGATGATATTAGCTCTATATAGATGACTATTAGTTTCCAACAATGGTCTAGAGATCTTCCTAGTGAGGAATTCATCCTTACCCCATGCTACACAGTGCTGTCCTCTTCACTGCAATTACTGCATTTTTCCTTCTTCACGGATGAGAGTATTCCCTTCTATTCAGCAATAAAAATAACAATATGTAGTCCAGACTTCTGATTTTGATTTTAGATTCTCTACTTTCTTTTCCTATTAATGTAAGAATCTTGGAACACGTTCATCTTAACTATCACCACCGGCTGTTGATATAATTTATTTGGTTAAAAGAATTGCAAAAATATTTGATGGATTTTTAAAAATATCAACTGGAATATTTGTATAATATATAAGTTACCCCAATGGAAGAAATTGGTTTTACTATTTAAAACTGATATTCCGGCTGGGTGGTGGTGGCGCACGCCTTTAATACCAGCACTCGGGAGGCAGAGGCAGGCGGATTTCTGAGTTCGAGGCCAGCCTGGTCTACAGAGTGAGTTCCAGGACAGCCAGGGCTACACAGAGAAACCCTGTCTCAAAAAACAAAAAACAAAAAACAAAAAAACAAAAAACCAAAAACAAACAAAGAAACAGAAAAAAAAAACAAAACAAAACTGATATTCCAAATATTCACAAAAGAAATAACATGTTATCTTGTTATATTTTAATTCTATAGAATTAGAATTTTTATGTGTAAATAATAGGGCCATTTTTGTAGTATTGTAAATCATTGTAAAATTTATTATGGAAGATTTAAGTTGATATTTATGATAAATTTATTTATAGTAGAAAGATATACTTAATTAAAATTTTGACATCCCGAACAGTGCTTTCCAGACACAATAGTACCATTGCACACATCAAATTAAAGATATTGTGGGTGCATGTGTTAGATTTGTGTGAGGTCAAGCTAGGCTAAATTCCAATATGAATTGGGGGCAGGTCCCTTAAATTCCTTCTCATAGCTAAGAGGATACTAGCAGTAGTTGATGGCTGTTAGGAAAGGAAGAATTAGTTTTCTTTAGGGATGCTGCCCATGGTAGGTTGCCAATACTTTATGGGTGCTTCTCTACCCATATTCGTACTGGCAGAACTCAATAGGTTTGATGGGGTGAGGGAGAACACAAGAACTAGTGAAAAGTGGTATGAGAATTTAGGAGTTGAAGAGGGAAATAGATTGGATAAAATCACATTGTTCACATGGATTAAATTCTCAAATAATGAAAAAGAAATGGAAGCAATTTAAATATAAGAATACCCTAATTATTTTTGCTCTTCCTGTGTTTTTACTTAGCACACATTATATACCCACATGCACCCACACACATACACACTACCCTTACCACTTTAACCAATATCAGCCTGCTTAGCAGTTTAACTAGTGGGATGAAGGAAAGAACTACTCTATCTATGATTAGCTTTTAAGAGAATCTTAAATGGTTGATTCTTAGGAGCGGAAACTGACACTTTAAGAAGATAATGTTATGTGGTGTAGTACAGCAAAGTGTTAGATTATTTTAGGTCCAAGAAGAGGAAAAACATGTATTTAATATCACATTTTGTAAAGACATTCTCTCTCTTCTGTTAATTTTCATCCTTCATTTGTGAATGTTTACATAACATATCCAGTAAATAAGCTTTCTGGAAGTGTAACTATCTCCAAAAGATGTAGTTGTTAATTTTATAGCTCCATATTTACATTAGAGCTTAAGATGTTTGCCCAAATGCTTAACAAAGGAAAATATTTATCTTTCTGATTTTTATTTTAAGCCCTGCTGAAAGCTGTCATTTACAAAAGTGAACGATTGTTCTTATATTTCTGATTATTGTGATGCTGAGAATGTGGAAAAATATGTATACATACAAATTAGATGATGAAAGCAAAAGTTCTAACTACAATGACCAGAATGTGTGCCTTTTATTAATAAGCCTACAAGAGGAGGAAATGCAAACCATTATTCTATTTTAATACATCATTGTTATTTTAAAATCTACTTACCATATTTATTTCCAATTATTGAATTGCAGTAATAAGAAAATTGACCCCTTTAAATGATCTAACAATGAAATTAAATTCAACTCCAATATTACCTTATGGAGAAAACTTAATAACTTCTAAGTATTTAATTAACTCAGTTGTATAAGGGTTAACCATCAGCTATATATCCAGGTCATCTAAGGCATACAATAGTCAGATGGTTGCTAGGCAACAGAGACCAGGTTCAGCTGATATGTGTTTCTAGGCAAAGCTTATGGTGTGAAAAGAACAAATTACATGATACCTGCATTTTTGTTATTATGCTCTTGGAAAATAAAGTTGTATTTAGAAAAAATCCTTGACTTTCATTATTCACGGCATCTTTCTTTTAATGTCAGAATGGTGCCATTTGATAGTTAAGTGATAAGGGGAGAGTAAATTAAAATGACAGATGACATTTTATTTTTTATATGTTCTTAGATATAGACCTTTTCCATAATCATGGTTTTGCATCTTGTCTGCAGTTAATTAATTTTCTAAATTCACTATGTTTGAAGTGAAGCCAAAAAATAAAAATTAATGGAAATATAATTAGTTTAAAATACAAACATTTCCATGCTGCTGAAAACTAGAGATTAAAATGACTTATAAGTACATGATCTAGGCACAGCACCAAACATGTCATTAGTGGTATAACACAGAAGTGTTGATGTACTGGGAAATATAGCATGATGCCCATTTAATGGCTATAAAATCCAATCATGTTAATATTTTTGTCTTTGATTTAACAATTCTTAATTACTGAATATATAGGGAGTGGGTGAGAATGTTGGTTGGGGCAAAGATTATACAAATATAGATGAATCTAGAAGAGATAATCCAAGCCGTTCAATAGAAGGGCAAGAAACAAAACGGTCACTTAGACATAAGTTTTAAAACATGTTTTTTAAGGCAAACCCGAGAGGGCTTTTTTACTCACAAATGAGGAAATGACAAATGTCAATAAAATTTGCATTTCATTAGCTTAGTTTTTAATAGAAAACATTTAAATAGAATTTCAAAAAACCAAGCCAGGTGTTCATGGTACACACCTTTAGTCCAAGCAGGCAGGTAGATCTTTGAGTTTGAGTTCAGTTTGAACTACAGAGAGAGTTCCAGGACAGCTGGGTCTACACAGAAAGACTATGTCTCAAAAACTAAACCAACACACACACACACACACACACACACACACACACACACACACACACACACACATACACACACACACACATACACACACACACACACACACTATGTCTATTTGTAATCAGATATAATATTTCACAAATTAAGAAAAATTTTAGTGAATATTTTATAGTTGGGGTTGGAATTAGAGGACCAACCTAAGCCACTTTATAAAGCAAAAGAGCATATATAAAGGGTTACTATAAGTGCTTGAATTATGATTTGGGGGGTGATTTTGGGAATTGGGTTAGGACAAGATTTAAATATCTCTTTTAGAGGTCTTTCATGTTAAGAGATATAAAATAAGTGATGTAGAGGAGACTCTCACTCTTAACTTTGTCTTAATTGTGACTATTTGTGTTTAAATAAAGAAACCTCCATTAGCAGTTGGAGTATTTCTTGCCTTATGACTTCCTTTGAGTGGTTTGAGCACTGGCTACCTTATTTCTCACTCATTTGTTCAATGGAGCATCCAAGATATCCTGCATGTGCATCTAACAAATGATAATGATAGACTCATGGGTCTTGAAGTGACATGGAGAAAAGAAGTGAAGTTTTGCCTGAACAATTTAGTCATGATACTGACTCCAGCCACTTTATACTGATGAATCCATAATTTGATCTCGAGACATACCTTTTCTCTCTGTATAGACACACTTTGCTAGAAGCTGACAGCATCCTTTATTGACTAATAAGCCAAGTCAATGGAGGTTTCCCAAACCTGACTCAGAATATTTCAGTGTGCATCCTAACATTGTTAAGTATGGTCCAAACAGATGGTTTGCTCAAGAATAAATGGGAAGTCAGGCAGTGGTGGAACACACCTTTAATCCCAGCACTTGGGAGGCAGAGGCAGGCAGATTTCTGAGTTCGAGACCAGCCTGTTCTACAAAGTGAGTTCCAGGACAGCCAGGGCTATATGGAGAAACCCTGTCTCGGGGAAAAAAAAAGCAAAATAAATTATGATGTAATAAAATTTGTTTATATTATAAATGATCATATTATAGTTGTAGTAGACAATACATATGAAATATAATTGAAATACAACAGAATTTTCTATTCCAGAAAAGCCTCTATCATAAGGCCAAGGCAAAGGACTCAGGATCCTTCCCTATATAGTAGGAAAATCTACTGGGGGATTGGGGAAGATGAATAATAGAGAAGGGACTGTGTTGCACTTGATAAACAGTGTTAATTACTGTGATAATATGTCAAGTAGAAAGTGTCATTTTCAAACCAAGATGAAAAAAGGAACTTTTAGGAGTTACAAAAGTTGTGAAAAAAAATCTTGAAATGAAGGTAATTTTGACACATCATATGACGGATACTAACCCTTACATTACTTCCTTAATTTTTACAAGACAAGTTCTTCTGAGTTAGGTATTCAGAAAATAGTCAAGTGTGATTATTTTACTAAAAGACAATGTTAGTATTTCTTAAAGGGGACAAGTGCTGCATATTGTTTACTGATGCTTTCTCTACCTTGAATTTTCATACTTATTTTTGACTATGACAATAGTGTGAAAATTCTCACCCTTAAAATACACACACACAGACACACACACACAGACACACACACAAACACGCATACAGAAATATACACACAGAGACACATGCACACACATATAGACACACCCAGACACACAGACACATACACAAATTATAATAGTAGTGAAACTGTTCTAAAACTTAGATGCATGTTCTGAAAGAGCGTTCTTATCTAATGCATTTTTATTTTATTATATTTGGCTTGGTTCAATTCACTTTCATTCCACTTAAACGTCAGATCATGGCATTCTATTACACGAGAATAAAATAACTCATTATGAACGTAGCTTTGATTTCACAACACATGATTGTTTATGACTTGCACTTTATAAATTACTGTCTATATATTATTAGCTAATGCTTTTATGAAAGTGTATGCTGTTAGCTATGAAGGTAGAATAAGTAAACAATTAAAGAAAAAAGTAAGATGAAAGGTAAGACTGGAGAGTGGGGAGCAATTGTGTTTCAGGTACAGAAAAAAAGACATTGCAAAGTCCCAAAGGAGATTTTGGCATTCAATGCAAATTTTGGTTTGCTTGGAGTTTTGAGATCATCCAGAGCTACATGAAATCAACAGAGAGATGGAAAGAGAGAAAGAGAGAGAGAGAGAGAGAGAGAGAGAGAGAGAGAGAGAGAGAGAGAGAGAGAGAGAGAGAGAGAGAAGAGAGAAGTTGTCCTTTGATGTTGTATATTCAAAGCTAGATATCTCAACCTACTTTTGAACTTAGAAGAATTAAATGGGTTGTTGATAATATAACCTTGGACATGCCAACTCTTATAATTGGAGCCAGCTTTCATTTTAGAGGTTTAGTCCATTTTCTACACGGTGGGAAGCATGGGAACACACAAGCCAACTGGATGCTAAGAGTTATACATCTGGGTACAGTGTGGGTATACTGTACTTTATGGCGAATATCCACTTATAAGTGAGTTCATACCATGTTTGTCCTTTTGGTTTGGGTTAGTTCATGAACTCTATTATTATTATTATTATTATTATTATTATTATTAATTTGATCTTTTTTTCACCATCCAGTTATTGTTACTATTCCCCTCCAGGTCTGCCCCCCACATGGAAGTGGGGGAGGTGTCATGATTGGGTGTGGGAAGAGATAAGAGAGAGGGCCAGAAGCCAAGAGAATGAATGGAGATCTGGTGTAGGTGGATGGTGGGGGGGAGGCATCTCTCGAACATGCCAATGACCTGGGGTAGGGGAGGCTCCCAAAGTCTATGAGGGTGACTTTAGCCGGGACTCATAGCCCTGGAGATATGGAACCTGAAGTGGCCACCTAGTGGAGAAATAGTGACACTAACCCATCCACAAAATTTTCAACCCAAAATTTGTCCATAAGAAATGCAGGAACAAGGGATTGAGTAGAGACTAAGGGAATGGTCACCCAATAACTGGCAGCCCAATTTGAGACCCATCTCTTGGGTAAACATCAATCCCTAGAACTATTAATGATATTCTGTTATGCTTGCAGACAGGAGTATAGTTTAACTGTTCTCTGAGAGGCTCCACATAGCAGCAGACTGAAACAGATACTGAGACCCATACCCAAGCAGTGGATGAGTTTGGGAATTCTTATGGAAAAATTAGGAGCTCTTCCGGCCAGACCAGCACCAGGGTAGCTAGAGCGCAGGGTCGGCTGACACCCGCCAGCTACCCACGACCCCTGCCAAAGGATTTTGAGACTGCTGGTGAGTGGAACACAGCTTCTGCTCCAGTCCAATCACGCGGGACCTGAGACTGCTTTGGTTGGGGAGGCAGAAATCCGGCCTGAGTAGGGCCAAAAGCCTCTCTGGTCAGAAAAGCTCCGGGGTAGCTAGGGCACAGGGTCGGCTGACACTCGCCAGCTACCCCCAACACCCGCCACAGGATCTTAAAACTTCTGGTGAGTGGAACACAGCTTATGCTCCAATCCAATTGCGCGCGGGACCTGAGACTGCATTAGTTAGGGAACCCTGAGATTCCACCTCACACCAGTCAGAATGGCTAAAATCACAAATTCAGGTGACAGCAGATGCTGGCGAGGATGTGGAGAAAGAGGAACACTCCTCCATTGTTGGTGGGATTGCAAGCTTGTACAACCACTCTCGTAATCAGTCTGGCGGTTCCTCAGAAAATTGGACATAGTACTACCGGAGGATCCAGCAATACCTCTCCTGGGCATATATCCAGAAGATGTCCCAACCGGTATAAAGGACACATGCTCCACTATGTTCATAGCAGCCCTATTTATAATAGCCAGAAGCTGGAAAGAACCCAGATGTCCCTCAACAGAGGAATGGATACAGAAATTATGGTACATTTACACAATGGAGTACTACTCAGCTATTAAAAAGAATGAATTTATGAAATTCCTAGCCAAATGGATGGACCTGGAGGGCATCATCTTGAGTGAAGTAACACAATCACAAAAGAACTCACACAATATGTATTCACTGATAAGTGGATATTAGCCCAAAACTTAGGATACCCAAGATATAAGATACAATTTGCTAAACGCATGAAACTCAAGAAGAATGAAGACCAAAGTGTGGACACTGTGCCCCTTCTTAGAATTGGGAACAAAACACCCAGGGAAGGAGTTACAGAGACAAAGTTCCAGGCTGTGATGAAAGGATGGACCATTTAGAGACTGCCGTATCCAGGGATCCATCCCATAAGCAGCTTCTAAATGCTGACACCATTGCATACACTAGCAAGATTTTGCTGAAAGGACCCAAATATAGCTGTCTCTTGCGAGACGATGCCAGGGCCTAGCAAACACAGGAGTGGATGTTCACAGTCAGCTATTGGATGTATCACAGGGCTCCCAATGGAGAAGCTAGAGAAAGTACCCAAGGAGCTAAAGGGATCTGCAACCCTATTGTCGGAACAACATGATGTACTAACCAGAACCCGGAGCTCTTGTCTCTAGCTGTGTATGTATCGAAAGATGGCCTAGTCTGCCATCACTGGAAAGAGAGGCCCATTGGACTTGCAAACTTTATATGCCCCAATATAGGGGAATGCCAGGGCCAAAGAATGGGAATGGGGGGGTAGGGAAGTGGGGGGGGGGGCGCTATGGGGGACTTTTGGGATAGCATTGGAAATGTAACTGAGGAAAATATGTAATAAAAATATTAAAAATTAAATAAAAAAAAGAAAAATTAGGAGAATGATTAAGAGCCACAAGGGAGATAGGAACGCCAAAGGAAGAACAACAGTGTTAACTAACCTGAATCTTTGGGAGGTCTCACAGTCTATACCACCAACCAAAGAGTGTGCATGGGCTGGACCTAGGTCTCCCACACATATGTAGCAGATGTGCAGCTTTGTCTTCATGTGGGTATCCTAGCAACTAGAGCACCAGCAATCCAGAAAACTGTTGTATATCTATTCCCCTAGCTGGGCAGGCCTCAGTGGAGAGCCATACAAAGACTTTGTTTGCCTGAGTCAGAGAATATCCAGAGAAGGCCTCCTCCCTCTCAGAGGAAAAGGGATGGGAGAAGAACTGTGTGAGGAAGGACTGGGAGGGGGGACAGTGACTGGCATGTAAAGTGAATAAACAAATAGAAAAAGATTCTTAATGCTAAAAAAAGGTGTGGGTCTTGTTGGAGGAAGTATGTTAATGTAGAGGTTGACAATGAGAGCTTCCTCTTAGCCTTCTGAGGCTACCAGTCTTCTGTTTGCCTTCAGAACAAGATGTAGAACTCTCAGTTCTCCAGCCCCATGGCCCCCTGGACTCTGTTATACTTCCCACCATGATAATAATGGAATTAACTTCAGAACCTGTAAGCCAGCCCCAATTAAATATTGTCCTTTATAAGGTCTTGCAAACTTTATATGCCCCAATACAGGGTAATGCCAGGGCCAAGAAGTGGAGTGGGTGGGTAGGGGAGGGTATAGGGGACTTTCAGGATAGCATATGAAATGTAAGTGAAGAAAATATCTAATAAAAATTGAAAAAAAGAAAACAACAAACAACAACAAAACAAACAAACAAAAACAAACAAACAAAAAGAGTTGCCTTGGCTGTGGTATCTCCTTAGAGCAATGGAAACACTAACTAAGGCAGAAGTTGGTACCAGGGACTGGGTAGGTTATTACTGTGATAAACCTGACCATGTTTTTGTTTAGAGTAATGCAGATCTTGAGATTTTGGAAAACTGTGAAATGCTTTAAGTGGGGCTTAATGTGCCATCCTAGTAGGACTATGGAAGATGGTGATATTAAGGGTGATTTGAACGTGTAGGCCTGCTGGCTCAAGAGGATACAAAAGAGAAGAATTTTAGTATTTGGCCTAGAGATTGTTTTGTGATGTTTTGGTGAAGAATGTGTCTGCTTTTTGCCCTTGTCTGAAGAGTATGCCTGAGGAAGTGTCAGAAAAGCCCAGAGTATTTTGTTCTCTAGTATATTCCCATAGAGTGTTTTGGTCATTCTTAGCAAGCTTAGAAAGGAAAAGTATTAAGTTTTTGGTTCAAGTAAAAAAAGGACCCCCAGGAAGTGAAACATGGTATCTTTTTGTTGACTTTATCAATAAATTAAGGGAGTAGTGATTTCAGGCAAGATCCCAACCAGCTAAGCTTATTGTTTGTGTTTGCAGTTGAACAAGGAATAGTTATGTCATGTTAGGTGGTATTACATGGTTATTGTTTTCATCTGGACTTTTAATCTGTAATGAACCATAATTCAGAAATGGAGGACACAGGTTTTTGACCCTGATCTTGAGTAATAGTGGCCATGAAAAGCTTAGGTCCAGGCATAGTAGTACATTCCTTTAGTCCCTAGAGACAAAGTCATGCAGATATCTGAGTTCAAGATCAACCTACCGAGCAAGTTCCAGGACAGGTAAGGTTATGCAGTGAAGGAGTTTTAGAACAGAAAGCTTGTGATAATGTAATTTTTAAAAAAGGTGGGGTGTCATGTTCCAACTCCAACAAGCAGCAAAACTTGACAGCTTTGGTCATGTGGTTTTGGCTGTATAGTCAAGAATAGAAGGGACTACTAGGACAATTGGTGCTGTCTAGCTGGAGCTAAGAAATTAGTGGTGATTAAGAAGAGACCAGCATCACTAAGGTGAAATCTTGGAAGTGTTTTTTGAGAGCTCAAAGAAGCTGATTTTCAGAGATAACCAAGATTGTACCTTGTGCTTCAGCTTAGTAATGTGTGAAAGTCACTGAGGTGGTACTAGTTTTCAAGGCATGAAGGAGTCATGGAGATCAGCTAAGGCTTCGCACTGTGAGAGGCCAGGGAAGGCCATTAGTGAAGATGCAGTCTCTGTTGAAGTTGAAAGTCTAGGTCTGAAGGGGTCATGCAAATAGTTTGAGGCTTGGCACCATGAAGAGAGCTTATGAGAGGCTATTGGTGAAGCCCAGTTACAGCACTCTGTTGAATTGGAGATGTCAGTGTCATTGAATGAACTCCAAGAACAACAGCAGCAGTGGAGAAAGCAGAGTCTAGAGTGCTATAGAAAGCAGAGCTGGAGAAGTGACACAAGCCATTTGGAGGAGCCCAGAAGATCATGTGTGGATTCCAGACACTGGAGCAAAAAGGTATAAAGTTGAAGTTGCTTTAGATATTCCAAGACGTTAGAGCCATGTGATACCTGCTGAGAAATGCTGTTAACAGGGAGTGAAAACAGACCAAGAGGCAGAAGTTTGTTGCAGTCATCAAAGCTGAAGAAGTTGGACACCAGATATGAAGATGCAGTTTTGAGTTGCCCAGATGGGTTTTTGGTTTGCTTTGGTCAAGTAATTCTTTGCTATGACATTTTGGAATTGTAATGTATATCTTGTGCCATGATATGTTGGAAGTATGTGATATGCTATTTGATTTTGATTTTATAAGGGGTTGCATTTAATTGATTGTATGAATCTCTGAAGAGTCTTTAAACTTTAAACATTGTTGAGACTGGTATAGACTAGGGGGACTTTTGAAGTTAAACTAAATGTATTTCTCAATATGCTATAGCTAGGTATGGCCCCATAGATTTCTTTTTCAGGCTATAGCAGAATCAGGAAAGAAAGATAAAGATACAGACACTTTTGTGCATAAAGCCTCTTACTTTTAGGCAGCTAAGCCTTTGAAGAGGAGATGCTAGATCAGCATTTAGGGCATTATTTCACAGCATGAAAATATTTTGAAAAATAATTTTTCTTTTTGTTTTTCAAGACAGGGTTTCTCTGTGTAGTCCTGGATGTCCTGGAACTCACTCTGTAGACCAGGCTGACCTCAAACTCAGAAATCCGCCTGCCTCTGCCTCCCAAGTGCTGGATTAAAGGTATGTGCCACCACGCCCGGCTGGAAAATAATTTTAATTAAAATATGTAATATTTGTACATTTCCATGTGACTACATTATAGTAATTTGACACATATATTCTATGTGTACTGACTAAATCAGGTTGTATGTATTTCACTTTTTAAACATAAATCACTATCATATGTTGGGAAGTCTACCTTTTGTATCATTTAAAAATATTTCATGAATTGTTTTAATCTGTAGTTCATTTTCTGAAGAAGCAATCTTATCTCTCTGCTTGTGTTGCTATGGCCCTTATTGACTTCTTCGCACCCTCTACTCTTCCCTTCTCTGGGGGCCAGAATTCCATCCCAGTTGTTTTTCAAGATTGACCAATTTGTTCCCACAAATGAGTGAGAACAGGTAGTAGCTCTTTTTCCAAGTTACCTTTGTGTTGTTTTCTAACAAGATAAAAAGCAAGAAATGAAAAGAGGAGCAGAGGACCTCGGAGAGTCTTGCAGTGCTCCTGGGCAAGGTGGACTCATCTGGCTAACAATCATGATTTGCATCACCTCAGGCATGTGACTGTTTCTGCTCATACAACAATTTTCACAAAGTAAAGCTCCTGCCTGAGGGGATGGTAGATCTAAGGGGCAGTGGGGACACTGCTCACTCCATTAGCAGGAATCAGCAACTGCATCACGGAATCCACTTGCTAGACTGGAAAAACACAGAAAATTCAAACTGAAAATATGTATCTTAAGTTTAAAACAGTTCTTGTATTTTCAATATTATTACTCAATCACATCTACTAACGCAAATCCATTAACTTATCATGGACATTTCTTTCCAGTGCGGAGTCTCACATTCATCTCTTTTTTTCCCAGAAATGATTCATTGACTTGGCAGAGTTTATCTATTATGAAATGTACGCATACACAAGGCTTGTTCCTTCAGCTTCTTTTACAATAGATGAAAATGAAAAAGATGAAAGCAGAGATGGGGTGGAGGATGAGGTTCACCTTGTGTTTGTTCTTCTGACCCTTCTATCTTACTGTAATCCTCTCAGTACCTCGAGATGCTTCCTTTGCTGTCTTGTTCAAATATGCACCATGACACCACCCTATCATCTTTTCTATCAGTGTTGCGAAATGGAGGGTGATTAACAGATAGGACGGAAGGAGGCAGCCAGATTAATTGGTAGTCCTAAGCAGGTAAGAAAATAAATGTAGTAGAAGTGGGTGAGAAGTGAGATGGAGGTCAGGTTTGTTATGCCTGAATATTTATTTGTATTATATTATTAATTTTGCTGGGGATCAAACTCAGAACCTTACTCATTCTACTTCAATTTTTAATTTTCTGAGAGTGGGTTTCACTCTGTAGCTCAAGCTAACATCATACTTTGTGATCCTCCTTCCCCTGTCTCCAAACTGCTTGGATTACAAGCATGTACTACCATTCTCGAGAGGATGCTGTCTGGATTTAATGCTCAAAGCTGAGAAGTTTTGGAAATGATAATGTCTAGAATCTGTCAAGAGGCATAATTGGATGAACTAATATAGACATGTTTTCATCAGAAAAGAGGGATGGAAGGTAGGTTTAATATGATTTGATATCAACACGGACAGGTCTTCAGAGACCAAGTGGATAACAGAATCATGTCTCAACCCTTGGCTTAGTAAGGCAAATGCCACAGTGGCAGAGGCAAACAGATTTTAGATGCCATTTTTTGTAAAGATGCTAATCAACATGGATCAGTGGGTTCTAAGAGAAAAATAATTATTGAAATTTTTACATTTATTTATTTGTTTCCTTATTTGTGTGTGTGTGTGTGTGTGTGTGTAGTGTGTATATATGTTAATGTGGGCATCAGAAGACAAATTACATGAGTTTGATAGTCTCAGGTGGTGAAACTTGGCAACAAACACAGCTATCTCAATGGCCAAATAAATTTGTTACAGATGAAATTTACAGGTGTGATACAAGGGGAAATATACAAATACAATATCATTAAAGTAAATAGTCTCTGAATGTGCATACTATGGAAATTTTGTCACTTGTTCTGAAGTGTTATCTTGACATGCAGCAAATGTGTTCACTTACCAATAGTTAAGAGAAAGTAAGCATAGGAGAAGCTCACAGGAAATAATTGGTAAAAGACCCTGAGAAGCCCTTACCTTCTCTCTCTTCTGATCCCCAACATGGTAGTCCTCAATTGAGTTTATCATTGTTACATTTCATAGCCTTATCTGATCTTTGCTGGCATTTGTACAACAGAATGCATTAATGAGTATGACTATTAGTTAACGACATTATTTTTATAGTTTAAATACTGTTCATTAATTTTATAAAATTTAACATTAAAATATCATTAAACAGATCAGCTTTACTGCAGACAGTTCCCAGTTTTTCATGCTTGGATGTGAAATGTGTGAAGGCTCTTTAACATCTTAGTGGATTGAGGAGAGATATAGGAAATCCTTGCTTGAATGTAAACAGGCAGGATATTTTGAATTGATTAGTTAGTTGTGATTAACTAGGTATTAAGCTTATTTAATTGTTGTTACTTCAATTACTAAGGAAAAGTGGGTAAATGACTTTTGAAATTACCAAGGCTACATTGTATGAGTATACATTTAAATTTATTACTAAATATGCTCATGTGAGAGATGAATCACTTCATTTTCATTTTCACTGGGGTTTCAGAATTGATACTTTGAATATAGTTCTCTATATGCAAATTGGTCTTTAAAAAGACCACATAAACCAAACTGTCCTAATGAATTCCAGAGTAATCATGTAGTTTTTTATTTACAATCATGAGAATTTTTCTGTTATCAAAAATTATACCTTATTACATAGCTTATTTTTCATTAATGCTAAAGGTGTTACCTAATTGCACTGTAATTGCATATAATTTATCAAATAGAAGTAAAGACAAAACTAGTAATCAGAGGCACTTCCTCCATTTGTAGATATTGTGTGAAGGTATGCCATGTAATTAGTTTACCAATGTTTACTCTAGAACAAGTAGAATAAATTGTCATCATTTCTCCTTTCATCATCTGACAGCATGCTTGGAATTCATTTGAATAACTTTACAATGGAAGTCATTACCTCATCAGAGATCTATATTATAGAGTATATAACAAGAGAAAGTAAGTTTGTCAAGTGGATAGAGGCAAGAAGATGCATTGATTCTTGGAGGAAGAGTGCAATTTCTATTATTTTTGAAAGGAGTAACATGGTCTCTTGAGTCCCACATAGGGAATCTCTAAGAAGACACATTCTTTTCTATGAAAGTACAGTCAAAACTTGGGAAGGTAAAGATCAAATCCTGGATTTGGAAACTTGGTTCCTAATCACCCAAAACAATAACAAGAGTTAAATGTGGGCAGTCAAGTCTAGAGCTCACTGTCTTAGTTAGGGTTTCCATTGCTGTGAAGAGACATCATGACCAGGACAACTTCTATAAAGGACACCCTATAATTGGGGTTAGCTTACAGGTTCAGAGGTTCAGTTCCTTATCATGGCAAGACCATGGCACTGTCCATGCAGGCATGGTGCAAAAGGAGCTGAGAGTTCTACATCTTTTTCTAAAGTCTGCTAGGAGAAGACTGACACCCATGGAGCTAGAAGAAGGATCCCATTGCCTACTCCCAACAAAGCCACATTTATTCCAACAAGGCCACACCTTCTCATAGTGCCCCTCCTTGGGCCAAACATAATCAAACCATCACATTTACTGTGTGTAATGTAGTTCCTCTCCCAATTCTGATAGTATAGAGGGAAGATGTGTGAGAGGAAAGAATCCTTTCTTTTCTTCTTGGATCTTATTGCCCATAGTAAACTGAATAGTTTTGGTCTTTTAACAAGATAACCATGTTCATCTGGGCCACAAATGTTTAATGCAAGTTTCTCAACCATGACCAAGTATTTGAGTTTATCATCTGAAAGTATTGCATCCCTACTTATCCACCTCTCTAACTCAGTTCTTTTCATTCCTGCATTTCTGGACTCACATTTCCTTTGAACATACTTCTTGTACTTCATTAGTTGGTGTTGGGGCAGAAACATTGAAAATGTGCATTTGTGGATTTTTTTCCTGTGGGGCTGCTCACATAGTCCTGGTGTCTGTGAAGTTGATGCTGTCTGAATTCTAGAAGCTATGGAACACTAGTGACAACTGTGAGTTTGAAGCCAAAGAATCAGGAGGCCTTAGCATTCAATGAAGTCTTAGGGTAGCCAGTGGTAAATGCTTTGCTCAGGTACTGATACAGACAAAATGCAAAACAGGGACATTATCCTTCTTTGAGTTTGTTTTATGACGGTGGTCCAGGGACTGGATAGTGCCCACCCACAATGAGGCAAACCAATGGCTTTCTTGGCCCACTGAATGGACTACTATTTTTTCCACACATTCTCTCTCTCTCTCTCTCTCTCTCTCTCTCTCTCTCTCTCTCTCTCTCTCTCTCTCTCTCTCTCTCTTACACACACACACACACAAAACACACACACACCTACAAATTCAGTTAATTTGTACATAGATAAGACAACTGAAATAAAAAGGAATATCCCTTGTACAACTTGCTTCTCCAGCAGAGCCATCTGTCTCATTCCAAAGCCCCTTCTGTTTAACTATGGGGTTATTCAAGCTTGGTCAAGTTATTCTCTAATTAGAGAAGATTTATGAAATAGGCATTTCTTTGTAAGAAATAACATTGATTTAATATAGGGCTTCAACATTTATCACAAAATGAATTCTCTGAAGAGAAAGGAGAGAAAGTCTTTTCTTCAGAAAGAAATTAATATTTGGTCTAGTTAACATTATGGCCCATTATTTGTTAATATATGCATTTTAAATTAGATTTATTCATTTTATTTTATATGGAGTGTTTTGCTTGTACATATGTATGTGCATAGTGTGTGTACTTGGTTCCCATAAATGTCTGAAGAGGGCATCAGAAACTGTAGTCTCCTGGGTCTAGAGTTAAGGATAATTTAAACTATGATATGGTTGCTGGGAACTTAACCAAGACTATCTGCAAGAAAAAGAGCTTCTTAACCCCTGAGTCATGTCTGTAGCTCCTTCATGTGTGTTTAATATTTAAATGCATGTATGATATTATTTATTAGATTAGTATGTCAGGTACATAGAACCTCTGATATGCTATTTGACTCTTAACCTACCATTGATTTGCTTTTTTTATAGTAAACTTAGTACCCAACACATAACTGACCCTGTAGAGAGGCTTTTACATATTTAATTGCCAATCAGTTTTGATTTTATGTTTTCTCCAAGAAAATGCTCTGTTCAAAATTTTAACATGGTAACCTATTGGAGAACTTTTGACTAGACATAATATTTCTTAGGTCATGATAGTGATAAGGACTGATCCCTAACTATCACTCCTACTGTATCAGTCAGCATTATATAACTTTGGGGCAGAGATTACAGATACAAATCATTTTTTTCTGTCTATAGAGTGGATGCTGCCTTAGGGCATGAAAAATTAACATTTCTGATCTATAGTTATCAGATGTTTATTTTCCTGAAGGAATATGAATTAATGAATGTTTATCCTTTAATATTATAGCT
The DNA here is from genome assembly GCF_978045245.1 of Mus caroli. NCBI lineage: Eukaryota > Metazoa > Chordata > Mammalia > Rodentia > Muridae > Mus > Mus caroli. Next base: position 150,593,067 of record NW_028227258.1, on the reverse strand, counting down.
AAGTTTGGGGTTGTAATCTGTAATACTGCTCTGCCTGACAGTCAGCTGTTGGTTGCCTGTGTTTCAAAGGGAGATGTAAGTATTTCTTCTTGTGCATTTAAGACCAAAAGTATACAGAAGAAATTATAATGAAAATTTGTATGTACATAAATTTTATAATCAAATGTTTTTCCAAAGTCTACTTTATGTTGTCTAAATCATATGTACATGAATAAACTAGTTTTTGTCAATGTTTATGGAGTAAATCCAGAAAAACCTATATAAATTCCCCTGTAAAATATTTATTGCAAGGTAATATGATATTTACAACATCCATTCTTATTAAGTTAATCTTCTTTGGATACCATTATTTGAATTCTGTAAATATTTTTTTTGTTGTGGGAAGTATTCAAAAGGAATGGAAAGTTCCCATGCTACACCCAGCTACTCTCTGACCCAACGGGCTGGCTGGCTTGTTCTTATCTGTGGAGACTCTCTGATTCAGAGCTCTAAAATCTCTCCATCCAGATCACTATGTTCCCACTGGTGGGACACTTTCATGACAGCCCCGTGCTTCAAACCTCCCATGTCCCTTGTGGTGCACATATGGCAAACCCACACTTTATCTCCATACCTTTCTCTCCGGAACCTAGTTAAACCACCATGTGAATGAAAACACCACACAAACTTAGTTCAGAAACAATGGCAACTCAATCTCTGGGAGCAACAACTAGACTCCTAATTTTTAAAGCAATATTAAATCTAAATCCTCTGGTGGCAAATCCTGGTGGATGTGCCATCTAATCTGGAAGATGCTAGTAGCTACAACTTGTCCTGTCTCTATCCCCTTCCAAAAGCCCCTAACTCTCTCCTGCTTCCTCTCTTCCTCCACCCAACCGAGAAGTCCTGCCTACTCATCTAGTGATTGGTCCCTTTATTCATTCAGGGGAGGGGTCACAATAAGTCACCTGAGTACTTGACTCATTCTTCTTTCTAGAGAGCCTCTCCTGGGAAAGCAAAATTAACATCAAAATACGTGTACCAGCAGGGCCATCCACAACAATTTTTATTTAAGCATTACTATTAAAATGTTACAATAGTAAATATTTTGGATTGTGATTTTAAGGATATTTCTTTTATTTTTTGAGATTATAATGTGCTTACATGATTTCCTCCTTCCCTTTTCCTTCTCCAAAACTCCATATACTCCAAATTGTTCTTTTTCAAATGTATGGCTCAGTCTGCATAACGTTCCTTGTATATAGGCTTCCAGGGCTGATTAGTTGATATGCTCTTCCCTGGGGAAGACATGTGATATGTGATTTAATATTTTTTAATTCACACTTTAGTTAAAAATGTCTATGCTCATGTTATTACTTGTAATCATTAGGACAGGAAGGAAGAAAAAAAGAAAAAATATCCTGTGTTCTTCCTGGTCTCAGTATGAACCTCTATCTAGTGGAATTTTTGTGTATATAACTATTGTTTGATAAACCTTCAACATTGCTAGTGTTAAACAAATTCATTTATGCGCATTGATAATAATCATATAGTTAATAGTTCGTTTTTTTTCTGACTAGAACAAGATAGGTAAAGATGATGCATAGGTGTTAGGATAGTCTAGTATGAAAGGATATGGCAACCAGGCTTGGATCAAAACTTCCAGAGGAATCAAACACCCATGTTTTATAGAACGTAAGGAATATGCAAAGATATTACTGTTGAAAAGGGAATTTTACAGTGTTGAAAAAACTGTTGCCTTCTAGAGAATTTTACCCTTTCCCATGTAGATTAATGTGGCTAAGATTAACGTGCCTGCAGAAGGAGGTTCTCTTGTTAGCACTGATGCTCTGGGTTTCAACCCTTGTTGAGTCTCTCTCTGGACTTTAAATGCTCAGTACACCACAGACTTGAACCCACAGTTGTTGTAGTTCAGGTTACTGAGAAAGGATTTCTGTGCAGCATCTTCATGGAGGTAGATGCTTGCTGTTCCTCCTTTCTAGAGCACAGGTCATAAAAATACAATCCTTTTATTTTCTCTTGAAGTCCAGAACAAGTTTCAGGCGATTCCTTGCTGTGAGCTCACCAGCAGAGAAGCAGGCAGCAGAAGAATTGCTACTCAGAACATTATTTCCCATTCTCTCTGCCTTGTCTCATTTATTTCAGGAACAAAACTATAGTATTGTTATTATCATTATTATAGAATAGAGAGCTAAGTTAACTGGCTGGAATGGAAGTTGGAGGTTTAGCTTACATCTCACGCATTTGTCTCTCCAAATTGGAGCCAAGGTTAAAATCACCCAGTGGTTTTCATGTCATTTGAGGCTGCCTCTACTCGGTAGAAACAACCACATAAGCAGTTTTGCACACAGGAAAAACACAGGCTGTGTAAATTGCTGTCTCAATCTTTTTGTGTGTGATATGATTATAAAATGAAAACTCTGGCTTTATTTCTTACCTCTCCTACAAAAAGGAAACTTAAGGAACAATGGGTATCTTAGGGAGTTTCTTGTGTGGAGTAAGAAGCTTGCCTTCAGGTCTTGGATTCTTTGTGACTCAGGAAGACAACACATGCTCAGTTTTCTCTTTACCATCCAGGTCAACTCTTCCTTTCACGCGTTGTTTTCTTTAATCTACCAATCTTTCTTTAAGTCATTTTACTTAAACTGTATTTTAGATTATTTTTAAATTTTAACTTATGCATCTGTGTCTGTGTGTTAGTGTATGATTCTTCTGGCACATGCATGATTGTGCCAGCATGGGCCAGAAGAAGGCATCAGATACCCCTGGAATGAGTTACAGGTGGTTATGAGCTAGCTTCTACGTAGGGGTACTGGGAACAAGACTCTGGCCCTCTGCCAGACGGCAAGTACTTTTAACTTCTGAGCCATCTCTTCAATCACTAAAATCCTTTAACTTTAAGATTTAAAATTTTTGCCAGTCAGTGGTGGCATATGCCTTTAATCCCAGCACTTGGGAGGCAGAGGCAGGCACATTTCTGAGTTGGAGGCCAGCCTGGTCTATAGAATGAGTTTCAGGACAGCCAGGGCTACTCAGAAAAACCCTGTCTCAAAAAACCAAAACCAAAACCAAAAACAAACAAACAAAAAATCAAAACAAAAACAAAAACAAAACCTAAAACAACAACAACAACAACAACAACAACAACAACAAGATTTAACATTTTTATTTTTAGGTGCTTCTCGGCCATTCAGTTTTCCTCAGTTGAGAATTCTTTGTTTAGCTCTATACCCCATTTTTAAATAAGGTTATTTGGTTCTCTGGAGTCTAACTTCTTGAGTTCTTAGTATATATTGGATATTTGTCCTCTATCAGATGTAGGGTTGGTAAAGATCTTTTCCCAGTCTGTTGGTGGCCATTTTGTCCTATTGACAGTGTCCTTTGCCTTACAGAAGCCTTGCAATTTTATGAGGTCCCATTTGTCAATTCTTGATCTTAGAGCATAAGCTGTTAGTGTTCTTTTCAGGAAAATTTCCCCTGTGCCTATGTGCACGAGGCTCTTACCCACTTTCTCTTCTATTAGATTCAGTGTATCTGGTTTTATGTGGAGGTCCTTGATCCAGTTGGGCTTGTGCTTTGTACAGGAGATAAGAATATGCCTGGGCCAGGAAGTGGAAGTGGGTGGGTTGGTGAGCAGGGGGAGGTGGGAAGGGAGAAGGGGTTTTGGGAAGGGGGAAGGGAGATGGGGTTTTGGGAGGGGAAAACAGGAAAGGGGATAACATTTGAAATGTAAATGAAGAAAATATTTAATAAAAAATAGAAAAATTAAAAGAATTTAGTCTTTTAAAATTTATTCATTATTTGTGTGGTACAATAGAATGTTTTGATGTCTACCTATATATTATGGGATAATTTACCATAGTCAAACCAATTATCCTGTTTATTACCTCCCATAGTGACCTCCGTGTGTATTAGGAGTTCTGAAAATATAGTTTCTTAGCACATTTTCTAAATACAATGAAGAATTAATTATAGCTCAAATGTAATTTGTTCAATTTATACATTATGCCCAGCTGCAGCATATACTCTTGATTTACAACTTCCTGTTCTTTCTCTCTCCCTAACCTTGGTAATCACTCTACTACTATTGTGTGTGTTTGTGTGTGTATGTGTGTGTGTGTATATATATATATATATATATATGCATATATATATATACATACATACGTACATGTATTTATTCTCTCTTTTTAGATTCAACATAGCGGTGAAATCATGCAATCATTTTCTTTTTTTTTATTTTTAATATTTTTATTACATATTATCCTCAATTACATTTCCAATGCTATAACAAAAGTCCCCCATAGCGCCCCCCACTTCCCTACCCACCCATTCCCATTCTTTTGGCCCTGGCATTCCCCTATATTGGGGCATATAAAGTTTGCAAGTCCAATGGGCCTCTCTTTCCAGTGATGGCCTACTAGGCCATCTTTTGATACATATGCAGCTAGAGTCAAGAGCTCCGGGGTACTGGTTAGTTCATCATGTTGTTCCAACTATAGGGTTGCAGATTCCTTTAGCTCCTTGGGTACTTTCTCTAGCTTCTCCATTGGAAGCCCTGTGATACATCCAATAGCTGACTGTGAGCATCCACTCCTGTGTTTGCTAGGCCCTGGCATCGTCTCACAAGAGACAGCTATATTTGGGTCCTTTCAGCAAAATCTTGCTAGTGTATGCAATGGTGTCAGCGTTTAGAAGCTGATTATGGGATGGATCCCTGGATACGGCAGTCTCTAGATGGTCCATCCTTTCAACACAGCTGGAAACTTTGTCTCTGTAACTCCTTCCCTGGGTGTTTTGTTCCCAATTCTAAGGAGGGGCACAGTGTCCACACTTTGGTCTTCATTCTTCTTGAGTTTCATGCGTTTAGCAAATTGTATCTTATATCTTGAGTATCCTAAGTTTTGGGCTAATATCCACTTATCAGTGAATACATATTGTGTGAGTTCCTTTGTGATTGTGTTACCTCACTCAAGATGATGCCCTCCAGGTCCATCCATTTGCTAGGAATTTCATAAATTCATTCTTTTTAATAGCTGAGTAGTACTCCATTGTGTAAATGTACCATAATTTCTGTATCCATTCCTCTGTTGAGGGACATCTGGGTTCTTTCCAGCTTCTGGCTATTATAAATAGAGCTGCTATGAACATAGTGGAGCATGTGTCCTTTTTACCGGTTGGGACATCCTCTGGATATATGCCCAGGAGAGGTATTGCTAGATCCTCCGGTAGTACTATGTCCAATTTCTGAGGAACCGCCAGACTGATTTCCAGAGTGGTTGTACAAGCTTGCAATCCCACCAACAATGGAGGAGTGTTCCTCTTTCTCCACATCCTCGCCAGCATCTGCTGTCACCTGAATTTTTGATCTTAGCCATTCTGACTGGTGTGAGGTGGAATCTCAGGGTTGTTTTGATTTGCATTTCCCTGATGATTAAGGATGTTGAACATTTTTTCAGGTGCTTCTCTGCCATTCGTTATTCCTCAGGTGAGAATTCTTTGTTCAGTTCTGAGCCCCATTTTTTAATGGGGTTATTTGACTTTCTGGAGTAAACCTTCTTGAGTTCTTTATATATATTGGATATTAGTCCCTTATCTGATTTAGGATAGGTAAAGATCCTTTCCCAATCTGTTGGTGATTTTTTTTGTCTTATTGACGGTGTCTTTTGCCTTGCAGAAGCTTTTCAGTTTCATGAGGTCCCACTTGTCAATTCTCGATCTTACAGCACAAGCCATTGCGGTTCTATTCAAGAATTTTTCCCCTGTGCCCATATCTTCAAGGCTTTTCCCCACTTTCTCCTCTATAAGTTTCAGTGTCTCTGGTTTTATGTGAAGTTCCTTGATCCACTTAGACATGACCTTAGTACAAGGAGATAGGAATGGATCGATTCACATTCTTCTACATGTTAACAACCAGTTGTGCCAGCACCATTTGTTGAAAATGCTGTCTTTCTTCCACTGGATGTTTTTAGCTCCCTTGTCGAAGATCAAGTGACCGTAGGTGTGTGGGTTCATTTCTGGGTCTTCAATTCTATTCCATTGGTCTATTTGTCTGTCACTATACCAGTACCACGCAGTTTTTATCACAATTGCTCTGTAGTAAAGCTTTAGGTCCGGCATGGTGATTCCACCAGAGGTTCTTTTATCCTTGAGAAGAGTTTCTGCTATCCTAGGTTTTTTGTTATTCCAGATGAATTTGCAGATTGCACTTTCTAATTCGTTGAAGAATTGAGTTGGAATTGTGATGGGGATTGCATTGAATCTGTAGATTGCTTTTGGCAAGATAGCCATTTTTACAATGTTGATCCTGCCAAACCATGAGCATGTGAGATCTTTCCATCTCCTGAGATCTTCTATAATTTCTTTCTTCAGAGACTTGAAGTTTTTATTATACAGATCTTTCACTTCCTTAGTTAGAGTCATGCAAAGTTATTTTATATTATTTGTGACTATTGAGAAGGGTGTTGTTTCCCTAATTTCTTTCTCAGCCTGTTTATTCTTTGTGTAGAGAAAGGCCATTGATTTGTTTGAGTTAATTTTATATCCAGCTACTTCACAGAAGCTGTTTATCAGGTTTAGGAGTTCTCTGGTGGAATTTTTAGGGTCACTTATATATACTATCATATCACCTGCAAAAAGTGATATTTTGACTTCATCTTTTCCAATTTGGATCCCTTTGATCTCCTTTTGTTGTCGAATTGCTCTGGCTAGGACTTCAAGTACAATGTTGAATAGGTATGGAGAAAGTGGACAGCCTTGTCTAGTCCCTGATTTTAGAGGGATTGCTTCAAGCTTCTCACCATTTACTTTGATGTTGGCTACTGGTTTGCTGTAGATTGCTTTTATCATGTTTAGGTGTGGGCCTTGAATTCCTGATCTTTCCAAGACTTTTATCATGAATGGGTGTTGGATCTTGTCAAATGCTTTTTCCACATCTAACGAGATGACCATGTGGTTTTTGTCTTTGAGTTTATTTATATACTGGATTACGTTGATGGATTTCCATATATTGAACCATCCCTGCATCCCTGGGATGAAACCTACTTTGTCAGGATCGATGATTGTTTTGATGTGTTCTTGGATTCGGTTAGCAAGAACTTTATTGAGGATTTTTGCATCAATATTCATAAGGGATAGTGGTCTGAAGTTTTCTATCTTTGTTGGGTCTTTTTGTGGTTTAGGTATCAGAGTAATTGTGGCTTCATAGAATGAGTTGGGTAGAGTACCTTCTGTTTCTATTTTGTGGAATAGTTTGTGAAGACCTGGGATTAGATCTTCTTCGAAGGTCTGATAGAACTCTGCACTAAACCCATCTGGTCCTGGGCTTTTTTTAGTTGGGAGACTATTAATGACTGCTTCTATTTCTTTGGGTGATATAGGGCTGTTCAGATCATTAACCTGATCTTGATTTAACTTTGGTACCTGATATCTGTCTAGGAACTTCTTCATTTCATCCAGGTTCTCCAGTTTTGTTGAGTATAGCCTTTGGTAGAAGGATCTGATGGTGTTTTGGATGTCTTCAGGATCTTTTGTTATGTCTCCTTTTTCATTTCTGATTTTGTTAATTAGGATGCTTTCCCTGTGCCCTCTAGTGAGTCTGGCTAAGGGTTTATCTATCTTGTTGATTTTCTCAAAGAACCAGCTCCTTGATTGTTTGATTCTTTGAATAGTTCTCCTTGTTTCCACTTGGTTGATTTCACCCCTGAGTTTGATTATTTCCTGCCTTCTACTCCTCTTGGGTGAATTTGCTTCCTTTTGTTCTAGTGGTTTTAGGTGTGTTGTCAAGCTGCTAATGTGTGCTCTCTCTAGTTTCTTTTCGGAATCACTCAGAGCTATGAGTTTTCCTCTTAGAAATGCTTTCATTGCGTCCCATAACTTTGGGTATGTTGTGGCTTCATTTTCATTGAACTCTAAAAAGTCCTTAATTTCTTTCTTTATTCCTTCCTTGACCAAGGTATCATTGAGAAGAGTGTTGTTCAGTTTCCATGTGAATGTTGGCTTTCTATTATTTATTTTGTTATTGAAGATCAGCCTTAGTCCATGGTGATCTGATAGGATGCATGGGACAATTTCAATATTTTTGTATCTGTTGAGGCCTGTTTTGTGACCAATTATGTGGTCAGTTTTAGAGAAGGTACCATGAGGTGCTAAGAAGAAGGTATATCCTTTTGTTTTAGGATAGAATGTTCTGTAGATATCTGCCAGATCCTTTGATTCATAACTTCTGTTAGTTTCACTGTGTCCCTGTTTAGATTCTGTTTCCATGATCTGTCCATTGGTGAAAGTGGTGTGTTGAAGTCTCCCACTATTATTGTATGAGTTGCAATGTGTGCTTTGAGCTTTACTAAAGTTTCTTTAATGAATGTGGCTGCCTTTGTATTTGGAGCATAGATATTCAGGATTGATAGTTCCTCTTGGAGGATTTTACCTTTGATGAGTATGAAGTACCTCTCCCAGTCTTTTTTGATGACTTTGGGTTGGAAGTCAATGTTATCAGATATTAGAATGGCTATTCCAGCTTGTTTTTTTATACCATTTGCTTGGAAAATTTTTTTCCAGCCTTTCATTCTGAGGTAGTGTCTATTTTTTTCTCTGAGATGTGTTTCCTGTAAGCAGCAAAATGTTGGGTCTTGTTTGTGTAGCCAGTTTGTTAGTCTATGTCTTTTTATCAGGGAGTTGAGTCCATTGATATTATGAGATATTAAGGAAAATAATTGTTGTTTCCTGTTATTTTTGTTGTTAAAGTTGGCATTCTCTTCTTGTGGCTGTCTTCTTTTAGGTTTGTTGAGGGATTACCTTCTTGTTGTTTCTAGGGCGTGGTTCCTGTCCTTGTATTGTTTTTTTCCTGTTATTATCCTTTGAAGGGCTGTATTCGTGGAGAGATAATATGTGAATTTGGTTTTATCGTGGAATACTGTGGTTTCTCCATCTATGTTAATTGAGAGTTTGGCTGGGTATAGTAGCCTGGGCTGGAATTTGTGTTCCTTTAGTGTCTGTATAACATTTGTCCAGGATCTTCTGGCTTTCGTAGTTTCTGGTGAAAAATCTGGGGTAATTTTGATAGGCTTGCCTTTATATGTTACTTGGCCTTTTTCTCTTACTGCTTTTAGTATTCTATCTTTATTTAGTGCATTTGTTGTTCTGATTATTATGTGTCAGGAGGTATTTATTTTTCTGGTCCAGTCTATTTGGAGTTCTGGAGGCTTCTTGTATGTTCATGGGCATCTCTTTCTTTAGATTTGGGAAGTTTTCTTCTACAATTTTGTTGAAGATGTTTGCTGGTCCTTTGAGTTGAAAATCTTCATTCTCATCCACTCCTATTATCCGTAGGTTTGGTCTTCTCATTGTGTCCTGTATTTCTTGGATGTTTTGAGTTAGAATCTTTTTGCGTTTTACATTTTCCTTGATTGTTGTGCTGATGTTCTCTATTGAATCTTCTGCACCTGAGATTCTCTCTTCCATCTCTTGTATTCTGTTGCTGATGCTCGCATCTATGGTTCCAGATTTCTTTCCTAGGGTTTCTATCTCCAGTGTTGCCTCATTTTGGGTTTTCTTTATTGTGTCTACTTCCCTTTTTAGGTCTAGTATGGTTTTGTTCATTTCCATCATCTGTTTGGATGTGTTTTCCTGTTTTACTTTAAGGACTTGTACCTGTTTGATTGTGTTATCCTGTTTTTCTTTAAGGACTTCTATCTGTTTGATTGTGTTATCCTGTTTTTCATTAAGGACTTGTAACTCTTTAGCCATGTTCTCCTGTAATTCTTTAAGTGAGTTATTAAAGTCCTTGTTGATGTCCTCTCCCATCATCATGACTTATGCTTTTAGATCCCTGGTTAGCTTTTCCGGTGTGTTGGGGTGCCCTGGACTGGGCAAAGTGGGAGTGCTGGGTTCTGATGATGGTGAGTGGTCTTGGTTTCTGTTAGTAAGATTATTACATTTACCTTTCGCCATCTGGTAAGCTGGTTAGTTGTTATCGTTGTCACTATTTAAAGATTGGAGCAGACTCTGTGTTCCACCCACCCGAAGTCTCAAAATCCTGTGGCGGGTTTCGTGGGTAGCTGGTGGGTGTCAGCCGACCCTGAGCTCTAGCTACCCAGGTGCTGGTCAGACATGATGAGGATTATGGCCCTACTCAGGCCGGATTTCTGCCTCCCCAACCAAATCAGTCTCAGTTCCTGCACGATTGGACTGGAGCAGAAACTGTGTTCCACTCAGCAGAAGTCTCAAGATCCTGTGGCGGGTGTCGTGGGTAGCTGGCGGGTGTCAACCCACCCTGTGCTCTAGCTACCCTGGTGCTGGTCAGCCCGGAAGAGGCCTGTGGCCCTACTCAGGCCGGTTTTCTGCTTCCCTAACTAATGCAGTCTCAGGTCCTGCACGCAATTGGATTGGAGCAGATGCTGTGTTCCACTCACCAGAAGTCTTAAGATCCTGTGGCGGGTGTTATGGGTAGTTGGCGAGTGTCAGCCGACCCTGAGCCCTAGCTACCCCGGTGCTGTTCTGACCGGAAGAGGCCTGTGGCCCTACTCAGGCCGGATTTCTGCCTCCCCAACCAAAGCAGTCTCAGGTCCCGCGTGATTGGACTGGAGCAGAAGCTGTGTTCCACTCACCAGAGGTCTCAAAATCCTGTGGCGGTAGTCGTGGGTAGCTGGTGGTTGTCAGCCGACCCTGTGCTCTAGCTACCCTGGTTCTGGTCAGGCCGCAAGAGGCCTGTGGCCCTACTCAGGCCAGTTTTCTGCTTCCCTAACTAATGCAGTCTCAGGTCCTGCACGCAATTGGATTGGAGCAGATGCTGTGTTCCACTCACCAGAAGTCTTAAGATCCTGTGGCCTCATTTTCTTTTCATGTCTGACTTTTAGTGTAGTGTTTTGGAAATTAATGTGAATTGTTGGAATTGGGGGTTTCTACTTTTAAATGAGTGTTTGTGTGTGTGTGTGTGTGTATGTTTGTGTGTGTGTGTGTGTGTGTGTGTGTATCTGTGTGAGTGTGTGTTTGTTTGTATTTACCTGTGTGTGATTTTCTTTATGCAATAACTCTCTGATGGACACTTCTGTTATTTGGTTTGTGTGAAGAGTGTAATAAGCAGAAGAGAACATAAATCTTTACAGAATGCTAGTGTCTTCTTTGGGTATGTTATACTCAGTATATAGATTGCTGGACAAATGAAATGGAAAAATGTCCTCTATTTGCCAACTGCAAAATTAAAGGTAGAAATCTGTTCATAATATGCTACAGATAGTGTCCATAAATAAAGCAAAGTATAGAATAATCAATTAATTTTCAATGAGGTCACCTAACAGTTATAATGTATTTTAATAAATGGGGTTGGGAAAATTAATATCTAGAGTTAGAGAGATTGGACATTAATATACACCCCCCACACACACAAATAAACTCAAGATGAATTTTAAGACCTAAATATAGGTCCTGAATTGACAAAACAAAAATAAAATTAACCAACCAAGCAACCACCCGAAAAGCTACCAACAAAGCAACCAAAGAACCATACATCGAATCAGGAGAAGAGCTACCTGACTTGGCATTAACATTTTATGATATTAGATAGCACAAATCAACAAGCAACAATCAAACTTGAAGGCTTTTGGAATGTATAGAAAAAAATAACAAAATTGAAAAATATTCTATGAAATGAGAAAAATAACCACAATCTGCATTATACATTGGATTTGGGTATAGCTGACAGGAAATTACTAATGAAAAAAATCTATAAAAATATAGCATAAGGACAGGCTTGGTGACACATGCCTGTAATTGCAGCACTTGAGAAGCCAAGACAGGAAGATTGTGAGTGCCAGGTTCATCTGGGTACTTGATAAGACCCTATTTCAACTAACAAACAAAATGAGAAAACAAAAGAATGAAACAATAAAAACAAAAAGAAGGAACATGACTTAGCAGAATATCAACCAATTATTAAGTATGAAGTAGACCAGGAAGTTTATATACATTGTCCCAAGACAAATATAAAAAATGTCTGGTGGGCATGAAAGTAAAGGTGTTTGGCTTTATTAATCATTGCAGAAATTCAAATACAGAATCCCACTCTCAACTTTTTCTCTGATATGGAACTCTTGCTATAGGGCTTCAAAAGGTCTCTGTCATTAGCAGGCACAAGGACAGTGGAGGGTGAAATGTGCTTGCTTCCTATGATCATAAGTTGGAGTGAGAATAAGACTTCCTTTTTTAGAGAGATACTTTTAAAACTATACTTAGCATTTGTATAGTGATTGAAAATACAGATGTTTTACTTCAAAGGGGCCTCCATTTTAAAGCCAGCTGTATGTTGCATCATGCTATCCTTAACTGAGTGTTTAATCAGTTACCCTGAGAGAGCATGTGAGATTAATGTGGATCATGGAAAGCACTGCATGCTGAGTGCTTAATGAACAGCAATAACTACAGTCTTAAGTAATGTAGGAAAATATCAGTGGAGGAAGAGGTGCATATCAAAGTAACATGGGTTATGTATTTTGTTTTTGTATGAGCGTCTCATTGTCAAATGGTGATTGAAGCTCCCTATGTTCTGTGCAATGATACTTCAAGCTGTAGTGAGAAAAATATTCTTATAGAAATAGAATTAGAAAAACTTTCTCACTGTAATATGTATATTGTTTTTATTTTAGTGGGAGAGTATGCCTAGAGAAAAGAATTTCAATTTGTATCTACCCATGAAAGGTATCAGGTTTCATTAATAGAAACCAATTTTCCCATCAGTTGTTCTGTGGCTATGTTTCTTTTCTCTAGTTAACTATACATTTTCATATCTATATTAATTTTAAAAGAAATAATTATGAATATGGCATAAATGTCTGGAACACTGAATTAACTTTAAGCTTAGGTCATTACATTTAGTCTGCATCTGTAATTTTGTGATATATATATATATATATATATATATCACAATATATCACTATATATATCTATATATATATCACTATATATATATATCACTATATATATATATCACTATATATATAGTGATATATATATATAGATATATATATAGTGATATATTGTGATATATATATATAGTATATATATAGATATATATAGTGATATATATATATCACTATAATATATATATATAAAACATATGTATATAGATTATATACATATAATATATGTATATATAATCTCCCACCTTCCTTCCTGTGTAAGTGTTGTCCAGGAAATTATATCATGATTTTTGATAATATTGCTAATCTTATTTATTTAGGTGAAAGTCACTATTGTTCAAAGTACCAGATGTAACTTTCAAGTTACTGTTTTCCTATATATGTCTGTCTAACCTATAATTTGTTATATAGAACAGCTGGCCTACAACTCACAGAGATCCACTTGCTCCTGCTGCCTGTTCAGGGGATTAAAGGTGTAAGAACAACACACAGCAATACCTTGATATCCTGAGATTATGTGATACTTTTCATGTCACATATCAAGTTTATTAATAGCTGTCTGTATCCTGAGTGACTCTGTCTTTATCTCCTCAAAAGCACACACCAGATTCATCAGCAGTTCTTAAATTCGTTACTGCTGTCTGGTAAGAGAAATTTATTCAGTTTCCCAACTGATTATATGCCTTCTTAACTTCTCAATATTTTGGTATATACATGTATATTTATTCCTTCATGACTTCTTTCTTTTATTTTTCTTGATTTTTGTTATGGAAGGTTGAACTCAAGACCTCTTGTGTGCAAGGCAATCATTTCACTGGTGAGTTACATTGTCACAAGTTTTATTTTTATTTTTTATTGTGATCCAGTGTCTTACTTAGTTGTCCAGTTTGCATAACTCATTCTGTAGCCCAGGCAGGACCTCATTTTGTGACTCTCCTACACCACCCTTCCCAGTAGCAGAGCTTCCAGACTATAGAAAATATGCCAGTACATGATTTTCTTTATTAGAGGTTCATTTTCTAGATTATTATAGTTTGGGTCTAAACAATGCATTTATAACCAAGGTAGACTGAATTCCCATGAAAAATGCATTCCTATTAAAATATAGTTGCTTTTAAACTCATCACCAAATAATTGGTTCTATATTGAAAAGAGTCTTCAAATACCTTCTTATTTCATTACCTTTGGATATCCTGTATTTCAGGCTTTTATTATTTTCATCTCTCATTGTATTTCTGTTATTTCAGAAAAGACATTGTGGAGAGTCTGTGGCATGTTGGTGACTGAGCCAATGGAAAGGTAATTAGGGCCTTTGGCCCTCTAATATAACCTCTGCATTGATTCTCCTGGTTTTAGTCTAAGGTCCCCAAACAGAAACTTTGATGAAGTGCTAAAGTTTACCCAGTAATTTCATCTACTTATGGTGCCAAATCCAATTTCCTTCAGGACATTATACACTGCTACCTTTTGTACTAGCATGTATTCCTTCCCAACCTTTATACTCAAGAAATGTGTAAATGCATTTATATACACCAGAAAAGTTTGAGCAGCCACATAAAATGACAATGAAATTAATTAAAATTTTGTATTTATGGTTGCCTTTGCACATGCCTGGATGCAAGTCTTCCTGCATTGTCTGCTTTCTATTTATCAAAGATCATATCCCCTGTGAAATTTTCATGAAAGAAATGGATTCCTGCTTATGTTTCTACATCCCTTACACATGAGAAGAACTCCTCTACTAAAAGACTTTCTGGCTGGGATGTCCTTAGCAGGTAGAATGCCTGACTTGCATGCTTTGGTGCCCTGAGTTGGATCCCCAGTACCACATAAAGAAGTGCAGGCAGGAGGATCAGCAATTTAAAGTATTCTTGGGCTATTATGGTGTTTACCTTGGTTACTTTAAAACTTCAATTTAAAATGCCTTCCATATTAAAATTCAACTGTTTTGTTCATGCTTTCTCATCTAAATAAACTGAAGTTATTGACAACAGGGACAGAGCTACTAATTTCTCCTAATTTTGTCATCTAACTCAAGTGCTTGTCATATTGACACATCATACAATTGTGGTGAATAGATGGAGAAATAGATGATTGTAGAGATGAATTCCACAAAGATTTTTTAAAAAAAATGCTTTAACATGCCATTATTCTTTTTCTCTCTCTCTCTTTTTCTGTCAACAGATTAAAGATATTCTAATGATATACTTATGGAACCCAAGAAAAATTTATATACTTTACAACTTCTACACAAAGATATAAAAATTTGTGGATTGATATAGTTTATATTCCCAAGATTTCCGGATGTCATAGAGAGTGCCATAGAAATTTATAGAGGGTTTGAAAGACATCTCAGCTGCTACTTTTTTGTTTGTTTGTTTTTATCACACCCATCTTTTTCCTAATTAGATGTGGTCTCCCTTTCCCCCACCTGCTTGCTCAAGGGTGGAGCTTCCTGCTCATTCGTCCTGCCACGCCTACAGCTGGACCCTGTTGCTTTGTTGCCTGGAGGCACACACGTGTTCGTCCTGCTACTGGACCCTGAGTTACTTGGCGGGAAATCGGGTTCCCTCCCCCTTCCTTTATAACTGAGTGTCTGGAAATAGTAAAATTGAGCTTTGATCAGAATCTTGTCTTAGCTTCATTCCCTTCTCTCGCCGCCTAGCCCCTCTTCTCTTCCAGGTTTCCAAAATGCCTTTCCAGGCTAGAACCCAGGCTGTGATCTGCTGGCCGGACACAACATTTGGCGAACCAACACGGGACTGAGAAACGGCAAAGGATTTTTGGAAGAGACACTGCTGGTTTGGAGCTCCATGGAATAATTAAAGGATAAAGAAAATTCATAGCGGAGAAGGTATGGGCTAAGCTGAGACAGTGTTAAGCCCGAGTGCTGGTTCACTTAGGTTCAGCAGTGAAGCTTAAGAGGAGCTAGGCACAGGCGGTAGGCCGTGGCTGGAAAAAGCTACATTGTTAGGTGTGAGAAAGGAAAGGGTTTATTAAAAGGAAATTAATACAGGCGGATTGCCGCAGTTATAAAAACTGCATCATGAGGGAGGAAATTGTCCCAAATAGCAGGAGTACTCTGCCCCATTTTGTGTCTTGTTTAATGTCTGGTGCACCAATCTGTTCTTGTGTTCAATTCATGTATGTTCGTGTCCAGTCTGTATGAATGAATGTTCTATGTTTTATGTTGGATAATAAAGATGGTATAAAAAACTTTATCTGCAAAGCCAAGAGCTGCCACGTGTTTCAGCCAAAAACCAGACACGTGGCAGGAGGGACCCTGATGGAAAAAATGTTCGTTTTTAGAAAAAGCAGCGAGTGCACAGCCTCTTAGTTTCGAATCTGATAAATGGTTCATGATTAATGTGTTTGACAATGGTAAAGTGCTTTTGTATTCTATGATTGTAGCTACAAAAATTAATATTCTCTGATTGGTCTAAAATTAACTGCTTCATTTGGTTCTTTTTTTTTTATTGAAAATGTGCTCTGCATGTTTTCGCATTCAGCTCATAAGTTGTTGGTTAAGATTAATAATTGTTGGGGGCTGGCGAGATGGCTCAGTGGGTAAGAGCACCCGACTGCTCTTCCGAAGGTCCAGAGTTCAAATCCCAGCAACCACATGGTGGCTCACAACCATCCGTAACAAGATCTGGCGCCCTCTTCTGGAGTGTCTGAAGACAGCTACAGTGTACTTACATATAATAAATAAATAAATCTTTAAAAAAATAATTGTTAATAATAATTGTTACATTGCTACAGATGGTTAATGTTAAATTTGATAACTCAAATTTAGAGTCCTTCCGACACGTGGCCTAAGGCAGCCCTAGAGGCTGGGTCTCTAAGATATTTCTAGTTTAGATAATGATTAAAGTGGTTCCTATCCTAAATAGTAAAATTTAAGATAAGATTTAAAGCAATGCCTCTTTATTAAAGCGTTAAAGCTTGCTTTAATAGGTATTCATAGATATTAATTGACATCCAAACTTCGTAATATGATAGTAATGCTTCTAATATTGATTTTAAAGGTAATAAATTGTTTTAAACTTAGGTTTTGCTTTCCCAAAGTTATAGGTATTATCCTAACCTTACACAAAAAACTTAAAAATTATGGTTAAAACTGCCATTGTTCCACTGACTGCAGCTTGCAGTTTGATTGCAAATTTAAGATTGATGCTCAGATTAAAAAGTATTTTACCTTTGAGTCAATACAGGGCTCTGGGCAGCCCCAGAGCGGCTTGTGGCCCTTTCTTTTGTTTTGCAAACAATGCCTAAAAATGTTTTTCCCTGTGTTCAAGAAAATTTCTTTTTAACAGTGTTACAGATCTATTCAGATGTTTAATATAATGCTTAAATTCAAAGATTTTTGCTTCTAGTAAACTGGTAATCACTAGAAAATTTTGCCTCTAGGTATGGCTAATATAGCTTTACATTATGTAAGAAAAAATTTTATTGTTTCTGCTTCTTTACAAGAAGCCAAAAGTTTTAATCTTTCAGTATATATTGTTTCCTAAGTGGAAAGTATTTTATTAACTAATGCTTCTCAAGGGAAGTTTACCTTAAATCCTTGCTCTCACCCAAAAGATTCAGAGACAGTATCCTTTTATTACTTAGTGTTTTAGTTTACTACAAAAGGTTTTACAAAAAATAAATAAAGCTTTTATAATTGTTGTTAATTGGTAATTAAAAATTAGTTGTGCCCAAGACAATTCTTCGGCCAGAAAAAACATTATTGTAAAGTCATTTTTCTCATCCTCCCAGCCAATTGTTGGCCCACGTGGGCCCAACTAGCTGCTGTGGGGCGAAGTCTTAAGACACACAGTTGCCCCTGTTCCCAGCACAAATAATCTGGTTGTGTGCTGTAGATGGTGTTTTAAAATGCTGAACAATCAAACCTTAATTTATATATTAATAGTCAATGCTATATCTCTGAGCTCATAATTACTTAAAATTGTTCGTCCCTCAGATACTATTAATTCTCAAATTTACAATTGCTTATACATATTTCTAGTTAATAAATAAATAAATTATGCACGTGTGACTCTTAATAACTTTTCAAGCTTTCTAGTTACAACCGTTCCTTAAGAAAAATGATTGAAAGTGCAATTAGTCACTGCCCCTTTACAGCCAAATATTTAAATGTTTTGTCCAAAAAGTTATTAATTCAAAAGGTTAGATATTGTAAAATTTTAAACTTTAACCTCTTAAAAGATAAAAGAGAGAAATTGTATCCCCATATATACTATTTAGTGCATTTCCGTGCACACTATTTAAAACATATTTATTTTCAAAATTTGAGATTAAAATGTCAAATTTAATAAATGCTTTTTAGTATCTTAAAAAGATCTACTTATTGGCTTATAGATTGATCCTAAAACAGCTACCTTATTAAGAAAGGGAAAAACAGGTTCTCTCCACAGAACGCTGCAGAAGCATATTAGTAATTCGTGTGCTGAGCCAACAGGTAAGTTAACTCAGTGTCCTGATTAAAAGGACTAAAAGATTAAATTCATGTTTTAGATCCATCCTTGCTTGTCATTTTTCCAGGTTAGACTAGCTTCTAGCCTTTTAACTTTATGGCAATAGTACATCAGAGACTGTATATTCAGACTTAGTAAAATTAGTCATTTAATAAAGTCATAATGATTTTTCACTTTTCTTCAGTGTGACCAGCCATTCTAACTCAATCTTAGACTGGTCTAATATTCAGTCCAATTATTAGAGATTCCTATATTCTAAATTACCTAGCAAAGTTAATTCAAAGCATATCCCCCAAGGTCACCAAAGGCTCATCTTGCCTTATTTGTCCTAAACTTTTTGCAAACTGATATTAAAGGTCAGTCTGCAGCGGAATAAATTGAAAAGACCCCCTAACTACAAATAAAAGGATCTGGTTCTAATCTGGGGAAAGGGCTCGGTTTGTGTTTTTTCGAGAGATTAATTAGTCAAATGAACACACATTCCAAATCTTCTTATAAGTATCACCTTGAGGACTAAAATTCCTCTTTTGCTTAAAATTCAGATGGAAACTGAAGCTCCCAGAAAAGCTGTTTTCCTGCTACTCTCTGAGCTGGCTCCCCCACAGGAGGCCAGAGACTAGCCTTAGCCTTACAATTTGCAACTGAATAAAGTACCTTGACTTCTCCAAAAAGAAAATTTGCATTGCTACTCTCTCATTGTCTAGATTTCTTTCTTTTCTCAAGCAGGTCAATCTACATTCTCCGCAGGACCTGCAGGCGTGCTTTCTCCTCCCCTAAGAGCAAAGAGGTGGTACTGCTAATCTCCCTTCCAAGGACATTCCAGCACGTGGCTTTCAGTCTGAGATAGGATTTAGATTTACCAAGAGAACTAGGGAAGTAGAAATTTCATATATTTACAGAGATTAGTTCTTATTTTAATAGAGATGGGCTTAGTCCCATAGCTGACCTCTGGCTTTTCACCCTTGCTGTTACTGCAAGGTGTCCTTAGTTCCTCAGGCTTGGGAATAACAGGGATGAGGAGAAAAGACTTCCAGCTCCTATTTTAACCACAATCCATGGTGTTAATAATGACATAATTCTTGTCTAGGCCTTGCTAAATCTGAGGTTGACAAGTCTCATATAGAGACCGCGCATCGCTCAGAACTGCGAGTACTGATTCATAATCATATGAATACAGTATGGGTACCGCTTGGCGCAGGAGATTACTGCGGAGGGAAGGTCCAGCTTGACCGTTTCTGAGTTCCCTGTGCGACACACCTGATTTGAAGGAGGCTGGTATCAGATTCCAGATAAAAACCAAAAATACCTAAGGCTCTGCCTCCCCTCCCCAAAAGATACCAAGAGCCACAGATGTGAGTTGTTATAACGCTCACGGGAGGAATCGGGTCAATGTCCACCCAAGTCAAGGTTAAAGGCCCACTCATCTACGGATGAGAAAATCATTTGATCACCTCAATTAAGCGTTGCCTATTTTAACTTAATTAATAGGGGGGAGAGAGGTTGGAGACCTTACTGTCGAAAGGGCAAGCCCTTCACTGCCTCCCACCCAAATAAAAAAGCCAACTGGCCTTGTACTAAAGAGCTGGTCTTACCCCTTCTCCCTGTTTCCCTGCCTGTCATCCAAAATTGCGGATGAATATCAACTCAGTGCTATTCTAAATTTGTTTAGTCAAACTTAGCCAGGGTTCCAACGCCCTACTTAAAATGCAACCAGGTAGTTACCTATTCAGCGCTAATTAGCATTATAAAGTCAGAGCCTATTCTGTTGTTAGTGGTTTACTAAGATAATAAGGACAGTCTTAGCCAGATACAGTTTACCATTAGAAAAGTTAGGGTATCCCACGGAAACAGGTTTTTTCTTTAGCCCTAAAAACTCAGACAGAACTATTGAACATAGATAATTTTTCTGCCTCAGGCCAGCCTTTTCTTTTTTTTTTCTTTTTTTGTTAACTAATGGGAGGATATGTGGTCTCCCTTTCCCCCACCTGCTTGCTCAAGGGTGGAGCTTCCTGCTCATTCGTCCTGCCACGCCTACTGCTGGACCCTGTCGCTTTGTTGCCTGGAGGCACACACGTGTTCGTCCTGCTACTGGACCCTGAGTTACTTGGCGGGAAATCGGGTTCCCTCCTCCTTCCTTTATAACTGAGTGTCTGGAAATAGTAAAATTGAGCTTTGATCAGAATCTTGTCTTAGCTTCATTCCCTTCTCTCGCCGCCTAGCCCCTCTTCTCTTCCAGGTTTCCAAAATGCCTTTCCAGGCTAGAACCCAGGCTGTGATCTGCTGGCCGGACACAACAATTAGACATTTTCATTTTTTTCATTTCAAATGTTATTTCCTTTCCTAGTTTTCCCTCCAAAAATCCCCTATCCTCTCTCCCCTGCCCCTGCTCCTGAACCCACCCACTCCAGCTTCCTGGCCCAGGCATTTCCCTATACTGGAGAATAGAACCTTCAGAGGACCAAGGGCCTCTCATTCCATGGATGACCAACTAGGCCATCCTCTGCTACATATGGAACTAGAGACACAACTCTGGAGGGTATTAGTTAGTTCTTATTGTTGTTACTCCTATAGGGCTGCAGACCCCTTTAGCTCCTTGAGTACTTTCTCTACCTCCTTCATTTGGGGCGCTATGTTCACAATAGCCTTATTTATAATAGACAGAAGCTGGAAAGAACTGAGATGAGATGCCTCTCAACAGAGGAATGGATACAGAAAATGTGGTACATTTACACAACGGAGTTCTACTCAGCAATTAAAAACAATGACTTACTGAAATTCTTAGGCAAATGGATGGATCTGGAGGATATCATCCTGAGTGAGGTAACCCAATCACAAAAGAACACACATGATATGCACTCACTGATAAGCAGATATTATCCCAGAAACTTAGAATATCCAAGATACAATTTGAAAAACACATGAAACTCAAGAAAAAGAAAGACCAAAGTGTGGATACTTCGTTATTTCTTAGAATGGTGAACAAAATACCCATGGAAGGATTTACAGAGACAAAGTTCAGAGCTGAGACGGAAGGAAGGACCATCCAGAGACTGCCCCACCTGGGGATCCATCCCATAAAGAACCACCAAACCCAGACACTATTGCACATGCCAGCAAGATTTTGCTGACAGGACCCTGATATAGCTGTCTCTTGTGAGGCTATGCCAGTGCCTGGCAAATATAGAAGTGGATGCTCACAGTCAGCTATTGAATTGATCCATTCTTATCTCCTTGTACAAAGATCAAGTCTAAGTGAATCAAGAAACTCGACAAAAAACCAGACACACTGAAACTTATAGAGGAGAAAGTGGGGAAGAACTTCGATGATATGGGCACAGGGAAAATATTACTGAACTGAACAGCAATGGCTTGTGCTATAAGATCAAGAATCAACAAATGGGACCTCATAAAATTGCAAAGTTTCTGTAAGGCAAAGGACACTGTCAAGAAGAAAAAAGAGCAACCAACAGATTGGGAAAAGATCTTTACCAATCCTAAATCCTATAGAGCTAATGTCCAGTATATATAAAGAACTCAAGAAGGTAGACTCCAGAAAACCAAATAACCCTATTAAAATGGGGTACAGGGCTAAACAAATAATTCTCAACTGAGGAATATCGAATGACTGAGGCACATCTAAAAAAATGTTCAACATCCTTAATCATCAGGGAAATGCAAATTAAAACAACCCTGAGATTCTACCTCACACCAGTCACAATGGCTAAGATCAAAAATTCAGGTGACAGCAGATGCTGGCTAGAATGTGGATAAAGAAGAATACTTTTCCATTGTTGGTAAGATTGCAAGCTGGTACAACCACTCTGGAAATCAGATTGATGGTTTCTCAGAAAATCGGACATAGTTCTACTGGAAGATCCAGCAATACCTCTCCTGGGCATATATCCAGAAGATGCTCATATGTTCACAGCAGCCTTGTATATAATAGCGAGAAGCTGGAAAGAATCCAGATGTCCTTCAAGATACAAATGGATACAGACAATATGGTATATTCAGCTGTTACTTGTAAATCTGAAGGTTTTGTTTATTTTCTTTCAGCTCTCAAAATAGGAGAGAGAGAGAGAGGGAGAGAGAGAGAGAGAGAGAGAGAGAGAGAGAGAGAGAGAGAGAGAGAGAGAGAGAGAGAGAGAGAGAGAGAGAATAGAAACTGCACTTTCAGTCACAGCAAACCAAACTAATACACAGCAAGCCACAGAGGAGACCTGTCATCTGAAAGGGATACTACATTCATTTCATAAACAATTCACCAGTGTGGCAACAGTCAAGCTGACAAGGAGAAAAGAAAGTGTATTTTAGAAGAAATATCTGTTTTATTGAATAAATCTTGTGAAAAAATATTGCGTGAACTTTATGGTTTGGTAATAAAGACCAATGAGATATGAGTAGACCACATTTCTAGCATTAAATAAAAATATTACTCTTCAATTACATAAAATTTCTCAAAAATGTGTCAAACTTTAAAAAAATATTGTTACTATGGAGATATATTTTTGAAATCAGGAATTATTTGAGTATTATTAATATTGAATTCTTTTCCATAACAGAGTACTTAAATAGATGTCCTTTGAAACATTCTTTTCTTAGTTAGGAAAGGAATCAGATATTGCATTAAAAGTTATCTGTATATGCATCTCATTCTGTAGTAAGAAAAGAAAACTATGTCTGAAAACAGATGAGGATTATTGGCATGTAGAAAGACCAATTGCTCTAATAACCACTCAGTTTATTTAAATTAGTTTGAGTATATTCTAGAAATGAAGAGAGAACATGTTTCATTTAATGGGATTTTTGTCATACCTTGAGTTCTGTCAAAATCACACCATTAAAATTGTATTTAATAATAGCTCATTTGGGAGGTGATGGCAGAATATTTGAGTAAGGGAATGAACAGACCTAGACAGAAGCAGATGGGAAGGTAACTGGAAGTATATTATGGAGCAGAGTTTTCACTGAGGCATCTGTGCTCCACCTTGTTTAGAATCCTTGAGGGACCATGCAGAAGGAACCTCAGGAATATTTATTTCACCAGAGAAAGGCATCTGAAGCATTCATTGATGGGAACTTATGTCTTTCTAACGAGGCTGTTTCTAAAGAAGTTTATCTATTGTCTTGAGGGACTATGTCTTTTCAGAGAATTCCATGGAATGACGAGGAAGGAAGTGCCAGGTCCACATAGCTATGACTGAAGGTAGAGCTACCTCAAGGGTGTGGTTGAAGTAAAAACAGTCTGCAACACATATGGATGGGCAATTATGTTCAATTTTAAATTATCCATCAAATAGAAAGATGGCTATTTTGTTAAATTTTCTTAAAGCAATTAAGTTTTGCTTTAAGAGCTACTAAGTAATATGAAGAAAAGAACCCAGTGTTTAGGAATTTGTTAATTTTCTTTTTAATTTATTTAATTGAAAATAGACTTTTCCTCACATAATATATTCTTATTACAGTTTCCCTTCCCTCTACTCTTCACAGCTCCTCCCTATCTCCCCTTCCACCTGGATCTGTCCCCTTTCTGTCTCTTATTAGAAAACAAACAGGCTACCAGGGAATAATAGTGAAATAAAATATAACATAATAAGATAAAACAAAACTAACATATTAGCATAGTACGATATAAACATTCATAAGAAAAGGACCTCAAGAAACAGCACAAGTAAGAGATATAAATGCAGAGACCCACACAGTCAGAAATTCCATAATAATACAAAGCTGAAATATATAATCCATATGCAAAGAACCTGGAAGGTAAAAAGAGAACTATATGCAAACTTTTAAAAATTATATAAGCCCTGACATGACATTATGAGACAAGGAACCTCAATTGAGTTTGTTTGTTTGTTTATTTCTGCTGATATCTACTGCTGGGTATGAAACCTACCCTTAAGGATAATCTGTTTCCCCAGTGAGACTTCCCTAGAGGAAACTAAACTTTTATTTGCAAATTGTTATCAGTTGGTGATAGGTGCATCTGGCAAATTTTGAAGCAGATTCTGAAGAACTTCAATGTGCTTGTAGTCAATGATGTGAACTTAGTGCTACCAGGCTACCAGATATTTTCCCACATCTATGAAAATACCATCCCAGTAAAGACCTACTCTTTTTATTCTTCTTGACTTTGATTTTGAGCTAGTAAAACAAACAAAATACTGGGGTACTTGTCATAATATCTTTGCCACCCACCCTGTCCATTAGTTATGTCCAGGGCAGAGCTCTCATTGGGCACTAGAATTGATCCTCCCTTATTTTCCTTCTACTCTCCTGCTCCCCTTTCCTCTAATTCCTTGTCTCCTCTCTCTCCTCCCTCTCTCTATCCTCCCCTCCTTACTTCTCATTTTGAAACCAAGAGCCAGCTTTATATCTTTATAAATACAAAATTTAGCCTTTAATTTCTTACAGTTACATCACTTAAAAAAACATTCCTGTTGTAAATAACTTTTCAGCAAAACATGTGGGAGTGGAAGTGCCTTCTATGTTACAGGGAAATGGACTTTATTAATGTATTTATCATTGATACACACTGCATAGATGGAAGAGGAACATTTTCAGGGAAGTCAGAAGGATCTTAAGGGTCATGGAGATGGTGAATATTTGAATGTAACTTTTGAGTCTTTTGTAACAATGTTACTGAGTAACAAGGACTTAAATCAACATGCACTTTAAATCTCTACTGGTCTGATTTCAAAATGTATGTTAACAGGTGTTCCATTCCATGTTGCTGTAGACATTGTAAGTGCAAATCAAGCATCATCCTACTTCTCTGTGTGATCTGAATTCTCAACAGGAACATACCTCCCATTGATGCAACTCCTTCTTCTGCATTTTATACCTGCCCCATTGATGTGAGTTCATCCATTACTTACCATGTCTACCCACTCTCATGCTTATCTTGTAGTTACCCACACTGACCCATCCCTCACATGTTATGTCAATAAGACACATGTTGTCAGGTGACATAAGAACACTTGATATTCTTTCTGCTACATGTTCTCTCCAGTAAACAAAAATATTTTTAGGGAATTTAGGAATTTATTTTTTAGTAGAATACATCACAGCTTCTTAGAATTCTTGTTACCAAAGGAATTATGCAGCATTTCATAATTATATTTCATAAAATATATTCTTGTCAAAGCTGGTACATTGCTGTTTACTTTAACCCAAACATTTTCTGATATCCACTTTAGGTACTAGAAATAATCCTGTTGGCAATGTTATATGATCTTCATGACCATTATATCATTATTGGTCAGATGATTTGGGGTCTTTTGGTAAATGGAGGGATGGATTGTCATTAGTTTTTCTGGAAACAAAATGCACATGAAAGAATTGCCCTGCAAAACCTTAGGTTGTTAGTATGTTGGGTAAAATATATTGTATATTTTGGCAGAAAAATGGAGAACAATTGAATAAATGTTACATGAAGAAGGAGTTGAGTTTACTATGGACATTAGCTATGCTAATAAATTCTACATCTTTAGGGGTCTTTTAAAGAGATTTAATGATTTCTTGCCAGAGATATGATAAAGGAAGTTTATAAATATATAACATAAGCTCATTTGAATTTAAATTTCTTGTTGGAGATATGTAAATGTATTCATGGTTTATTCATATTTCTGAAAATTCTATATGAATATATGTAATCCTACAACTTTATATCCCTACATAAAATCAGAAATATAGGACATAAAATTCTGAGAGAAAGAAAAGTTACAGCCAATTGTTACAAAAGAAAACCTTATGAGAAAACCTATGAGAGATAGATCACTTTTAAGTCACTCCTCAGAAACCCATGCATATGGTGGGAGGAAATTCTACCATTACACAGAATGCTCATGTCTGAGACCTGTTGCACAAAACCAAGTCTTCAGGCATCAGACTCCTTGGGCCTGTGGAATCTTGGTTGTGAATGTGTGTATGGTTGATGAGATAAGCAAAACACCAAGGGAGGTTACTATAGGAAGCACCCTTAGTCAGCTAGAACATGTCAACAGCAAGTTATGATTCATGCTTCTAAGACCTGGTGAACACGAGGTTCAGGCTGAGGTTATGATGAAAGAATAGTTAGCTTGGTTTCTTCTCATTAGCTTTGGAAAAGAATATGAGGTAGTACATGTCTTTAGAAAACCAAATATCAGACACAGATCTCACACATGTATCTCATGATAGAGATGGAAAATTTCACAATGATTTTGGTTTGTATCTTGTTCAATTGTATGACAGATGTAATATTAGACTTGGCATATAGTTCAATAGATCCCATAAAAAAACAGAAAGTCACAAATTTTTGTGAAACAGTTTGAAGTGACTGTGGATGGAAATCACAGCACGTAAATTTCCATTTTTAATGTGTAAAATCTGGCATGAGCTACAGAGCTTACTTTGCAAAGAGAAAGAAGGAACGCCAAGTATAAAATTTCTTTTCAGGGAGTTGGAAGGGAGAGTGAAGATATATTCGATCAAGATTCATTGTATGCATGTATGAAATTTTCAAAGAACAAAAAATGCTTCTAGTTCAAACAAATCCTCTATAAAATAATATTTAGAAAAGTGATAAAGTGTATCAAAATAATGTATAAAAATTGTTCTCTTGGCTGTTTGATTTCTTGTTCTTTGTCACCTGCCAAATACTACTAGCTTTCTAAAAAAGCAAAAACAAAGTTATTCCTAAGGATATTCTGCAACACTCGCAGACTAGTGTCTTACTGAGCATCAGAGAAACTTCCTACAGCAGATAGGAATAAATACAGAGATATAAAGCCAGAAATTAATCATGCACACACAGAGTCTTTGGTGTACCTAATGGGACGTGTTCATCAAATCTCTCTCCTCAGAACACTGGGAACTTCAAGGAGGAGGTGGAAAGAGCCATAAGGGATGGAGGACACCAGGAGAATAAGGTGCTCTAAATCAACTCACAAAACCCACAGGAAGTGACAGAGAGTGAAACAGCAAGAATAAGACTGACATGGGTCTGCTCCAGGTCCTCTGCATATATATTATAGCTTACAGTTCATTATTTTTAAGAGACACTTGAGTGTGTGAATGAGCTGGTGTCTGGGGCTAGTGCCTATTCTTGGGTCTGCTTTCTTTCTTCTGATTTGCCTTGCTAAGGTTTTTGTTTTATCTTATGAATTTTTATTTTGTTGTTTTGTTATTCTCTTCTAGAAGCCTGTTGCTTTCTTATGAAAGACAGAGAGAGTTGATCAGAATGAGCAGAGAAGTAGGGAGGAACTGGGAGGGGAAACTGTAATCAGGATACACTGTATGAGGAAAAAAATCTACTTTTAATAAAAGTGGGGAAAACAACAAAAAGATTATGTGGGCAATGAAAATTGTACTTAGTGAGTTTAACTAAAAAAAGATGACACAAGGTTGGAAGGGTAAGGAATGGGGGTGAGTCTGGGAGGTCTTGTGTAAATATGATCAAAGTACAACATATGAAATTCTTAAAGAACTAATAGAATTGTGAAAAAAATGTTATTATTATAACAAGGAATTGAATGTAGGGATCCATGTACATTAAGATGCATACTTAGCTCTAACATTTGTGTATGTATTTTGTTGTTGGTTCTTAGTGCTGGAGACTCGAGTCCAGGAGCTCACAGATGTTAGGTAAGCTTTCCATTACTGAAATACATTCATAGCTCATTTAGAAATACGGATTGTGGATTGTGATGATTTCAATTTTCCTTTTACCAATAAAGTATTTTAAGCATTACCAGTAAAATTACCACTTCCAGTCAGTGCCAGCCCCAGACCACCTTGGGCACAAACTGGGTGGAAGGTCCCATGATCACCAGAGGACTCTACATGCCCCAGGCACCCTAGCACATCCAGGATCTTAGGATCACTGGTGAGTGGAACTCAACATCTGTTCCAAAACCAGGAGGGACATGTGACAGAAGGAACAGGGACACAGAAAAACTGCCCAACCAGCTGCTTGGGTTCCTTTTGGCCATTGCTGGACTACCTTGGTTTCAAACACAGTGGACAGCCCTTTGGTCCCCAGAGGAGGTATCATTTCCAGGCACTGACAACATGCTCAGGATCTTAGAATATCAGGATCCCAGGAGCTTGGTCACACCAGGATTTCAGGATCACAGAGGAAGCTTGAGTGCCAAGAACTCTGACACACCTAGAATTTCAGGTTTACAGGATCCTGGAATCACAGTATCATAGAGAAAGCTGGACTCTGAGAAGTTCTGAATCAACCAGGATTACAGGAAGGACAGACTCCAGTCAGATATACTGAGGGCAGAGAGCACTTGAGATAACCAGATGGCAGGAGGCAAGCATAAGAACAGAAGGAACAGAAACCAAGGTTACTTGGCATCATCAGAACCAAACTATCCCACCATAGCAAGTCCTGGATGCACGATCATAACAGAAAAACAAGATATGGATCTAAAGTCACTTTCTCATGATGATGGTGGAAGACTTTAAGAAGGAAATAAATAACCCCCATAAAGAAATACAGGAAAATACATCCAATCAGATGAAATAATTTACCAAAACCATACAGGATCTAAAAATAGAAGTAGAAACAATAAAGAAATCACAAAGAGAGACCACTCTGGTAATAGAAAACCTAGGAAAGAAGTCAGGAGCCAATGAGAAGACCACACCTAAGGATAATAGGTATAGATAAGAAGAAAGATTTCCAACTTAAAGGGCCAGTAAATATCTTCATCAAAATTATAGAAGAAAACTTCCCCAACCTAAAGAAAGAGATGACCATGAACATACAAGAAGCCTTCAGAATTACAAATAGGTTGAACCAGTCACATAATAATCAAAACACCAAATGCACAAAACAAAGAAAGAATATTAAAAGCAGTAAGGGAAAAAGGTCAAGTAACATATAAAGGCAGACCTATCAGAATTACACCAGACTTCTCACCAGACACTTGAAAGCTAGAAGGTCCTGGGTAGATGTCATTCAGACCCTAAGAGAAAACACATGTCAGCTCAGGCTACTATGCCTAGAAAAACTTTCAATTACCATAGATGGAGAAACCAAGTTATTCCATGGCAAAACCGAATTACACAATATATTTCTACAAATATAGCCCTTCAAAGGATAATAAAGGGAAATTTTCAACTCAAAAAGGGAAACTAAGCTCGAGAAAAAGCAAGAAAGTAATCTTTAAACAAACTTAAGAAGATAGCCACATGAACAGAATTCAAACTCTAGCAAAAAACAAAACAAAAATAAAACAAAATCAAAAAACCCAAACAAACAGGAAGCAACTTTTCCTTAATATCTCTTAATATCAATGGGCTCAATTCCTCAATAAAAAGACATAGACTAACAGATTGGTTACATAAACAGGATCCAACTTTTTGCTACATACAGGAAACCAACTTCAGGAACAAAGACAGACACTACCTTAGAGGAAAAGGCTGGAAAACAATTTTCGAAGCAAATGGTCCCAAGAAACAAGCTAGAGTAGCCATACTAATATCGAATAAAATCAACTTTCAACATAAAGTTCTGAAAAAACAAACAAACAAACAGACAAACAAACAAAAACCAAGGAGGAACACTTCTTACTCATTAAAGGTAAAATTTATCAAGATGAACTCTCAATTCAGAACATCTATGCTCCAAATGCAAGGGCATCCACATTATTAAAGAAACTTTGTTAAAACTCAAAACACACATTACACCTCAAACAATAATAGTGGGTGACTTCAACACCTGACTGTCATCAAATGGACAGATCCTGGAAACACAAACCAAACAGAGACACAGTGAAACTAACAGAAGTTATGAAACAAATGGATTTAACAGATATCTATAGAACATTTCATCCTAAAACAAAAGGACATAGCTTCTTCTCAGCACCTCATGGTACCTTTTCCAAAATTGACTGTATAATTGATTATCAAACAGGCCTCAGCAGATACAAAAATATTGAAATAATCCCATGCACCCTATCAGATCACCACAGATGAAGGCTGATCTTCAATAACAAGATAAATAATAGAAAACCTGCATACACGTGGAAGCTGAAC
Organism: Mus caroli; assembly: GCF_978045245.1. Taxonomy (NCBI): domain Eukaryota; kingdom Metazoa; phylum Chordata; class Mammalia; order Rodentia; family Muridae; genus Mus; species Mus caroli. The sequence goes on along the minus strand of NW_028227258.1, from coordinate 150,562,640 downwards.
AGCACTCTACTCAATGATAACTCAGTCAAGGAAGAAATAAAGAAAGAAATTAAAGACCTTTTAGAGTTTAATGAAAATGAAGCCACAACATACCCAAACCTATGGGACACAATGAAAGCAGTCCTAAGAGGAAAACTCATAGCTCTGAGTACCTCCAAAACGAAGCTGGAGCAAGAATACACTAGCAGCTTGACAGCACACCTGAAAGCTCTAGAACAAAAGGAAGCAAATTCACCTCAGAGGAGTAAAAGGCAGGAAATAATCAAAATCAAGGCTGAAATTAGCCAAGAGGGAACAAAAAGAACTATACAAAGAAGCAACCAAACCAAGAGCTGGTTCTTTGAGAAAATCCACAAGATAGATAAACCCCTAGCCAGACTACATAGAGGGGACAGGGACAGAATCCTAATTGATAAAATCTGAAATGAAAAGGGAGATATAACAAGAGAATCTGAGGAAATCCAAAATCATCAGATCCTACAAAAAAAAAAAAAAAAAAAAAGCCTATACTCAACAAAACTGGAAAACCTGGTCAAAATGGACAATTTTCTAGACAGATACCAGGTACCAAAGTTAAATCAGGATCAGATTAATGATCTAAACAGTCCCATATCTCCTAAAGAAATTGCAACAGTTACTAATAGTCCCCCAGACAAAAAAAGCCCAGGGTTTAGTGCAGATGTCTCTCAAACCTTCAAAGAAGACCTAATTCCAATTCTCCTCAAACTATTCCACAAAATATAATCAGAAGGTACTCTACCCAATTCATTCTATGAATCCACAATTTCCCTGATGCCTAAAACTCATAAAGACCCAACAAAGAAAGAGAACATCAGACCAATTTCCATTATGAATATCAATGCAAAAATACTCAATAAAATTCTCATAAACTGAATCCAAGAACACATCAAAACGATCATCCATCATGGTCAAGTAGGCTTCATCCCAGGGATGCAGGGATGGGTTAATATATGGAAATCAATCAACATAATCCACTATATAAACAAACTGAAAGACAAAAACCATATGATCATCTCCTTAGATGCTGAGAAATTATTTGACAATATCCAACAACCATTCATGATAAAAGTCTCAGAAAGATCAGGAATTCAAGGCTCATATCTAAGCATAATAAAAGTAATATACAGCAAACCAGTAGCTAACATCAAACTAAATGGAGAGAAACTTGAAGCAATCCCACTAAAATCAGGGATGAGACAAGGCTGCTCACTCTCTTCCTACCTATTCAATATAGTATTTGAAGTCCTATACAGAGCAATTAGACAACAAATAGATATCAAAGGAATACAGATTTGAAAGGAAGAAGTCAAAATGTCACTATTTGCAGATGATATGATAGTATATATAAAAGACCATAAATATTCCACCAGAGAGCTCCTAAACCTGATAAACTGCTTCAGTGCAGTAGCTGGATAGAAAATTAACTCAAACAAACTAGTGGCCTTTCTCTACAAAAAGGATAAATGGTCTGAGAAAGAAATTAGGGAAACAACAACTTTTACAATAGTCACAAAAAACATAAAGTACCTTGGTGTGACTCTTACTGAGGAAGTGAAAGATCTGTATGATAAGAACTTCAAGTCTCTGAAGAAAGAAATTGAAGAAGATTTCAGAAGATGGAAAGATCTCCCATATTCATGGATTGGCAGGATTAATATAGTAAAAATGGCTGTCTTACCAAAAGTAATCTACAGATTCATTGAAATCCTCATCAGAATTTCAACTAAATTCTTCACTGAGTTAGAAAGGGTAATTTGAAAATTCATTTGGAATAACAAAAAACCTAGGATAGCAAAAACAATTTTCAAGATAAAAGAATCTCTGGTGGAATCATCATCCCTGACCCCAAGCTGTACTACAGAGCAATTGAGATAAAAACTGCATGGTACTGGCACAGCGACAGACAGGTAGATCAATGGCATAGAAGGGAAGACCCAGAAATGAACTCATACACCTATAGTCACTTGATCTTTGACAAAAGAGCTAAAATCATCCAGTGGAAAGATGACAGCATCTTCAACAAATTGTGCTGGCACAACTGGCAGTTATCATGTAGAAGAATTAGAATTGTTCCATTCTTATCTCCTTGTACAAAGCTCATACCTAAGTGTATCAAAGAACTCCACATAAATTCCAGAGACACTGAAACTTATAGAGAGAAAGTTGGAAAGGGCATCAAAAATACAGGCACAGGGTAAAGATTTCTGAAGAGAATACCAATGCCTTGTACTGTAAGATCATGAATCGACAAATGTGTCCTCATAAAATTGCAAAGCTTCTGTAAGGCAAAGGACTCTGTCAATAAGACCAAAAGACAACCAACAGATTTGGAAAAGATCTTTACCAACCCTAAATCTGATAGGGGGCTAATATCCAATATATATATATAAAGAATTCAAGAAATTGTACTCCAGAAAACCAAATTACCCTATTAAAATTGGGGTATAGAGTTAAACAAAGAATTCTCAACTGAGTAAAACCTAGTGGCTGAGAAGCACCTAAAAAATGTTCAACATCCTTAATCATCAGGGAAATGCAAATCCAAACAAACCTGAGATTCCACCTCACAGCAGTCAGAATGGCTAAGATAAAAAACTCAGGTCCAGCAGATGCTGGCCAGGATGTGGAGAAAGAGGAACACTCTTCCATTGCTGGTGAGACTGCAAGCTGGTTCAACCACTCTGGAAATCAGTTTGGTGGTTACCCAGAAAATTGGACATAATTCTACCAGAAGATCCTTCAATACCATTCCTGGGCATATACCCAGAATATGCTCCAACATGTAATAAGGACACATGACCCACTCTGTTCATAGCAGCCTTATTTATAATTGCCAGAAACAGGAAAGAACCAAGATGTCCCTCAACAGAGGAATGGATACAGAAAATGTGGTACATTTACACAATAGATTACTACTCAGCTATTAAAAACAATGAGTTTATGAAATTCTTAGAAAAATGAATGGATCATTTTGAGTGAGGTAACCCAATCACAAAAGAACACACATGATATGCACTCACTGATAAGTTAAGATTAGCCCATAAGCCCAGAATCCTTCTTAGTAGGGGGGACAAAATACCCATTGAATGAGTTACAGAGACAAAGTTTGGAGCAGAAACTGAAGTAACAACCATCCATAAGCTGTTCCACTTGGGATCCATCGCATAAACAACCACCAAACCCAGACACTATGGCAGATGCCAACAGGAGCCTGATATAACTGTCTCCTGAGGGCCTTTTCAGTGCCTGGCAAATACAGAAGTGGATGTTCACAATCATCCATTTGATGGAGCACGATGTCCCCAATGAAGGAGCTAGAGAAAGTACCCAAGGAGCTGAAGGGTTCTGAAGTCCTATAGGAGAAACAACAATATGCACTAACCAGTACCCCCAGAGATCCTTGAATCTAAACCACCAATCAAAGAAAACACATCTTGGGACATGCGGCTCTAGCTGTATATGTAGCTGAGGATGGCCTAGTCGGTCATCAATGGGAGGAGATGCCCTAGGTCCTGTGAACATTCTATGCCCTAGTATAGGGGAAGGCCAGCACTAGAAAAGGGAGTGGGTGGGTTGGGGAGCAGGGGAAGGTGTGGGGGATAGGGGATTTTCAGAATAGAAAATAGGAAAGGGGATACCATTTGAAATGTAAATACAGAAAATACCTAATATAAATAAAATGTGATATGAAAAATACATCAGAGTAATGGCTTACAGTATAGCCCACTAAAGGAAATATTGGAATAAGATCTTATCACATTTAGAAATTCACATCTATTGAGCAAAAGTGTCTTGTTTTCTTTGTAAAAAGACAATATAATATAGTCTAATATGTCTAATAAGTAAATACATGAAAACACTAAAACCAAACCACTTTTGTTTCCTTAGCACAGAGTAGAATGCTCAGGCATTCAGGATTAACTCTCTTTTCTGTAGCGTCTGTGTTAAAACCGTGTTCTTCCAGCTATAACACGTTGTACAGTTTTATTTAATATGTGAAAAAGAAAATTTGTGCTCTGCCTCAGGAGCAGGGAGCACCATCTTGGTTCCAGGACTCCACAGAAATTAGGAACTTAGTCTGCACAGGTGAGAGTATGCTCCACAGAAGCAGACAGCTTCTGGGACAGGCTGGAGGCACAGAGCCACTGAGGCAGCACCCTTTTCGGGCCGCAGACATCTGGCCACCCTCCCAGCCTGGGAGGACAGGAGTCCGCCCGGCCCGGCACGGGAGCCCTCTGCCTCAGGAGCAGGGAGCGCCATCTTGGTTCTGGGTTCCGCCGAACTTAGGAACTTAGTCTGCACAGGTGAGAGTGTGCACCACAGAAGCTGACAGCTTCTGTGACCTGCCAAAGCAACACAGCATCTGGGAATGGTCCTGTTTTGGGCCTTCTTCTTCGGCCAGGAGGAGGTCCAAACACCAAATATCTGTGCACCTTCCCTGTAAGGGGAGAGCTTGCCAGCAGAGAGTGCTCTAACCACTGAAACTCAGAGGAGAGAGTCTGTCTCCCATGTCTGCTGATAGACGGTAATCAGAATCACCAGAAGAACAATCTCTAAACAGAAACAACTATAACAACTAACTGCAGAGATTACCAGATGGCGAAAGGTAAACTACTAACAGACCACTCACCATCATCAGAACCCAGCACTCCCACTTTGCCCAGTCCAGGGCACCCCAACACACCTGAAAAGCTAGACCTGGATTTAAAAGCATATCTCATAATGATGGTAGAGGACATCAAGAAGGACTTTAATAACTCACTTAAAGAATTACAGGAGAACATTGCTAAAGAGTTACAAGTCCTTAAAGAAAAACAGGATAACACAATCAAACAGGTAGAAGTCCTTAAAGAAAAACAGGAAAAGACAACCAAACAGGTAGAAGTCCTTAAAGAAAAACAGGAAAACACATCCAAACAGGTGATGGAAATGAACAAAACCATACTAGACCTAAAAAGGGAAGTAGACACAATAAAGAAAACCCAAAATGAGGCAACACTGGAGATAGAAAACCTAGGAAAGAAATCTGGAACCATAGATGCGAGCATCAGCAACAGAATACAAGAGATGGAAGAGACAGTCTCAGGTGCAGAAGATTCCATAGAGAACATCAGCACAACAATCAAAGAAAATGGAAAATGCAAAAAGATCCTAACTCAAAACATCCAGGAAATCCAGGACACAATGAGAAGACCAAACCTACGGATAATAGGAGTGGATGAGAATGAAGATTTTCAACTCAAAGGACCAGCAAACATCTTCAACAAAATTATAGAAGAAAACTTCCCAAATCTAAAGAAAGAGATGCCCATGAACATACAAGAAGCCTACAGAACTCCAAATAGACTGGGCCAGAAAAGAAATACCTCCCGACACATAATAATCAGAACAACAAATGCACGAAATAAAGATAGAATACTAAAAGCAGTATGAGAAAAAGGCCAAGTAACATATAAAGGCAAGCCTATCAGAATTACACCAGATTTTTCACCAGAGACTATGAAAGCCAGAAGATCCTGGACAGATGTTATACAGACACTAAAAGAACACAAATTCCTGCCCAGGCTATTATACCCAGCCAAACTCTCAATTACCATAGATGGAGAAACCAAAGTATTCCACGACAAAACTAAATTCACACATTATTTTTCCACGAATCCAGCCCTTCGAAGGATAATAACAGAAAAAAAACCAATACAAGGACGGGAACCACGCCCTATAAAAAACAAGAAGGTAATCCCTCAACAAACCTAAAAGAAGACAGCCACAAGAACAGAATGCCAACTTTAACAACAAAAATAACAGGAAGGAACAATTACTTTTCCTCAATATCTCTTAATATCAATGGAGACAACTCCCCAATAAAAAGACATAGACTAACAAACTGGCTACACAAAAGAGACCCAACATTTTGCTGCTTACAGGAAACTCATCTCAGAGAAAAAGATAGACACTACCTCAGAATGAAAGGCTGGAAAACAATTTTCCAAGCAAATGGTATGAAGAAACAAGCTGGAGTAGCCATTCTAATATCTGATAAGATTGGCTTCCAACCCAAAGTCATCAAAAAAGACAGGGAGGGACACTTCATACTCATCAAAGGTAAAATCCTCCAAGAGGAACTATCAATCCTGAATATCTATGCTGCAAATACAAAGGCAGCCACATTCATTAAAGAAACTTTAGTAAAGCTCAAAGCACACATTGCACCTCACACAATAATTGTGGGAGACTTCAACACACCACTTTCACCAATGGACAGATCATGGAAACAGAAACTAAACAGGGACACAGTGAAATTAACAGAAGTTATGAATCAAATGGATTTGGCAGATATCTACAGAACATTCTATCCTAAAACAAAAGGATATACCTTCTTCTCAGCACCTCATGGTACCTTCCCCAAAATTGACCACATAATTGGTCACAAAACAGGCCTCAACAGATACAAAAACATTGAAATTGTCCCATGCACCCTATCAGACCACCATGGACTAAGGCTGATCTTCAATAACAACATAAATAATGGAAAACCAACATTCACGGGGAAAATGAAAAACACTCTTCTCAATGATACCTTGGTCAAGGAAGGAATAAAGAAAGAAATTACAGACTTTTTAGAGTTCAAGAAAATAAAGCCAAAACATCCCCAAACTTATGGGACACAATGAAAGCATTTCTAAGAGGAAACTCATAGCTCTGAGTGCCTCCAAAAAGAAACTAGAGAGAGCACACATTAGCAGCTTGACAACACACCTAAAAGCTCTAGAACAAATGGAAGCAAATTCACACAAGAGGAGTAGACGGCAGGAAATAATCAAAATCAGGGGCGAAATCAACCAAGTGGAAACAAGAAGAACTATTCAAAGAATCAACCAATCAAGGAGCTGGTTCTTTGAGAAAATCAACAAGATAGATAAACCCTGAGCCAGACTCACTAGAGGGCACAGGGAATGCATTCTAATTAACAAAATCAAAAATGAAAAAGGAGACATAACAACAGATCCTGAAGACATCCAAAACACCATCAGATCTTTCTACAAAAGGCTATACTCAACAAAACTGGATAACCTGGATGAAACGGAGAAGTTTCTAGACAGATACCAGGTACCAAAGTTGAATCAAGATCAGGTTAATGATCTAAACAGCCCTATATCCCCCAAGAAATAGAAGCAGTCATTGATGGTTTCCCAACCAAAAAAAGCCCAGGATAAGATAGGTTTAGTGCAGAGTTCTATCAGACCTTCAAAGAAGACCTAATTCCAGTTCTTCTCTAACTATTCCACAAAATAGAAACAGAAGGCACTCTACCCAACTCATTCTATGAAGCCACAATTACTCTGATACCTAAACCACAAAAAGACCCAACAAAGATAGAAAACTTCAGACCAATACCCCTTATGAGTATTGATGCAAAAATCCTCAATAAATTCTTGCTAACCGAATCCAAGAACACATCAAAACAATCATCCATCCTGACCAAGTAGGTTTCATCCCAGGGATGCAGGGATGGTTCAATATACGGAAATCCATCAACGTAATCCAGTATATAAACAAACTCAAAGAAAAAAACCACTTGATCATCTCGTTAGATTCGGAAAAAGCATTAGACAAGATCCAACACCCATTCATGATAAAAGTCTTGGAAAGATCAGGAATTCAAGGCCCATACCTAAACATGATAAAAGCAATCTACAGCAAACCAGTAGCCAACATCAAAGTAAATGGTGAGAAGCTTGAAGCAATCCCACTAAAATCAGGGACTAGACAAGGCTGTCCACTCTCTCCATACCTATTAAACATTGTACTTGAAGTCCTAGCCAGAGCAATTGGACAACAAAAGGAGATCAAACCGATACAAATTGGAAAAGATGAAGTCAAAATATCACTTTTTACAGATGATATGATAGTATATATAAGATAAATGACCCTAAAAATTCCACCAGAGAACTCCTAAACCTGATAAACAGCTTAGGTGAAGTAGCTGGATATAAAATTACCTCAAACAAGTCAATGGCCTTTCTCTACACAAAGAATAAACAGGCTGAGAAAGAAATTAGGGAAACAACACCCTTCTCAATAGTCACAAATAATATAAAATACCTTGGCGTGACTCTAACTAAGAAGTGAAAGATCTGTATGACCAGAACTTCAAGTTCCTGAAGAAAGAAAATAAAGAAGATCTCAGAAAATGGAAAGACCTCCCATGCTCATGGATTGGCAGGATCAACATTGTAAAAATGGCTATCTTACCAAAAGCAATCTACAGATTCAATGCAATCCCCATCAATATTCCAACACAATTCTTCAACGAATTAGAAAGGGCAATCTGCAAATTCATCTGGAACAACAAAAAACCTAGGATAGCAAAAACTCTTCTCAAGGATAAAAGAACCTCTGGTGGAATCACCATCCCTGACCTAAAGCTGTACTACAGAGCAATTGTGATAAAAAACTGCATGGTACTGGTATAACGACAGACAAGTAGAGCAATGGAACAGAATTGAAGACCCTGAGATCAACCCACATACCTATGGTCACTTGATCTTTGATAAGGGAGCAAAAACCATCCAGTGGAAAAAAGACAGCATTTTCAACAAATGGTGCTGGCACAACTGGCGGTTATCATGTAGAAGAATGCAAATTGATCCATTCCTATCTCCTTGTACCAAGGTCTAATCTAAGTGAATTAAGGAACTCCACATAAAACCAGAGACACTGAAACTTATAGAGAAGAAAGTAGGGAAAAGCCTCAAAGATATGGGTACAGGGGAAAAATTCCTGAATAGAACAGCAAAGGCTTGTGCTGTAAGATCGAGAATCGATAAATGGGACCTCATAAAGTTGCAAAGCTTCTGCAAGGCAAAAGACACCGTCAATAAGACAAAAAGACCACCAACAGATTGGGAAAGGATCTTTACCTATCCTAAATCAGATAGGGGACTAATATCCAATATATATAAAGAACTCAAGAAGGTGGACTCCAGAAAATCAAATAACCCAGTTAAAAAATGCTCAGAACTGAACAAAGAATTCTCACCTGAGGAATACCGAATGGCAGAGAAGCACCTGAAAAAATGTTCAACATCCTTAATCATCAGGGAAATGCAACTCAAAACAACCCTGAGATTCTACCTCACACCAGTCAGAATGGCTAAGATCAAAAATTCAGGTGACAGCAGATGCTGGCGAGGATGTGGAGAAAGAGGAACACTCTTTCATTGTTGGTGGGATTGCAAGCTGGTACAACCACTCTGGAAATCAGTTTGGCGGTTCCCAGAAAATTGGACATAATACTACCAGAGGATCCAGCAATACCTCTCCTGGGCATATATCCAGAAGATGTTCCAACCGGTAAGAAGGACACATGCTCCACTATTTTCATAGCAGCCTTATTTATAATAGCCAGAGGCTGGAAAGAACCCAGATGCCCCTCAATAGAGGAATGGATACAGAAAATGTGGTACATTTACACAATGGAGTACTACTCAGCTATTAAAAGGAATGAATTTATGAAATTCCTAGGCAAATGGATGGATCTGGAGGGCATGATCCTGAGTGAGGTAACATATTCACAAAGGAACTCACACAATATGTACTCACTGATAAGTGGATATTATCCCAAAAACTTAGGATACCCAAGATATAAGATACAATTTGTTAAACGCATGAAACTCAAGAAGAACGAAGACCAAAGTGTGGACACTGTGTCCCTTAGTGGAATTGGGAACACAACACCCATGGAAAGAGTTACAGAGATAAAGTTTGGAGCTGTGAAGAAAGGATGGACCATCTAAAGACTGCCATATCCAGGGATCCATCCCATAATCAGCTTCCAAACGCTGACACCATTGCATACACTAGCAAGATTTTGCTGAAAGGACCCAGATATAGCTGTCTCTTGTGAGACAATGCCTGGGCCTAGCAAACAGAGAAGTGGATGCTCACAGTCAGTTATTGGATGGATCACACGGGCCCCAATGGAGGAGCTAGAGAAAGTACCCAAGGAGCTAAAGGGATCTGCAACTCTGTATGTGCAACAACATTATGAACTAACCAGTACCCCAGAGCTCTTGACTCTAGCTGCATTTGTATCAAAAGATGGCCTAGTCAGCCATCACTGGAAAGAGAGTAAAGAAACTTGCTTGGTTAGAGTCCCTTTAAGACAATTTATATTATTTGTGACTATTGAAAAGGGTGTTGTTTCCCTAATTTCTTTCTCAGCAAAATTATCCTTTGAGTACAGGAAGGGTATTGATTTGTTAGAGTTAATTTTATATCCAGCTACTTTGCTGAAGTCGTTAATTAGGTGTAGGAGCTCTCTGGTGGAATTTTTGGGGTCACTTAAGTATACTATCATATCATCTGAAAATAGTGATATCTTGACTTCTTTCTTCCTAATTTCTATACCTTTCATCTCCATTTGTTGACTAATTGCTCTAGCTAGGACTTCAAGTACTATATTGAATAGGTAGGGAGAGAGTGGGCAGCCTTGTCTAGTCCCTGATTTTAGTGAGGTTGCTCCAAGTTTCTCTACATTTAGTTTGACGTTGGCTAATGGCTTGCTGTATATTGCTTTTACTGTGTTTAAGTATGGGCCTTGACTTTTACAATGAAGGAGTATTGAATTTTTTCAAATGCTTTTTGAGCATCTAGTGAAATGAGTATGTGTATTTTTTCTTTGAGTTTGTTCATATAATTGATTACATTGATGGATTTCCATACATTGTACATCCCTGCATTTCTGGGATGAAGCCTACTTGGTCATGGTGGATGATTGTTTTGATGTGATCTTGGATTTGGCTTGCTAGAATTTTACTGAGTATTTTTGCATTGATATTCATAAGGGAAAATGGTCTGTAGTTCTCTTTCTTTGTTGAGTCTTTTTGTGGTTTAGGTATCAGTGTAACTGTGGCTTCATAAGAAGAACTTGGTAGTGTTCCTTCTGTTTCTATTTTATGGAATAGTTTGTTATTTGGCCTTCTTTGATGGTCTGATAGAATTGTGCACTAAAACTATCTGGCACTGGGCTTTATTTGGTTGGGAGACTTCTAATGACCAATTCTATTTCCTTGGCTGTTACGGGGCTGTTTAGATAAGTTATCTGATCCTGATTTTACTTTGTTACCTGGAATCTGTCTAGAAAATCATCCTTTTCATCCACGTTTTCCGGTTTTGTTGAGTATAGACTTTTTAGTAGGGTCTGATTTTTTTTTTAAATTTCCTCAGTTTGTGTTGTTATGTCTCACTTTTAATTCGCAATTTTGTTAATTTGAATACTGGCTCTGTGTCCTCTGGTTAGTCTGGTTAATGGTTTATCTATCTTGTTGATTTTCTCAAAGAATCAGCTCCTAGTTTTGTTGATTCTTTGTACAGTTCTATTTGTTTCTAGTGGGTTGATTTCAGCCCTGAGTTTGATTATTTCCTGACATCCACTCTTCATGGATGTATTTACTTCTTTTAGTTCTAGAGCTTTCAGGTGTGCTGTCATGCTGCTAGTGTATGCTCTCTCCAATTTCTTTATGTAGGCACTCAGAGCTATGAGTTTTCCTCTTAGCACTGTTTTCATTGTGTCCCGTAAGTTTGTATATGTTGCACCTTCATTTTATTGAATTCTAAAAGGTTTTAATTTATGTATTTCTTCCCTGACCAAGTTACCATTGAGTGCATAGTTGTTCAGCTTCCACATGTACATGTTCCTTTCTAGCTGAGTGAACTTTATCAAATAGAAAGAAGACTGGGTCCCTATACCTCTAACTTCACCCCCCACCTTTATTTAAGAGTTCTAGTACATTAGTCAGTCTCATAGTTTGACTTTCCATTACGTACATAGGATCCTTACTAATAATTTACTTTCAAACAAACACAGGTGAGTTGGGGGAACAGGCAAGAATGCATGCAGATGAAATTCATCAAACATATAGAAAATATCCAATCAAATCTGAGGCAGTACCTGTCCAGGATCCTCAATGGAATTATAATTCCTCAGGTGGTAATTTAGGCAGAGATTGATTTTTAGGCAGAAACCTGCCTCCTGGTCAACCACTGAAGGCAGCTTTAAAGCCAGTAAATTTTGAAAAATTCTAAGAGGTTTTACAGGACAAACAGGAAAACCCATCTCAATTTTTAGAACACCTCACAAAGGCTTTATTGCTATATGTGAGAACTAATGGGGGGCAGGGGAAAGAGGGGGAAGGGAGGATAGCCCGTGTCTGGCCAGAATTCCTCCTGTGCTCTGGGCAGGCAAATGTGGGAGGGCTGCCAGACGCTTTCCACGTGGTCCTGGGTGGGCATTTGAGCCACTGATCACACTGGATGGGGGTGGTGGGGGTGGTGGTGGACAAGAGACATCCCCTGAAACCAGGGGCCTCAGGGTGATACCCTGTGCCCTGGGGTAATGGGAGAGAGGGCAGAGGGAGAGAGGTTCCCACACAGGTGAGAGTCCTTAGTCTGGGCTTTGACTGGAGCACAAGAAGGCCTTCTGACTGGAGATTAGAAATGGCTCATTAGAGGAAGTCTAGCCCATAGTCCAAGCACAGTGGGCCTTGATGAACAGAGACAGTCTATGGTTTTAGAGCTTTATTGTAGAAAGGCAGGGGGTGGGGGGGCAGAGAGAAGGTAGAAAGAGAGAGAGAGAGACTGGCCATGGCCAAGAGTAGAGAAGGGGGGAAGGAGAGAGAGAAGAAAGGCTAGAGAATAAGAAAAAGAGAGTAAGAAAGAGAGAGTGAGGAGAGAGAGTAGGAGAGTGAGAGAGTGAGGTGGGGCCAAGCAGTCCTTCTTATGGTGGGCTGTTATCTTTACTGTTGCTAGGTAACTGGGGAGGAGTTTAGCCTGAAGGTCAGAAGCTTGGGACATTGTCTATGTGACTTCTAACCATGCTTCTCTTGTGGGAGCTGAGAGGGCCGTAACTTTGACAGGAGCCAGGGTTCCAGGAGACATGAGGGAACTCTTTCTGTCTCATGTAGGTGAATTATCACCACCAGGTCCCAGGGTTCCACACCTCAACTTGTCTGGAGACCAGACTGTTTGTGTATAGCCCAAAGCCCAACAGCTATACACTAATCTGGGCCCTGAAAACCCAGAAGATAAGGAACTTCTGATGACCTACTTATTTTCTCAGAATTACCCCAACATAAAAGGTAAACTTAGGTGGTTGGAGAAGGGGCCACTAACTCCACAGGCAAAAGTCTTGGTGCTGGCCTTAAAGATGTACCATGAGAGAGAGATGAAAAAGCCCCAAAACAAAAGTACCACATGCTGGCAAAGGCTACTTGACCATCCCCAGTTACTGCCCTGGAATCCTGGTCTTCTAAGGCTCAGAGACCACCAGGCCCCTGCTATAGATGTGCTCAACAAGATCACTGAGCAAAGGCTTGCCCTACCCTCTGCCAGCCAAGGGGACCATGTCCTATGAGCCATTAAGAGGGACATTGGGCTGTCAATTGCCCTCATGTAGTGAAGCACAAAGACACATCACTCCCAGGTAACCCTCTAGCCAATCCAGGCTTGGCTATGGATCACTGAAGAGGCTCAAGGACTCTCCACCAAACCATGGCCATTACTAGCAGAGAGCTCTAGGTAGCAATCATTGTATGTTGGTGGCCCATCTCCTTCCTCTTGGACACTGGGACCACATACTCAGTCCTGACAGAGTTTTAGGGACTCACTACCCCTTTTTGTTTTTCTATTGTCAGGGTAGGAGGACAACCTTACCTTCCTCACCAGATCCCACTACTTATTTGAATTTTTGGCCACTCACCCATTCCTTTTTGGTAGTGCCAACATGTCCTGCCCCCTTAGTTGGAAGAGATCTTTTAGCTAAGTCCGGAGCCTCTATTTCCTTTGCTCCAACCATTCGCCTAAATCCAAGTTTGCCAGCAGTTCCTCTGCTTCTTCTTCTAGCCAGTCAACCTACTTTTCCTTTACCAGCTTCTCAGGTGGACACCTGAGTTTGGGATGCCAGAATTCCTCTATTGCTAAACATCATTCTCTTGTTGTCATCCAGTTACTGGACTCTACCAGGTATATCACCCAAGCTCAATACTCTCTCTTTCCCCTGAGCTTCAGGGGACTGACGCCTATCATTTCAGACTTCTTAAGGAAAAAACACCTTTACCCCACCTCTTCCCCCTTTAACACCACTATACTAGCAGTTAAGAAAACTAATGGTACCTATTGCCTGGTTCAAGACCTCAGATGCATTGACTCTGCAGTGGTTCCTCTCCATCCTGTTGTGGCTAACCCTTACACACTTCTTTCCACTATCCTCTCAGGGACTTCCCATTTCTCAGTCCTAGATCACAAGGATGCATTTTTTTTCTCTATTCTTCTAGACTCCCAGTCACAGAACATATTTGCCTTTACCTGGACAGATCCTGACACCCAATTTTCTACCCAACTTACCTGGACTGTTCTACCTCAGGGGTTTCTGACAGCCCACACCTATTTAGGCAGGTCCTGGTTTCTGACTTACTTTCTTTATCTCTTCGTAAATCTAAGATTGTGCTTTACTTAGATGACATTCTCTATAGCCCCTTTCTAGATATTAGCCAAGATGACACCTATGTTCTTCCAAATTTCCTTTCCTGTTAAGATAACAGGGTCTCACCTTCTAAAGTCCAACTGTCCACTCTTCAGGTCACCTATTTGGGACTAACAATTACCCCAACCTACAAGGATATTACCTTAGATAGAAAAAAATCTGATTCAGTCTCTAACTGTTCCTTCTACAAAGAAAGACATTGTTATCATTCCTAGGAATGGCTAGTTTTTTAGGTTTCTGAGTTCCTTCCATTTCCTCCCTTTCTTGCCCCTTATATGAAGTGGCATTAGGCCCCACCCATGAACCTCTTCTCAAACCTGTTACCAAGCCCTTTCAAAGGCTCCAACAGGCTCCCCTTAAGGCCCCTGTTTATAGCCTACTCCTGAGGATTTAAGTTTCTTAAAATATAATCAATCCTTCTTGTAAAAATCTGTCAGATGTCAGACTCCAATGGAAGGTATCAGAGCACCTCTTTTCTTACCCATCAGGCTAGAGGTTCCTTTCCTGGAACTGACTGGTAACTTGACTTTACCCACAGACGTGCCAAGTACCTCCTGATCTTAGTATACACCTTCTTGGAGTGGGTGGACGCATTTCTTTCCCACAACTAACAAAAGGGCTCAGACAGTCTCTGATCTCCTCTGAGAGATCATCCCCTGATTTGGTGTTCCAGCCTCCCTCTAGTGAAGCAAGGGTGCTGAATTTACTTCCCAAATTTCTCTAATTCTATATAAGGCCCTAGACATCTCCTGGCATTTTCATATTCCCTACTACCCTCAATCTTCAGGTAAGGTAGAAAGAACCAACCACTTTTTAAAAACTACTCTTGCTAACCTGTCATAGGAACCTTGATTGGGTAAAAGTCCTACCTCTAGCTCTTTTCAGTCTACGAGCTCTCCCCAAGTGACCTCTCCTCCTCTCACCCTTTGAACTCATGTATGGACATCCGGTCCTAACTCCTGGTCTTTCATCTAAATACTCTCCCCTCCCAGACCATCTACTCACCCCATTATTTTGCCACCTCTGTTTTCTCCTATGGAACTTTGTTGCCCACCATATACCATGGCCTCACACTCTCTCCTGTCCACTGCCTGTCAACATTGGATACCAAGTCCTCTATCCTCTCCAGACCATTGACTCTCACCCCTATTTCCCAAATGTCAGAGCCTTTTTAAGGTAATTCTTGTGATCCCTACAGCTGCTAAGCTCGAGGACTCTCTCATTGGGTCCACCTGTCTCACCTCAAAGCTTTCATCCTTCCCTTCTTCATACACATCGACCCTAACATGCTCTGTTAAACTTTGGAAGAAGTCGAGACCACCCACCTTCTCCCCAATCCTAGAAAATGAGACTCCACTCTGGCAGCTGAGGTCAACCTCACTGGATTACACATGGGTTTGTCGTCCTCCACCTGCTGTTTGTTTCCACCAAGGGTAGCCCTTACAAATTATTAATCAGTTCCTGCTACAGGATTACCAGCTGCTGTCCACAGAGGAGCCACTGTCCACAGAGAAACCTTATGCAAACGTTTCCCAAGTGGACCCTGATGGTGAAAGTCAGCTACACTCCAAAATTGTCGATGCCCCTAGACAGTAGGAAGCAGATTAAGAGACACAACACCCCCTTTCCCTTTCACCATTGGCTTTCCCCTCCCTTTTTTTCCTTCTGTTTATGATAAGAAAAAGGGAAGTATGTTAATATCAATAACAGTTGCTCCAGATCAGCTCTAAACCCACTGACATCAAATATAGGTGACAAATACCAGCATATCTGTGGCCATAGCAACCTCCATACATTCCCAGAATCCATTTAGCTCACCTCCTACCTTTACCTGTGATTGGCTATGTTACTATCCAAATAAAAGTCAGATCCCTCTGACCTCTCTCTCTCTTTCCCCTCTCTTCTTTGCCACCACCTTTGCCCTCTTCCCCCACAATAAACCTCTGCCATGTGGCACTGCTTTGACTTAGTGTGGTCTGTCTGCACTCAAGCTTCAATTCTAACACAACAGTCAGGATTGGTTCTTGTCCGTGGAATGGGACTCAAATTTGGCAGTTATTTGTTGGCCATTCCCTCGTTTTCTTCTTCACCTTTGTCCCTGCCCTTCTTGTAGGCAGGACAAATTTTGGCTTGAAGATTTTTTGGGTGGGGTGGTGTCCTTATCTCTCTACTGGGAGTCTTGCCTGACTATAGGAGGTGGCCACTTCAGGCTCCATATCCCCCACTGTTAGGAGTCTTGGTGAGAGTCCCCCTCATAGACTTCTTAGAGACTCTCCTGTCCCAGGTCTCTGGCATGTCCTAGAACTGCCCCACCCCCGAACCCCACCAACCAGCTGCCGATTTCCATTCACTCTGCTTGCTCTCTCTTCTTTCCTGGCTTTCCCCACACCTGATCTGCCCCCATCCCACCATCCCCTCTACCGGACTATTTTATTTTTCCTTCGGTGTGAAATTCAAGCATCCTCCCTTGGGCCCTCTTTGTTATAGTGTTAACATGGATATCCTGTAATTTATGGCTAATATTCACTTATAAATGACTACACATCATGCATGTCCTTGTAGGTCTGGGTTAGCTCACTCAGGTTATTTCTCTAGTTCCATTCATTTGCATGCAAAATCCACGATGTTCTTGTTTCTAATAGCTGAGTAGTATTCCATTGGGTAAATGATCCACATTTTTTCTTGTTGAGGGACATTTGTGTTGTTTCCAGTTTCTGGATATTACAAAGTAAGGCTGCTATGAGCATAGTGGAACAAGTGTTCTTGTGGTAAGATGGAACACCTTTTAGGTATATGCCCAGTAGCTGAGTTGTGAGGTAGAACTCTTCAATTTTTAAGAAACTTCCAGCTTGATTTCCAGAGTATTTTTACAAGTTTGCACTCCTGCCAACAATGGAGGAGTGTTCTGCTTGCTCCACATCTTTGCCAGCATGTGCTGTTACTTGAGTTTTTGATCTTAGCCATTCTGATGGGTGTAACATAGAATCTCAGAGTCATTTTATACCATATATATTTTATATATACACACACACACACACACACACACACATACTTTCTGCAGGTATCTTTATATAGATCTGCATAAAATATTTCAAAATTGTTATTAAAACTAAATGTCAGCCAGAATGAATAGAAAGATTTAAGTTTGCAAACTTTACTGTGTGGGTTGTATTTGTTCATTTTAGTTTATTGCTTTTTACAGGCATTCCTGTTAGGAAAAACAAACTATGAGCACTGGTTCTGGGAGAAATAATCCTGTCCTATTAATAAAATCTTTAAACTTGACAGAAGTAAAATACCATAACTTTCAAAAACAAGAGATGTTGTTCCCCCCAAAGATATACAGCAAAGAAAACCTTGCAGAGTGAGTTTGACTTGTCCCAGAGAAATTGATTAAATGGTAATTGTTGTCCTGATGTAACTATGGTTGTGAAGTATTTGGTAAACTTGTTATTGGATAAGGTTAGCAATTTTCAGTGCTCAGACAAATGAGATGTCCCAGCAAAGACCTACTCTCTGCACCCTCTCTTTACAATATTCACTTATTCTGTCTAGCCAGAACTTTAGGCACAGCATTGGACAGAGGGGCCAAGAGGAAGCATCTATGCTTTATTTCTGATCTTGGGAAAAAATGTGAGTCTTTTACAGTCAAGCATTGTATGATATTAAATTTTGTTCTGCTTTTTTATTTGGGCATGGAATACGGGGTATGGGATGCTAAAGATGCATTTTTGCCTCTACTTAGAGTTATGTTTTCAAAAGTCCTATTAACAATAATATGAATGATTTTCCTGTGACAATTGCCAAGAAGTCTCACTGACTCACAGGGTGACTATATCATTCCTTATTTTTGAGATTCCTTATTTCACTATGTAGGATGGCTGGCCTAGAACTAGCTATTGAACCAGGATGGTTTTGAACTGACAGCAATCTACTTGCTTTTGCTTCCTGAGAGCCAGGATTAAAGTCATCTGCCACCATCCCTGTTGGCTCCCTCATATTTATATGATATTGAGATCGACACAATAGTTTTACTTTTACTCAGGAAAGATATTGGCCTCTAGTTACTTTTTTTGTGGTGTTATCTCCCTTTAATGTTGATATTGGAATAAAATTGGCTTCATAGAGTGATCCAGATGCATCTCTCATGTAAGTTTTTGAAGGAGTTTGAACAGGATTGGGATTTTGAATCTTTGACACACTTCTCCATAAATCTCTGCACGTCTCAGCTTTTCTCTAATGTGAGTAATGTTCAAGTTACAAACTGGATATCTTGTTATATATGACTGTTCCTACTATAAACTTAGTGGCTGATAAATAGCTTTTATTTTACAGAGTCATAAGAAGTCCAAGATGAGCTCGCACTGGTTGGAGGTCCAAGGCTTGTTAGTTCTGTGCTACTTCCAGAAGGCTGACAAGAAGAACAGCTGCCTTGTCATTATAGCTTCTAGGAGGCCAGCAAAGACCTACTCAGGTGCCTTATTGACACTATTTAAATTTATTGAGAGTGATTTGAATGACTACAAGTACCAACTGCCTTTGACCTGAGAAACTTCATCTAGCCCATCTAGTCCTTTGTGTAAAGGAGATTTGCTACTAACAGATATTTTGTTTTTGCATATGTATGTGTATATATATATATATATATATATATATATATATATATATATATATGTGTGTGTGTGTGTGTGTGTGTGTGTGTGTGTATGTAAATTTACATGCAGTCTTGAACTGTAAGATTTCTGGGTGTAAAATTCTCTGTTAACCTTTTTTTGTCTTTTTTACTCTTGGATTAGTTGCCCATTGCTTTCATAGTTTTTGATAAGAAAACAGCTGCGGGTGAGGCGGGAATTAAAGGGAAGGAAGTATGTTCTGGGAATGGATGAAAGCAAAGTGTAATGATAGCTAGCCTCGAAGATGCCATTATGAAATCTATTACTTTGAGGGCTAACTTACAAAATTTTGTAAATTTTTCTAGATTGTGATCCTCTTCTGAGGATTCAGTTTGACTTTTCCATTCATACAAAAATCAGCTATTAATTTTACTTATATCCTTTACATTTATGTACCCTTTCTATCTTCTCGCTTTTAAGAGTTTTCCATGTTTGCTTCTGAACAATTGAGCTGTCATGTTCTTCCATGAATGTGTTTAAATTCTGGTTCCTTGGAATTCCTGGAAATTCTTGCATGCATGTTGTTTTATATCAGATTTGTAAAATTTTAGCCCTTATCTATATCTAACCTCTTTAAAGTATTCACTTTGCCAATATGCTGGTGTGTTTTCTCTGTGCCAGGTATCTTTGAGACTGAAACAATCTTTCTGCCTGTTCTTCATTGCATCATTGCTGTGGCTCCCTCCTGGTACTGGTCCTTCCCTTGTTTCAAAGCTACTGCCTAGTCCTAACAGCCTTCCAGTTCACATACACACTTCAGCTCAGTCTCCGTCTCCTCTTAGCATCTTTTTTCTTAATTGCTACTCTCTATCTGGTGACACTTATTCCTGTGTTTTCAACTTTTCTTTAAGTGTATTTCCTTTACTTTTTATGTATCTAAATGTTTTATAAGTTATTGCTTCCTAATACAGCCAGTGTGCCCCACAAATGCAGTTTCTAGCGCTTGATCTTTATCCCAAGAAGAGGGTGGTATTTTCCTGTTTCCTTGCTTGTCTTCTGATATTTTCTCAGTTCCCTGGCATCTTAGAGTATTTTCTACAGGAATATGGGATGCTGACTTTCTGGAGAAGCCGTTTGGGTTTTGGCTCATTAGTTTATTTTTCTGATTTGGTTTAACAGCTTCTGCAGAATCTCTCCTCAACCCTACCATGGCTCTATGATGTTCATAATAGGTTTTGTTTTCTTATTTTTGTCAATTTAATCTCTAAATCTGAGTGAAGCCCCTGGTTTGAAATAATTACATATTTATTAAAGTTTTCCTGTAAAAATCACCTTAATTGTTATTCTTTAGTAGGTAACTTGAAACGAGGGTTAAGATATTCCTTCTCTAGCCTTATGATAGTGACTTGAATATTTCATTTTTGCTATTTCTTAAGACATACTTCCTGGGGCTGGTGAGATGGCTCAGTGGGTAAGAGCACCGGACTGCTTTTCTGAAGGTTCAGAGTTCAAATCCCAGCAACCACATGGTGGCTCACAGCCATCCGTAACAAGATCTGACTCCCTCTTCTGGAGTGTCTGAAGACAGCTACAGTGTACTTACATATAATAAATAAATGAATCTTTAAAAAAAAAGTTATAAAAAAAAAGACATACTTCCTTACAAACCTTTATGACAATTATTCTATATGTTGAATTTTAGATTCTTAGATACTATGTCTATATCATATTAAAATATTTTTATACATAGCATTTGTTCAGTTGTGTTTAATCACAGCAAGTGACAACAAAATAAACAGACAAGACTACCAGATTTAGATAAAGAGAAATTTGGGGGTACCTAAACTTAAGATGCAGAGAAATAGACAATTTATAACTGAGAGAGGAAGAAGTCATCTTCCCCATGGATGAGGACAGAAACAAAGATGTAGGCAATACTGAATGGATTCATCAGAGTGCATCTATATGTGCAATGTTTACATGTATATATAGCAACAATGGTTAAAGAATAGGAGGCTGTGAATTTGAGAGGTAGCAGGGTTGGAAAGGAGGCAATGTAAAAGGCATAGGAAGAAAGGGAGGGAGAAGAAAATGATGTAATTATACTCTAATTAAAGAAGAATGGAAAAAGAATTATTAAAAATGGAAGAAGAGATTACTGCAGTAGTGATAATGAGCAGCCAGAGTACACATGTCTAGGATTATGTAAAGGCTATTTCACGCAATATAGAGAATTCAGGCTAGGAGAGCTGAACTTAAGGAGGTAACAGAAAGACCCAGAGATGATATTATAGATCAGAGAATGATGATGCTGTCAACTGATTTTCAGGGAGTGAACTGAGTTGTATCCTGGCTGCTGCTGGGCATTGGTTAAGTTTGCACATCTAGGTGAAGGGTAGAAACCTCCCCACAGTAGCCCAACAAAAGTATTGTTTGGATCAATTAGTGGAACTGTGAATTCATTAAATATTTTTAATGCAAAAAGCAAGAATGTATGCTGTTTGTGTCTGGTCTTGTTGTGGTTTAAGAAGATAACCCTCCTAGGAGGCTAGGTTTACATGAGAAAAAGGAGGTACTTCACATTAAGACGTATCCAGAATGTGAAGGGAGGCTTCTTATCCACCTCTCTTCCTTTCATTTATGACTAACATGCAGCATCATGGGTGTCTGATATTATTCTGACCCTTGACCTCTAGGATTTCGAGAAGTGACTGTCTACAGGAAGACTCACATTGGGTGTTTCTTGGTTCAACCCTATTAAACGTTTGGAATTCTCTACAGTTTTTTTTTTCTTTTCAGAGTTATTAACTATTTTTGTAATTGCTCTTCACAGAAACATACATTAGTTTTACACAACAGTCTCTCTACTGCACAATTTCCAGATATCCTTAAAGCTCACCCTTCTTCTATCTAGAGCACTGTGTCACTGCAACAGGTTTGGGGTCAGAAGCTTGGTTTTTCCTGGAATGATATTTCTAGGTCACTTAATAGATTGCATTTATGTGTGTTGGGGTGTGGGCAGGATCATTTATTTATCTTGGCTCATCTTTCTGAGCATGGTTGTCTAGCCATACAGTTGCTGGGGAGGGATGAGGGGGGTCTAAGCTCTCTCCAACTCTTCCTGCTAGAACAGAGACTGCATTATGAGTAGAGGTAGACTTCCCTTGTCCATACTTGCAAACTCGAGCTGAGAAGTTCTGGCAGCCTGACTTGTATGAAGCCAAGGATGCCCTGCTGTCTGAACTGCAGCCTCCTAGGGTACAGCTTTTATAATCCAGAGCAGAGAGAGCAAGACAGACAAAGAATAATTTTGGCAAAGTCTACATCCTCCTTATTTTTAATTTTTATGTGTAGTTTTCTTGAGTGAATTTTTCATATTTCTCTTACTTCAAGACTTCAAAATTTTTATCAAGTTAAATTTTTATAGTTAATAATATGTAAACGTAATCAATAAGCAAAACTGATATGTTGATTGTAAATAATGAATGGGTTTAATTGCTTTTGTATAACTATTTAAGCATATAATTATGTAGTTGCCTTCCATACTTTTGGAAGAATCAATTACAGAACTCTTTTCTAACTTTGATTTTCTGTTTTTCCAATTCTAGCTTCTCTATTTTGATAAAGTTCTAGTATCTTCTCTTCAAATGCTTCCCAAATTGTTTAGACATCCCCAAACCAGAGTATAACTTACTAGTAAAATGAGTTATTTTCTTTCTTTTTTTTTTCATTTTTGTTTTTTGAGACAGGGTTTCTCTGTGTAGCCCTGGCTGTCCTGGAACTCACTCTGTAGACCAAGCATTAGACTCAACTATCCAGTATTGCATGTATTAATAATCTCTAGCCCTAATCAGAACCACCTGGTAAATTACATCAATGTTATTTTAAAATGCTTTATCTACCATTATTTATTTAGTGTATGTGAAGTCACTTATGTGGGTTTGTGTGTGCAGAATGGGCTTGGAGGTCAGAATACAACATCTAGGATTTGGCTCTCTCCATTATGTCTTCCTGGGACTCAAAAACAGGCCATCAGTATTGATAACCTTATGCACTGAACCATCTTTCTGACACAAATGTGTCCATATTTTTGTACATGTAAAACTATATATTTGTATTTAGATGTCTGTTCAGTGCTCCATATGTTCTATTTGAAATGTAAGTTTCTAGGTTACATAAAGGAGACATATTTTCTAGGTGTAGTACATTGCCAGACTTAAACAATACTGCTTACACTAGTGTAGAATTAGGTAGTAAAATTATCATCTTAGAGAATTAACCACAAGAAGATATAGGTTCAATAATAAGAGTCAGTGTCAGCATCAAAACTGGAGTAAGAGGGCTGGTGAGATGGCTCATTAGCTAAACAAACAAACAAACAAACAAACCTCAACTTCAAGTCATGATCTGAGCTGAATGCTTGCAGCCTTCTTGGTAGAAGGTGAAACTGATTTCTACAAATTGTCCTATGGTGGCAACACATCTATTAAAGTACAGTCTCACAACACACGAAATATATAAACAAATTTAATAAATGGAATTTGAGTTTATCATTGCTATCCATCATCATAGGCAAGCATCTTGTTCTGTCTGTTTCCCTACATTGTGATAATTGTTTTAAAACGAAGTAAGGATTCAAGAGCATATTGTTAAATGATCAAGCATGTAGATATAAGGTCATGCTACTTATCTCAATAATTTCCATAAATATTGTTGTTATGAAAACAAATGACATCAGTGTTTGCCGGCTGCAATTGATTTGTACGCTCTTTGCACACTACTTGAGATCAAAAAGTATGTCAGAGTACTGGAAGAAACCAGAGACCAAACAAGAGCATCTATGTTTATTATTGATCAAATACTTCTTCAATAAGAAAATTCATGGTAATATTTTAAATAAAAAATGGAACCATCAGAGGAGTTTTAAGTTAGCTCTTTTATGCCATGTAGCTTTTAGTAAGTCATTTAAATCTCAATAGCATTGTGTTGAGGTATGAGAGTTCCTGTCTAGTCTAATTTATAGGATCAATACAACTTTGTAAAAGATATTGAAAAGTTTGATATACTACTCAAATATAATGTATCGGTTTCCTGTAGGATATACTCACCAGAGCATAAAATTCTCCAAGAAAAGCTACAAACTGAACATGATCTGTGTAAAAGCCCAGGAAGGATTCTCTTGTTTCTAAGTGGATAAATTCTTGGCTTCAGGGTGATAATAAAAGAAAAGTCAACATTCATTGGAGAACACTCCTAATAAACAGCTGCAAACATGAAGAGACGTCCAGAGGCGAAGCCCTTCATGCCAGAGGTGTCCCTGTGCTGCTCTGGGGACAAACTCTGCCTGCAGAGGAGCAGGATTTTGGCAGAGGTTAAGGAGGCGACATTGCTTTGTGCATAGACTCTAGCCAGAGATGTGACATTTCAGTTCATTACTCATCTACTTGATAGGTTTGATTACTACTGAGGGTTGAGAGTTTCTGAGGGAGAGAAGAAGAGGTAAAAAGGCCCAAGACCTTGATATATTAGAGTGCAATAAACAGCAGCAGACAGCGAACCTTCGATGGATATTGGAGAGTCGTGGTTAACACATTCCCTCACAAGTTCTGCTGCCTGAAGAATTGCACACTAGTACTTTCAGAGAGGCAGAAAGCTGTTTATTTCCTGGAAAATGGATATTTTCAAATCATTTTTCCCAAAGAAAGTAAGGTAATTAAGGAAAATATGTTTACAATATGGTAGTGATTCTTTAACAGTAGTTTAGAACTTGATGAATGTCTTCATTTATTTGTCATAGTAACTTAGATATGTTCTGTAGTATTCACTTTAGAGCTGACAGGCTTTAAATAATCTGACAAGGGTCAAACAGTGACTTAGATGGTAGATTAAGACTCAAGACACCCGGATTTCCATTTTAGATATCATGGTCTTCACCCCATGTTCAGATTCCCAAGCACCAATCCCACATTCTCTCACCAGCTTGCTCATTGTTTTCTTCAGAAGATTTCATGATTGTTCATTGGATAAATATGGTGTCAAATTAAGCCTTGTAACCTTCATATCTTCTCTTTTCTATCTGGAATCATGCATTTCGTATCTCTTATACAATGCTGCTTATGTGAGAAAGTGAATAAGGAAACATTAAGTGCTGATGGTGGGAGATATCTGAAAGCTATTACTCAACAGCCAGACAAGGCTTGTATTTACATCCAAACTTAGTCATTTATAATCCTAATATTAACCTAAACAATAAATATAACAAATGAATATGCTAAGTGGAAGAATGCAGTCTAACACCCACAGGACCTTTGTTGTGATCCCCAGCACTATAACACATACAGAAACTGTTAGCTAAAACCTCATTTGGAAACTGTTCATGTTTAAAGCATTTTTAATTACCATACAACTCTCACTAACTGTGGCGGGAAGAACCTGCCTCCTGCAAGCACATATCCTCTGAGGAAAAATGCCTTTCCTTCCTTTGCACCTGAGCACACCACGATATTTCCTAGGGATATTTCCACGAACTCTTTTTCTTTGTATGCTTTCACTGGGACCCTCATCCAATTTGAGGCTGAAAATATTAGAGTGGTTGCTTAGAAACGGTGAAGTTGGAAATGATGAGTTTTTAGAAGACTGCATTGAAGTGTAAGGGGAGCATATGGCACACTGACATGTTCTGTTCCCCAGCCAAGGAGAGGGGTAGCCTTCTGTGATCTAATTATTTCATAGCATTTTAAGATGCCAAACTGGTTTAGGAAAACTGCAAAACATCAGGACTAAAGGAAAATAGAGTATACTATTGGTTTCCAGTATTTATGTGTAATGAATTAGATGTACATTTTTATAAATGTATTGAAATAACTTTGGAAATCTAGAAGCAGAAGGTAAGCTTTATCTACAAGATAGAAAACAAGGCACATTTCTGGCTGGAATAGAAAAGAAAAGGGAATATATATCAATGTAGAAGGCAAAAGGGAATAAATGAATGAAAATATTTTATATAAAATTTATAGATCTAAAAATGAATGTTTATTTAGTAACTATATTGAAAGAGAATTAATTTCTCAAAACTAAAATGGATTGTGGAAATTAGCAGATGGATTCATTAAAACAACTACAATAAAGAATTACTCAGAGGTTAAGAAACTGAACTCCTTGTAATACTTAAGTCTAAATTAGTTCATATTATGACATTAACTCCATACAAGCAAAACCATCAGTGAGTATTTAGATAAATGGAATGAACCATTCATTCTTTTTTTTATTTTAAAAATGTTCACTGATATCTAATTTATGATTCTTAGAGTGTTAGAAGTCACTACTTTAAAAAGGTTACAGAAATGTAATTTTTCCTGTAATAGGACCTTTAACTTGTGGTACAGTGATAATAGATATCTACTTGGAATACAGTATGAAAAATATATACATACAAAGGTATTGTGTGGATTTGTGAACATGGAAGGACACCTTCAATATTAATATTCATTTGGTAGGATATCAGGACATGATAATTTGAAGTAATTCCCCCCAAATACACACAGGTTTAATACAGCTTAGTGCTTTCCAAATTCAAGCATTTCTAGTCATTTAATCTACACGGTGGGGACAAACATTTCCACTACATATCTCAGACATCTCTTAGGGCCCAAGTCCAACAGTTGACCATATTGTACATGAGACAGATGGTTGGAACAAGAAGAGTAAAAGTCATTATTTTAGGCCAGATCTGAAAATGAGACATGGTTTGTGTCTTAGTCAGGGTTTCTATTCCTGGACAAAACATCATGACCAAGAAACAAGTTGGAGAGGAAAGGGTTTATTCAGCTTACACTTCCATACTGCTCTTCATCACCAAGGAAGTCAGGACTGGAACTCAAGCAGGGCAGGAAGCAGGAGCTGATGCAGAGGCCATGGAGGGATGTTCCTTACTGGCTTGCTTCCCCTGGCTTGCTCAGCCTGCTCTCTTATAGAACCCAAGACTACCAGCCCAGAGATGGTCCCACCCACAAGGGGCCTTTCCCCCTTGCTCACTAATTGAGAAAATGCCTTACAGTTGGATCTCATGGAGGCATTTCCTCAACTGAAGCTCCTTTCTCTGTGATAACTCCAGCTGTGTCAAGTTGACACAAAACTAGCCAGTACAGTTTGTTTAGCATAACTTTATTGCATAATCATACTTAATTCAAGAACAGCAGAAAAGTAGGAGAAATTAAAAACAAAAAGAAAACAATACTTATAAAGTTTGTTATAACTTAGCTGCTTATAAAATAGGCTTCTGAAGAAGACATCATCTACATCGAATGCTAAGGATATGAATCTACATTCAGGTGATGAAGAGATGTCCAGCAAGTGAGACTCTCAAAAGAAAAGACACAGGAAACTAATGAGATACGTTAAAGGCCAGTGTTGGCCAAGTGGATTAATGAGAGACAAAGCTTCCCTCCTGATGAGCTTTTCAACATGCTCTTTCCATATCTGCAGTGACCCATGTGATCTTTATCCTTACATGAATCCAGGACACACAAATCTATTTGCATGGAGCTAATTCCAGGACTTTTTACACTGCTGCTTTCTCATCTTCCTGGTCACTCTTTAAAATTATTCCTACTTCATCCTGTCTCTGACACACATTAGAAATCATGACATTTCATAATTTTATAAAACTCATGTTTCCCCAAATCCTACATGCACTAATCCACTTATCCCTTCACTATGTTAACAATTCCATTTCCATTCTATTCCTCTATTCTAAGTTAACAGCATTTTTTGGCAGACTGAACACAGCTGTAGCCCACTCACTTCATTGTCTGTCACTATTTAACCTTCTTTATGTCTTTTATGGACATTTAACCATTTCAAATCAGATTCACTGCTACTATGTTGATCTATATTTTGGAGTACTGAAGAAGCACCCTCATACTATTCTCTCTATATTATATTATATTAATTGATTTATTTAGTCTCCACAGAGCCTGATGAGACAGAGTCTTTTATATTTCATTATAAGAGTAGAAATTTAAGCTTGTATTTTTTTGAGATAAGGCTTCAGGTAGCCCAAGGAGGCCTTAAAGTTTTTATGTAGCAAAGGAGACCCTTAACCTCTACTTTGTCTGCCTCTACAGACAGAGGTAGAGAAGGTGAGTTTATATTAGATAGAGTAATGGGAGTGGGAGCAGAACAAACCTAAGACAGAAAGGACACATGGCATATCAGCAATTGCTAAATTTTCTCAGAGAAAGATGGCAAAAATGAAAAAATCAATCATATGCTATAAAAAGTATTTTTTTTATAAATCTGAATTAGATAAAGTTACAGATAACCTGACATATATACTTAGGCTAAGTATATATTCATTAATGTTTTTATTTGAGATGGGTTTTATCTTACTTTTGGATATAGTTATAATTTGAAAAATTCCATTAGATACTCTGCAAGAGTGTTATGTAAACGATACACTTGCATATGCAATAGAAAGCACACTGTGTCTCATTTCTTACATGAATGAGGGAGAGATTATCAGACCAAAGATCACATTTTACCATCTCTTATAATTAAAGTTACAAGCTACTCTTTAAGTTTGTTGCTACACTATAGTGATACAGCTGACACAATGACAAAAATCTATCTATTAAATTTTATAATCTGGCATGTATGATCATTCAAGCACAGTGGCGTGTATGTTAATAAAAATATACAGACCAAATGGAAAGTTGGATGTAATATGGGATCAGGAGGATCAAATATTTTGTGTTGCACATCTTTATTTAAACAATTTCTCAAATATCAGGCTAACCATCATTACAGACCTATACAGTCTAAAAGAATTGTGCTATGTTCAAAATTTGGAGATTATAAAGGGGTAGAAGCAATTATGAAGGGTTTTTGAACAAAACACTTGTACTTGCATAGTACCAGCTTATGTCTTAATACTTCCCGGTGGTTTAGAAGAATAACATGCCCGTCCAATGTTTGCTCTTCAATGCTGTTCACAGTGGAAAGAATGGAGAAAAGTTTGACTCTTTTTTCTTCCATACTGACCATTTTTACATTTTTCTATAACTAAATATTGTATTTATAATGTCATATTTCATTTCTCTGTGTGTCTCTAATGAACCCACTGATCTATCATATTATCTCAGAGTGCAGTAGCCACACTGTGAGGAAGCGATGTTTTGAAGCTTTCAGACCAGCCAACAAGTATGTCTGTTTTCTAACAAATGAGTTAAACTTGAAAGTACATGATTTTATCTCTGAGCTCTCATTTAAAAGTAAGTTACATTTCAGAACATAAGACATTTTCCGATGTGACTGGTTCAGTTTTTCTAACATCAATTTCATGAAAAATTATGGAAAGAAAACAGGTTAGTCTGTTTTGATTAATGAGACTTGAGAGCTATGACAACCATACATGTTGAATTGAATATAATTTTAGATTCTTAATTATAAAATCCAGTTGTCTAATTATCTTTTTTGACAATAAAGAAGATTTGAGCATGGACTACCATTAAATAATAAAATATTATTTTAAGTCTTATTTAGTGTAAAAATGCTACCATAGTTATGCAATCATGACTGCATTTATTTGTGTTTTAGGTATTTACTGACATACAGAAGAAATTGTGCTACAGTAACTAGGGTTTGCTTAAAACATGGCAGCTGACAAACACAAATTAAAATAAAGCAGGTGCCACAATTTAAAGAAATATAAAGATACTTATTGTGGATGTTGAACTTCAGGATTTTTTTTGTATTTTTATAGGTTCTGATATTTTGTTGTTTTGTTTTTGTCTCACTATGTATCCTAGGTTAACATGAACTCAGGATTCTTCTGCTTTAGCTTTGCAAATATTCACATTAAAGGTGTGTGATACCATGCCTAGAGAGAAACTCTTGCCGTGAAAAAGATCTTTACTAACTATTTAAATATATATATATATATATATATATATATATGTATATATGTACATATACATATATAGATATAGATGATATAGATATAGATATACTTAAGTGACCTTAATAATTCCATCAGAGAACTTCAAAGTGGCTGGCTATAAAATTAAGTCAGACAATTAAGTAGCCTTCTTCTACTTAAAAGATAAAGAAGCTGAGAAATTAATTAGGGAAACAACACCCTTAAAAATAGTCACAAATAATATAAAATACCTTGGTGTGATTCTAACTAAGGAAGTGAAAGATCTGTATGATAAGAACTTCAAGTCTCTGAAGAGAGAAATTGAAGATCTCAGAAGATGGAAAGACCTCCCATGCTCATGGATTGACAGGATTAATATAGTAAAAATAGCTATCTTGCTAAAAGCAATGTACAGATTCAATACAATTTCCATCAAAATTTTAACTCAATTCTTCATAGAGTTAGAAAGACTAATTTGCAAATTCATTTGGAATGACAACAAACAAACAAACAAACAAACAAAAACAAAAACAAAAACAAACCAGGATAGCAAAAAATATTCTCAACTATAAAAGAACTTCTGGGAGAGTCATCATCCCTGACATCAAGCAGTATTAAAGAGCAATAGTGATAAAAACTGCATGGTATTGATAGAGAGACAGGTAGGAAGATTAATAGAATAGAACTAAAGACTCAGAAATTAACTCTCACACGTATGGTCACTTGATCTTTGACAAAGGAGCTAAAACCATTCAGTGGAAAAAAGACAGCATTTTTCAC
Organism: Mus caroli; assembly: GCF_978045245.1. Lineage (NCBI taxonomy): Eukaryota > Metazoa > Chordata > Mammalia > Rodentia > Muridae > Mus > Mus caroli. The sequence goes on along the minus strand of NW_028227258.1, from coordinate 150,531,766 downwards.
AAATGGTGCTGGTTCAACTGGCAGTCAGCATGTAGAAAATGGAAATCAACTCATTCTTATCTCCTTATATGAAGCTCAAGTCCAAGTGGATTAAAGACCTCCACACAAAACCAGACACACTGAAACTTATAGAGGAGAAAGTAGGGAAGAACCTTGAACACATGGCTACAGGGGAAAATTTCCTGAACAGAACAATAATCGCTTATGTTCTAAGATTAAGAATCAACAAATGGAACCTCATAAAATTGCAAAGCTTGTGTAAGGCAAAGGACACTGTCAATAGGACAAAAAGACAACCAAAAGATTGGGAAAAGATCTTTACCAATCCTACATCCAATAGAGGGCTAACATCAAATATATACTTTGTATATATTCAAGAAGTTAGGCTCCAGAGAATCAAAGAACCCTATTAAAAATGGGGTACAGAGCTAAACAAAGAATTTTCTACTGAAGAATACAGAATGGCTGAGAAGCACCTAAAAAATGTTTAACATTCTTATCAGGTAAATGCAAATCAAAACAACTCTGAGATTCCACCTCACACCAGTCAGAATGGCTAAAATCAAAAACTCAGGTGACAGCAGATGCTGGTGAGGGTGTGGAGAAAGAGGTACACTCTTCCATTGCTGGTTAGATTGCAAGTTGGTAAAACCACTCCGGAAATCTATTTGGCAGTTCCTCAGAAAATTGGACATAGTACTACTGGAAGATCCAGCAATACCTCTCCTGGGCTTATACCCAGAAGATGCTCCAACATGTAGCAAGGATACATGCTCCACTATGTTCATAGCAGCCTTATTTATAATAGTCAGGAGCTGGAAAGAACCCAGATGTCCCTCAACAGAGGAAAGGATACAGAAAATGTGGTACATTTACACAATGGAGTACTACTCAGCTATTAAAAATGATGACTTCATGAAATTCTTAGGCAATGGGTAGAACTAGTGTAAAGAACACATGTCCTCTTCTGGGCAGTGGAGGTGCATGCCTTTGATCTCAGCACTTGGGAGGCAGAGGCAGGTGGATCTCTGAGATTTCTGTGTTCGAGGCCAGCCTGGTCTACAGAGTGAGTTCCAGCACAGCCAGGGCTACACAGAGAAACCCTGTCTCATAAAACAAAACAAAACAAAACAAAACAAAACAAAACAAAACAACAACAACCAACCAAACAAACAAACAAAAAAAAAAACACATGTCCTCAAAGGGTCTTTTCCTGATGCTGTAAAAGCTGACAGCAGCCTCAGCCTTGAGGCCTCCTTGGCTGCACTCACCTCCACAGACAGTCAAGCCTTGGAAAGTGGGTACCAGTGATTAAGAAAAACTCATGCCCACCTCCTGAGCCTCAGAGGGGCAACACCATGGACCATGCCCTTAGCCCTAAATAACTATGAAAACCAGGCCATAGAGAGTGTGTGCGTGCGAGTGGAAAAAACAAGTGCATGAAATAATGTGTGGAACCCCCTTGTTGTAATTGGCTGAATTTAGCTTAAAATCTCTGGTCTGGCATGGCAAAATCACTCACCTCCTGAGGGCCCAGGGAGACAAACAACATTGTGACAAGAAATAGCAGATGCTCCTTCATTGGGGGCCCTGTGTTCCATCCAATAGATGACTGTGAACATCCACTTCTGTATTTGCCAGGCACTGGCATAGCCTCACAAGAGACAACTATATCAGGGTCCTGTCAGCAAAATCTTGTTGGCATATGCAATAGTGTCAGTGGTTGTTTATGGAATGGATAGGGAAGGTACCCAAGGAGCTGAAGGGGTCTGCAACCCTATAGGAGGAACAACAATATGAACTAACCAGTACCCCCCCAGAGCTTGTGTCTCTAGTTGCAAATGTAGCAGAAGATGGCCTAGTTGGTCATCAATGGGAGGAGAGGTCCTTGGTCTTGTGCAGATTATAAGAATGTACAGAGGAATGCCAGGGCCAGTAAGTGGGAGTGGGTGAGTTGAGGAGCAGGGGAGTGGGGAGGGTATAAGAGACTTTCAGGATAGCATTTGAAATGTAAATGAAGAAAATATCTAATAAAATTTTGACAAAAAGTAGCAGTTGCTCACCTGGACACCCCCAGCTCGGACAACATAGCCAGCACCTCTGTGGCTCAGCTCCAGAGGATCTGAAAGCAAGGAACATCAATGGACTTTACTGCTGCCTTGCTCAGAGCTAGCCACACACCTCAGAACAGAAAGTTGGTGAGGAGTGTGTGTGAAAGAGTGTGGGCCCAGTTCACCATTTATTTGCTTTTTGCTGTTTATGAATAAAGTGTTAGAAACTTTTCAGCCATGTTGTTTTGTGGAATTTGTTTCTGCCCTGCTTTATGGCAGTTCATGACAACTAGAAAATATCATCCTGAGTAAGGTAACCCAATAGAAAAAGAATACACATGGTATGCACTCACTAATAAGTGGATATTAGCCCAACAGCTCCCAATAACCAAGATACAATTCACAGACCACATGAAGCTCAAGGAAAAGGGAGACCAAAGTGTTGGTGCTTCAGTCCTTCTTAAAAAGAGAACAAAACACTCACAAGAGCAAATATGGACACAAAGTGTAGAGCAGAGATGGAAGGAAAGGCCATCCAGAGACTGTCCCACCTGGAGATTCATCCCTTATACAGTCACCAAACCCAGACACTATTGTGGATGCCAAGAAGTGCTTGCTGACAGGAGCCTGATATGACTGTCTCCTGAAAGACAGGCTCTGCCAGAGCTTTACAAATGCAGGAGAGAGAGAGAGAGAGAGAGAGAGAGAGAGAGAGAGAGAGAGAGAGAGAGAGAGAGAGAGAGAGAGAGAGAGAGAGAATGCTAGGTCGGGAGGGGAGGTAGAAGGGTGAAAGGAGGGAAGGGAGGTAGAAGAAGAGTCGAGAGAGAGAACAAAAAGTAGCTGGAGAAAGAAACACTGCTCTGGAACACAGACCAATGGACCTACATTTTTCAAGCAAGATGGGACTCCCAGCTGGCACTGTCTCACCATAAAGCCATCAAATTATGTGCCCCAAAGTGCTCATGTAAACTGGCAAGAAAAGGCTCCCATTTTCCTCTTACTGTTCCACAGTTCTACCAGCTTTCCACGGAGCCTTTCATATTCACATCAGAAGAATGACATTGACGATGAAAATAGTTAACCTCATTTCAGAAGTCTAAAGTGCTCTTAATTTAAGTCTATCCAGTCAAATGAAGACAACCTTGTAACTAAGAGAGATTAGTGTACCCAGGAAAAAAATGTTACATTTTTTCCTCACAAAACCCAACTGCCTTGAATACTGCTTATTCAGAAAACATAAGGTGAACACCATAATATATAGGCAAAGCCCCTGCTCTAAAGGCTGGGACTACAAAACTGCAGGTATGAGTAATGTTCTGCCTATAAAAAAATATCCATCTGTAGAAATATTGAGACACGAGGAATAGTCTTGCCTTGTGCTGTGGAAATACACAGGTAAATTTGTAATGATCAATTCATGGAAAAATCAATATTTTTAGCTCAAATAGACTCACTTTATTTTTATAACTTTGATAGTCAATAAAACATTTTACATTTCTGTGGCATTTTCAACATAGTTATTATAAATATTTCCACATAAACACTGCAAATCACTTTTACAATATAATAAATTTAATTTATTTGGCAAAAGTATGTTACATAAATCATTCAATCTTATGTACTTTATGATTTTCATGTAGCTATTGACCTATATTCAAACTTATGAAACACATGGTATGACTTTGAATATATGTGTGACTAAGTCTGTGGGCTTAGGTGTAGTTACACATGACACTACTAATAATTATTACTTTTCTTTTTGTTCTGGGCCACCCGGCACCTTGTGCACACTGGCAAGCCCTCTACCACTGAACCAAATTCTTCACCCTTCAATAAAAGAATATTGTTACATTAGTAATTCATTTAAATGTAATGTCTTTTGATATGAATAAGTAATGATGTATTTTCTTTCCTTCATATGCAGCATAACGAGATAAACATGAAAATGAATCATGAGAACAGAATGTTCTGTGCTCATTTTAAAATTTCTGAAGCAAAAACTGATCTGTTTTTTTAGCTTAATTTATGACATGACATTTATGGAGAATCAAGACAGGAAAATATTTACGACTGACCTATTAAATTCCCAATGTAACAACTAAAGTAGCCTTCTGAGGAAAGCGATTCTTTTTCTCATTTAATAATCCTACCCACATCCCTGCTCGTGAAATAATTTTACACAAGCCACTGGATTTTGTGTCCAGCACAGTGGTATCACACTTCATCTTATTTTGTTTAGCTTTAATGATAAACCCGAAAGTCACATGATGAAAATACTCTTATGTTACATTTTTTCAAATATTTTTTTTTATTCTGATCAGTAGGATATTATATGATGTGTCTGTTTCTAGACCAACTTTTGTCTTTTTGTGGACAATTGTGGCTGTAGGTTTTTTTTCCTCCCCCCCTTTTTTGTTAATCATTCTATTTGTTTATATCTTAAATGATATCCCACTTCCTGGTTACCCCTCCACAAAGCCTCCATCCCACATTTGCCCTCTCCACCCTCCCCTCCCTCCTCTTTGCCTCTATGAGGGTGCTTCTCTACCCATCCATCCTCTTCTGCCCCACCACTCCAGCATTCCCCTATGCTGGGACATCAAACCTCCCCAGGACCAAGGGCCTCCCCTCCTATTGATGTCAGACAAGGCCATTCTCTGCTACATATGTTTCTGGAGCCATGGATCTGTCCCTGTACACTCCTTGGTTGGTTTTCTAGTCCCTTTGAGCACTGGGTGGTCAGGCCTGCTGATGTTTTTCTTCCTATGGAGGTGCAATTCCCCTCTTCTCCTCCATTCCTTCTGTCACCTCCCCCACCTGGATTTCTGAGCTCAGTCTTAAGGTTGGCTCCTAGCATCCACATCTGCATTGATCAGTTGCTGGAAGAATCTCCCAAGGAACAGCCATACCAGATTCCTCTGAGCAAGCACCTCTTGGCAACAGCAACCTGTCCCCAGGTGGGGCAGTCCCTGGATGACCCTTCCTTCAGTCTCTGCTCCATGTTTTTGTCCATGTTAGCCAAAATGTGCAGAGAAGAGGAGATAGAACCTGTAGAGACCACCTCTTATAGATAGGCAGAACCCCCCAGTTGAGGGATGGGGCCACCCACCCATCTCAAAGTTTTCAACCCAGAAATGTGACTGTAGGTCTTTGTCACTGAAGGTTACTATGTATTTATAATATATAGATAGAGGTCATGATGACCTTTTGATACCTTGATAAATCAATTTTTTTTGTGATGGTGATTTGTAAGAGACTGTTTTATTTCATTTGTTAATAAGAGATTAGCTATGTAATAGTCATTGTATCTGTCAAAGTGTTCCTAAATCTGTCTTTCATTCACTACAAGCTGACAAAAATAATTAGACAAAAGGGTATATAAGCCAATGACACTGTGGGACTGCAAAACAAATACTTTGCTTCATTATGGATTTCTAAGAATGAGGACATGGCCATAAAACAAATACTAATTTATAGGTGCTAGCACTATGCCTGGGGGTGAGTTTTTAAAGATGAACAGGAAAGCTTGCTCTTGTGAAATGACAGTATAATAGATTGCATGATGAAAGGTGGGAGGTCACATGTGAATACAATCATAGACTCATAAGCCATGCCCTGTCTGTGGAAGGAAACAGGACACCATGTGGCTTCATACATATGGAAAAGCCTACACCAAGTCACCCCTCTGCCCTTTCTCAATGTTGAAAATAGGTTTTGATCCCAGTCCAATTGCTTTTCACTTCTCACTTCAACTGAGGAGGCTGTTTATTTTCTAAACCATTGTCTTTTCCTTTCTTAAGCAGAGTTGAAAATCTTAGATGCTTCTCTGAAGCAAGAACTCGGGGGCAAGTTAGTTATTGGGAATGCATCTGGCACACTATACAGCAGGTGTCAGACATCTTCTTCATGGTTTGAGCAGGTGATGAGCATTAGTCCTCTTATCTACACTGAGGAGTAAATTTAGCCCCTGCTTTCTATTTAATGAGCTTACAAAACTTAGAAAATAGTAAAAGCTATCAATATGGAAAAATCTTGGAGGGATAGTTTTCACCAATATGTACCACAGAAATACCATTTCAAAGAAATGTTTTTATATTTAATTTTATTGAATTTTCATAATGAGAAATTGCTTGCTAAAACCTCTATAAAAGTATAAAAAAGTACAACTCTAAACACTACCAACCAAATCAATAGTATTTCTTTTTATATTAAAATTACTGTTTGGAAGCAAGAATTGGCTATTTTTCTGTCTAATATTTCTGTAAGCTTGTTTTCTGTTTAGTGTGGAGGCAGTAATGAGTTAAATCTGTCTAAAGACTATTGAGAAGTTAGGTTGAAAATGCAATTTAAATTAATTCTGCAGACACGTGATTAGTGCTTTAAGTGACTCTTTGGAAAGCTATTGTTTTGATAAAAAGTATTTTCAAATGTTTACTTCTAAAAGCATACATCTTGGATTGGATGGCGTCTTTTCATAGGTTTATTCATAATTATGTCTGGTTCATAAAACTTAACTCACACCATATTTTACTGTGCAAAGCCACATGTAATTTATTTACCTTTTGCTTAAGCTAGGTTAGACTTCATGGTGAGAGGAAATAAAAAGTAGATAGAAGCTAACACCACTGAACCTTTTCTCAGGCAACATATCAGTCTCTTCATAGATTAGTCCTCCCTGCCTCCCTCTCAGCTTGTTAGCTAGCATGGGAGCACAGTAGCCAATGGGAAGGTTTGTATAATTTATGACTCCAGAAAGTGCTGTCAGTCCTGGGATCCGTGTGATTTTCCATGGTGTTTTTTGATACACTTGTCTTTTCTTCATACACTTGGTGGCTAGTGACCTTTTAGGACCAAAGCATGAGGAAAGGAAATTAGGTATCCACACACCCAACCTCTTTAATCTTCTCAGTCACGTATTTTCAGACTAGAGGAAGGCAGCATAATAGTGCACGAGGAAATGTACAAGTTAAGATCTTTCTCAAAATAAGCTGTTAATGTAATAGGGCCAACCTCAACCCCTAGATCAGTTGGATTTAGAGATATACTAGAATAAAACAATATTACATTTATAGAGATTTTAATGAGTTCATAGAAAATGTCTAAAGGTTATATTAAGACATTCATTTAGAGATAGGGAAACTGAAGGGGAGTGCATGTTAGAAAGATGCTCAAAATAGAGCATTTGCCAAGGTTGAGTAATGTCCTGAGGACTGCCAACACCATTCTCCTTTAATCATTATTCTCTCTCCCTTCACTGCCTCGGCAGTGCTCTGGGGCACTTGCGTGTTCTTGAGAGCATTTATTACTGCTGTTCACTACCTTGAAGAAAGCGGAGCTAATGTCCACAACTTTCTAGGTCTTGATCCACCATTTTCTATTTCTGCATTCTCATGTTAACCAAAAGGCACTGGGATATACATTTGCTTAAAAGGGAGTGGGTGGGTTGGGGAGCAGGGCAGGGGAAGGGTATGGGAGTGGGGGAGGAGGTTTCCCAACCCTAAGTACTTCCTTGAGGAATTATAAGCACATTTCTTGTGTACACATGTGTGAGTTCAGGAGCAGGTATGTTGTGCAAAGGTGTACCTGCATATATGTGTATGTGCATGTGTGTATGCATGGCAAAAGGGACATCAGCTTGTTCCTCACCTAACGTCCATAAATTATTAATATGAAATTATTTTGTTGTTTTTTCTTTTCTATTTCTGTCTTTTCTTTTCCTTTCTTTCCCTTTCCTTTCTTTTCTTTCCTATCCTTTTCTCTTTGAGATAGGGTCTCACTATGCAGCTCTACTTCTCCTGAAACTTACTGTGAAGACCAGGCAGGCCTCAAACTCATATATATCTGCCTGCCTAGGTCTCCCAAGTGCTGGGATTAAAGGTGTGCACCACTATGCCTAGCTGAAATTCTTAGTTTTAAATTTTCATACATGAGTATACTGTATTTACACAATTTCTATACCTTCCTCTATCATCTACAATTCCTCCCACCTCAAACTCCCTCTGGGAATCCTGACTTCTTTTGCACTATGTATATGATTATATAATTTATATACATGGTATATAACATTATATATACTTTTTATGTATACCCTTTCTTTATAGTATCTTTGTCCTAATTTCTCCTTCTTTAGGACCTTTGCTCTACCTGGTCTTACTGTCCCTTTCTACTTCTGGGATCTGTGACTGCTGAAGTTTATATATTCAAATCAAAGGATTCATATTTAGAATTCACAAGTAAGAAAGACCATGTGGCATTTTCCTTTGTAGATATGAGTTCCCTCACATGTGCCTCATTTTCATTATCTATCTGTCAGCTGATTAACATCTGGGCTGATTCCATTTTCTGGACATTGGGAATATAGGATTAAAAACCTGAATGAGTTAGGTTTCCTGTAGTAGGATATCATTCCTTTGTACATATGTGAAGGGAAGGTATAGTTGGGCCATATGGTTTATATCAAGTTTTAGAATCTCCATACTGTTTTCCTGCATGCTTTCACTAGTTTGTTATGCCATTAACTGTGACTGAGACTGTCCTTTTACCAACATTCTCTCCAGCATTTAAGTTGATTCTTTGATCTTAGCCAATTTGACTAGGTTAGGATTAAATCACAAAGCAGTTGGATCCGGGACTCCGCCGAACTTAGGAACTTAGTCTGCACAGGTGAGAGTGTGCACCACAGAGGCAGACAGCTTCTGGGACAGGCGGGAGCCACAGAGCCCCTGAGCAGCACACTTTTGGGGCCGCAGACATCCGGCACCCTCCCAGCTGGAGGACAGTGGACCCGCCCTGCACGGGAGCCCTCTGCCTCAGGAGAAGGGAGCACCATCTTGGATCCGGGACTCCACTGAACTTAGGAACTTAGTCTGCACAGGTGAGAGTGTGCACCACAGAAGCTGACAGCTTCTGTGACCTGCCAAAGCAACACAGCATCTGGGAAAGGTCCTGTTTTGGGCCTTCTTTTTCAGCCAGGAGGAGGTCCAAACACCAGATATCTGTGCACCTTCCCTGTAAGAGGAGAGCTTGTCAGCAGAGAGTGCTCTAACCACTGAAACTCAGAGGAGAGAGACTGTCCCCCAGGTCTGCTGATAGACGGTAATCAGAATCACCAGAAGAACAATCTATAAACAGAGACAACTATAACGACTCCAGAGATTACCAGATGGTGAAAGGTAAACGTAAGAATCTTACTAACAGAAACCAAGACCACTCACCATCATCAGAACCCAGCACTCCCACTTTGCCCAGTCCAGGGCACCCCAACACACCTGAAAAGTTAGACCTGGATTTAAAAGCATATCTCATAATGATGGTAGAGGACATCAAGAAGGACTTTAATAACTCACTTAAAGAATTACAGGAGAACATTGCTAAAGAGTTACAAGTCCTTAAAGAAAAACAGGATAACACAATCAAACAGGTAGAAGTCCTTAAAGAAAAACAGGAAAACACATCCAAACAGATGATGGAAATGAACAAAACCATACTAGACCTAAAAAGGGAAGTAGACACAATAAAGAAAACCCAAAATGAGGCAACACTGGAGATAGAAACCCTAGGAAAGGAATCTGGAACCATAGATGCAAGCATCAGCAAAAGAATAAAAGAGATGGAAGAGAGAATCTCAGGTGCAGAAGATTCCATAGAGAGCATCGGCAAAACAATCAAAGAAAATGGAAACTGCAAAAAGATCCTAACTCAAAACATCCAGGAAATCCAGGACACAATGAGAAGACCAAACCTACGGATAATAGGAGTGGATGAGAATGAACATTTTCAACTCAAAGGACCAGCAAACATCTTCAACAAAATTATAGAAGAAAACTTCCCAAATCTAAAGAAAGAGATGCCCATGAACATAAAAGAAGCCTACAGAACTCCAAATAGACTGGACCAGAAAAGAAATACCTCCTGACACATAATAATCAGAACAACAAATGCACTAAATAAAGATAGAATACTAAAAGCAGTAAGAGAAAAAGGCCAAGTAATATATAAAGGCAAGCCTATCAGAATTACACCAGATTTTTCACCAGAGACTATGTAAGCCAGAAGATCCTGGACAGATGTTATAAAGACACTAAAAGAACACAAATTCCAGCCCAGGCTACTATACCCAGCCAAACTCTCAATTAACATAGATGGAGAAACCAAAGTATTCCACGACATAACCAAATTCACACATTATCTCTCCAGGAATCCAGCCCTTCAAAGGATAATAACAGAAAAAAACCAATACAAGGACGGGAACCACGCCCTAGAAGAAACAAGAGGTAATCCCTAAACAAACCTAAAAGAAGACAGCCACAAGAACAGAATGCCAACTTTAACAACAAAAATAACAGGAAGCAACAATTACTTTTCCTTAATATCTCTTAATATCAATGGACTCAACTCCCCAATAAAAAAGACATAGCCTAACAAACTGGCTACACAAAAAAGACCCAACATTTTGCTGCTTACAGGAAACTCATCTCAGAGAAAAAGATAGACACTACCTCAGAATGAAAGTCTGGAAAACAATTTTCCAAGCAAATGGTATGAAGAAACAAGCTGGAGTAGCCATTCTAATATCTGATAAGATTGACTTCCAACCCAAAGTAATCAAAGAAGACAGGGAGGGGCACTTCATACTCATAAAAGGTAAAATCCTCCAAGAGGAACTATCAATTCTGAATATCTATGCTGCAAATACAAAGGCAGACACATTCATTAAAGAAACTTTAGTAAAGCTCAAAGCACACATTGTACCTCACACAATAATAGTGGGAGACTTCAACACACCACTTTCACCAATGGACATATCATGGAAACAGAAACTTAACAGGGACACAGTGAAACTAACAGAAGTTATGAATCAAATGGATCTGGCAGATATCTACAGAACATTCTATCCTAAAACAAAAGGATATACCTTCTTCTCAGCACCTCATGCTACCTTCTCCAAAATTGACCACATAATTGGTCACAAAACAGGCCTCAACAGATACAAAAATATTGTAATTGTCCCATGCATCCTATCAGATCACCATGGACTAAGGCTGATCTTCAATAACAAAATAAATAATAGAAAGCCAACCTTCACGTGGAAACTGAACAACACTCTTCTCAATGATACCTTGGTTAAGGAAGGAATAAAGAAAGAAATTAAGGACTTTTTAGAGTTCAATGAAAATGAAGCCACAACATACCCAAACTTATGGGACGCAATGAAAGCATTTCTAAGAGGAAAACTCATAGCTCTGAGTGCCTCCAAAAAGAAACTAGAGAGAGCACACATTAGCAGCTTGACAACACACCTAAAAGCACTAGAACAAAAGGAAGCAAATTCACCCAAGAGGAGTATCTGCAGGAAATAATCAAACTCAGGGGCGAAATCAACCAAGTGGAAACAAGAAGATCTATTCAAAGAATCAACCAATCAAGGAGCTGGTTCTTTGTGAAAATCAACAAGATAGATAAACCCTTAGCCAGACTCACTAGAGGGCACAGGGAAAGCATTCTAATTAACAAAATCAGAAATGAAAAAGGAGACATAACAATAGATCCTGAAGACATCCAAAACACCATCAGATCCTTCTACAAAAAGCCATACTCAACAAAACTGGAGAACCTGGATGAAATGGAGAAGTTTCTAGACAGATACCAGGTACCAAAGTTGAATCAAGATCAGGTTAATGATCTAAACAGCCCTATATCCCCCAAAGAAATAGAAGCAGTCATTAATAGTTTCCCAACCAAACAAAGCCCAGGACCAGATGGGTTTAGTGCAGAGTTCTATCAGACCTTCAAAGAAGATCTAATCCCAGTTCTTCACAAAATATTCCACAAAATAGAAACAGAAGGTACTCCACCCAACTCATTCTATGAAGCCACAATTACTCTGATACCTAAACCACAAAAAGACCCAACAAAGATAGAAAACTTCAGACCAATATCCCTTATGAATATTGATGCAAAAATCCTCAATAAAGTTCTTGCTAACCGAATCCAAGAACACATCAAAACAATCATCCATCCTGACCAAGTAGGTTTCATCCCAGGGATGCAGGGATGGTTCAATATACGGAAATCCATCAACGTAATCCAGTATATAAACAAACTCAAATACAAAAACCACATGGTCATCTCGTTAGATGCAGAAAAAGCATTTGACAAGATCCAACACCCATTCATGATAAAAGTCTTGGAAAGATCAGGAATTCAAGGCCCATACCTAAACATGATAAAAGCAATCTACAGCAAACAAGTAGCCAACATCCAAGTAAAGGGTGAGAAGCTTGAAGCAATCACTCTAAAATCAGGGACTAGACAAGGCTGTCCACTTTCTCCATATCTATTCAACATCGTACTTGAAGTCCTAGCCAGAGCAATTCTACAACAAAAGGAGATCAAAGGGATACAAATTGGAAAAGATGAAGTCAAAATATCACTCTTTGCAGATGATATGATAGTATACATAAGTGACCCTAAAAATTCCATCAGAGAACTCCTAAACCTGATAAACAGCTTCGGTGAAGTAGCTGGATATAAAATTAACTCAAACAAATCAATGGCCTTTCTCTACACAAAGAATAAACAGGCTGAGAAAGAAATTAGGGAAACAACACCCTTCTCAATAGTCACAAATAATATAAAATATCTTGGCGTGACTCTATCTAAGGAAGTGAAAGATCTGTATAATAAAAACTTCAAGTCTCTGAAGAAAGAAATTATAGAAGATCTCAGAAGATGGAAAGAGCTCCCATGCTCATGGATTGGCAGGGTCAACATTGTAAAAATGGCTATCTTGCCAAAAGCAATCTACAGATTCAATGCAATCCCCATCAAAATTCCTACTCAATTCTTCAACGAATTAGAAAGTGCAATCTGCAAATTCATCTGGAATAACAAAAAACCTAGGATAGCAAAAACTCTTCTCAAGGATAAAAGAACCTCTGGTGGAATCACCATGCCTGACCTAAAGCTTTACTATAGAACAATTATGATAAAAACTGCGTGGTACTGGTATAGTGACAGACAAGTAGATCAATGGAATAGAATTGAAGACCCAGAAATGAACCCACACACCTATGGTCACTTGATCTTCGACAAGGGAGCTAAAACCATCCAGTGGAAAAAAGACAGCATTTTCAACAAATGGTGCTGGCACAACTGGTTGTTATCATGTAGAAGAATGTGAATCGATCCATTCCTATCTCCTTGTACTAAGGTCAAGTCTAAGTGGATCAAGGAACTTCCCATAAAACCAGAGACACTGAAACTTATAGAGGAGAAAGTGGGGAAAAGCCTTGAAGATATGGGCACAGGGGAAAAATTCCTGAATAGAACAGCAAAGGCTTGTGCTGTAAGATCGAGAATTGACAGGTGGGACCTCATGAAACTGCAAAGCTTCTGTAAGGCAAAAGACACCATCAATAAGACAAAAAAACCACCAACAGATTGGGGAAGGATCTTTACCTATCCTAAATCAGATAAGGGACTAATATCCAATATATATAAAGAACTCAAAAAGGTGGACTCCAGGAAATCAAATAACCCCATTAAAAAATGGGGCTCAGAACTGAACAAAGAATTCTCACCTGAGGAATACCGAATGGCAGAGAAGCACCTGAAAAAATGTTCAACATCCTTAATCATCAGGGAAATGCAAATCAAAACAACCCTGAGATTCCACCTCACACCAGTCAGAATGGCTAAGATCAAAAATTCAGTTGACAGCAGATGCTGGCGAGGATGTGGAGAAAGAGGAACACTCCTCCATTGTTGGTGGGATTGCAAGCTTGTACAACCACTCTGGAAATGAATCTGGTGGTTCCTCAGAAAATTGGACATAGTACTACCTGAGGATCCAGCAATACGTCTCCTGGGCATATATCCAGAAGATGTCCCAACCGGTAAGAAGGACACATGCTCCACTATGTTCATAGCATCCTTATTTATAATAGCCAGAAGCTGGAAAGAACCCAGATACCCCTCAACAGAGGAATGGATACAGAAATTATGGTACATTTACACAATGGAGTACTACTCAGCTATTAAAAAGAATGAATTTATGAAATTCCTAGCCAAATGGATGGACCTGGAGGGCATCATCTTGAGTGAGGTAACACAATCACAAAGGAACTCACACAATATGTATTCACTGATAAGTGGATATTAGCCCAAACTTAGGATACCCAAGATACAAGATACAATTTGCTAAACGCATGAAACTCAAGAAGAATGTAGACCAAAGTGTGGACACTATGCCCCTTCTTAGAATTGGGGACAAAACACCCATGGATGGAGTTACAGAGATAAAGTTTGGATCTGTGATGAAAGGATGGACCATCTAGAGACTGCCATATCCAGGGATCCATCCCATAATCAGCTTCCAAATTCTGACACCATTGCATACACTAGCAAGATTTTGCTGAAAGGACCCAGATATAGCTGTCTCTTGTGAGACTATGCTGGGGCCTAGCAAACACAGAAGTGCATGCTCACAGTCAGCTATTGGATGGATCACAGGGCTCCCAATGGAGAAGCTAGAGAAAGTACCCAAGGAGTTAAAGGGATCTGCAACCCTATAGGGGGAACAACATGATGAACTAACCAGTACCCTGGAGCTCTTGTCTCTAGCTGCATATGTATCGAAAGATGGCCTAGTCGGCTATCACTGGAAAGAGAGGCCCATTGGACTTGCAAACTTTATATGCCCCAATACAGGGGAATGCCAGGGCCAAAAGAATGGGAATGGGTGGGTAGGGAAGTGTGTGGGTGTATGGGGGACTTTTGGGATAGCATTGGAAATGTAATTGAGGAAAATACGTAATAAAAAATATTAAAAGTTAAAAAAAAAAAAGAAATCACAAAGTAGTTTTAACTTGCCTTACCCTCTGTTTAAGGATACAAAACTATTTTAAAGCTATTTTCCTAGTTGTTTTTAACTTTTTCTTTTGAGGAACATTCTGTTGAAATGTGTGCTCATATCATTAATAGGTTCGTTTGTTTTCTTGATTTTAATTTTTAGTTCTTTGTATATTTTGTTTATTATTCTTCTATTAGATATTCAAGCAGTAAACATTTTCGCCTCTCCTTTGGGCTACCTTCTTAAATGTTTGTTTTCTTTGCTGTATAAAGGCTTTTAGTTTTATGAGGTCTAGGACTTAATTTCTTAATGGAAACTTATTCAGAATGTTCTTTCTGGCACCCAGAGATCATGTACAGAGGTAAACACCTTGGAGAACATGGGTGTGAGGGAACAGTGTGGACCGAGGTCTAGGACAACTCTTCGATGGTTGAATATGCAGAGGTGGCCTGAGCTAAGTCTGACGCCCTCACTAGTAGAGCATGTTGGGGTACAGGGCTCTCACCTGACTGGGCTGGTGTACGACTCTGTAAACGGACATGCTTATACATCTGCTTCCTTTGTGCAGTCACCTATGGGCTGTGAAGCACTGTTCTGTGTATTCAATGTTCTAGGTAGAAGAATACGCAATTCTTTTAAGAATCTATGTGAACATGAAGCTTGACACTTCAGCCTTGGAATTTCAGGAGCCACAGGACACTCGGTAGGATAAATAGGCTGACCTTCAAGACTTAACATCTTGTGAAGGGTATCTGCTGTCTGGAAATAAAACATGAATACATTATTACTCTCTGCTTTTGTCCTGTGAGAATTCTATTCTCCTTGTACATAGAGGGTGCCTCAGGCTTACCATGAGAAAACCAAGTTCAGGAAATGTAGACGAGTCCATGGATCTTTTCTCATTTCTAAGCAGTACTTGATGTCTCTCAGCTTTTTGTGTGTTGCCATTTTGTTCTTATTTTGGTTTCAATGTACAATTTCTGTAAAATAACAAAACTATATATTTAATTTAAGATTATAAACATCTCTACATGCATTCCTTTCTGCAAACCATAGTAGTTATAAAATCCATATTTTCATCAACCTTTTTGTTATAAAGTTTCCTAACAGCTTTGATTCTGATAGTTTATTTCAAACTTTTGAAGTTTATGGATTATTTAGTCTATTATGTCCCACCCAAATTATTCCTGCTTTTATTATAGTTCAATTATATTTGAGGTTAAGGATGTTGATCTATAATTTATACATATTCATAACTATAGTAAGCATTTTCTAAAACTAAGAGACCTATTTATGGTATGAATATCACCTTTTTGTTATACATATTTTTATAGAATTTCTTAATTCTTTTCCACAGTCCTAGGCATGTTTCTTCCTGTCCATTTAAGCCAGAGCTTAAAACATCCCTTACCAAATACAAAGAAAGAAACAAAAAATATTCTAGATTCATGCTGGCCCAAAAATGCTTTCCTATAGGCCCCAGTGGAATTTATTCAGTATTTCTTACATATGAACATTTCTATTATACCCCTCCAGTGATCATTCAATAGATAACATTGTGTACATCATTACAGTAAGTGTCAAAGAAAGAGAAAATGCAAGTCTACTAAGAAATTTGTCTCCTCAAATGTATAATAAATGTCCTTCACAAAGTGTAATGATGGATATATTTTGCTCGTGTGTGTGTGTGTGCTCTCAGGAGTGTATATGTGTATAATGTTTAGAAGCACAAGGTAGCTGTTATAATAAACACTGTCTTTGGCTGACCGTGCCTTGTCTTTAGAGGAACATAAGCTAGCCACTTTCTCATAGCTATTTTAAATATTACCTTGTCACTTTGGGGTATCTAAAAGGGTCTAGAATATTTGGTATTTTAAAATAAAATAATGCATAGATATATAAATTCAAATTTTTATTTTAATTTTACAATTGGATTTGAGACATGTGTATGAGAATGGTTAAGGTGTGTATGTTAATCATAATCCCATGGTTTTACTTATAAGACTTTTTAAGAGGAAAACATGAGATCACTGATAATATGTAGTTTATATGACACATGATTATCATATGATAATATGAGACTTTCTGTCTAGTATTTGCTGCTGTAACACAATATCTCATAAAGAACAGGAACATATCTTTCTCCAGTTCTCCAGGGTGGGAGTTCCAAGGTCAGTGACAACTCCCTGGCTTCATTTGCATGTTGTAAAGACAGAGTAAAAGCAGTTTGGCCACAGTGTGAATCCTCTTTGATAAATTCCTTAATCCTATTAACAAAGGAGGGTTGCTCATGCCATAGGGATACTTGAGTTATGGCAGAGGCATTGATGAGAAGAGTCTCATTGTCAACTTGTGGCAAACTGTATTAAAGAAAAACCTTAACAGAGCAGCAAAGTAAACTTTATTGCTCTGTATATAAACTAATGAACAAACATCTACATTAAATTCATGGCAGTCCTTACTAATGATTAAGAAGAATGCATAATTCTTTGAGGAAATCATAAACTCAAACTTAGCCTTGTCAGTGATGACCAGACTATTATTGCAAGATTGAAAATGGAGATGAAGGAGATTTGGTGCCTAGACCAAGTTTAATTTACTTAATAAAGCCATGATCCTTAACTTAGATATTTGAAATAGAGTTGTGTATTGTCCTTTGGAAAGAAGCCAACTTCAAAGATTGACTTTGGCTCTGTTATATAGATAGATTTCCTCTGCCATTATTGCTGTTTTCAAACACAGCTATTTTTAAAGCAGAATAGAACTGGTAACTTCAGAAGCATTTTAATCGATGTGTATTTAGGTGCATTCAGCAATACGAAAAGGGCATGAGCAATTATTTTCTAGTATAAAAGAGAGATCTTTCAACAAGAGCTATGCTATAGATCAATCTGCTAAAAATGGGAGACAAGGTGGCAGACAATGGAGGGAGGGCAGAGCAGGAGGGAAGCTGAGATTAGGAGGGTGGGTCTTTAAAGCTTTTCTCTGCTGGGACATTCTCCTATTGGTTCTCATTCTGTAATAGAAAGCTAAGGTATCTCTGGAATGTAAGAACCTCTTTATTCTCCTCTATAGAGTAGACTTCATTCAATTGTGTGATACTGCTATTACTAAGAGCTCAGAGGATATGTTTGGTGTAGCAAGTAGAAGCAATTTCCCTAGAAAGGCATTATAAATCAATAAAAAAACAGCAGCAAGCACTATAAGAGCTCATGTAAATATAAGGAAGAGACTCAGACTTCTGCAAGTGCTGAAGTTTTAGGGTTTGGAAGGGCTAGATGAAGAGGTCAAGAATGTTGACCACAGCTTCTAAACGCTGACACCATTGCATACACTAGCAAGATTTTGCTGAAAGAACCCAGATATAGCTGTCTCTTGTGAGACGATGCCAGGGCCTAGCAAACACAGGAGTGGATGCTCACAGTCAGCTATTGGATGTATCACAGGGCTCCCAATGGAGAAGCTAGAGAAAGTACCCAAGGAGCTAAAGGGATCTGCAACCCTATTGTTGGAACAACATGATGTACTAACCAGAACCCCGGAGCTCTTGTCTCTAGCTGCATATGTATCGAAAGATGGCCTAATCGGCCATCAATGGAAAGAGAGGCCCATTGGACTTGCAAACTTTATATGCCCCAATATAGGGGAATGCCAGGGCCAAAAGAATGGGAATGGGTGGGTAGGGAAGTGGGGGGCGCTATGGGGGACTTTTGGGATAGCATTGGAAATGTAATTGAGGAAAATATGTAATAAAAATATTAAAAATCAAAAAAAAAAAAAAAAGAATGTTGACCACAATCAGAGCTACATGGATAACTTTATACTTGGAGAAAACATTGTTTAATTTGTAAACAATTCTTGTAGTATGTGATTGTTACACATTCCAATTATTTTCTGTTTTGAGGACAAATATTCATTACATACTAAGTTCTGTGAGGAATTTGATTGATTATGAATCTGTTTCATGGAAAACAAAGTTGACCATGCCTGGTGGAGCAGGACTCCAAGCCTACCTACATAGGAGGTCTGAAGATAGAGGATGGCAAGCTCAAGGCTGCCTATAAGTCAGAGTGAGACCTTGTTTCAAAATAAAATGTTAAAGTGTCGGGGTTATACCTCAATTATAAAGTGCTTGCCTTGATTGCTTGCAGACCCAGGGTCAAAGCCTAACACCCGCAATGACAAACAGTTGGTTTAACTCAGCCTTCCCTGGCTGAAATGGATAAGTATGCATATTGACAGAGAGGTCACCAAAAGAAAGATGATTTCTAAGAAGCCACTGCATGAGGTCAAGATGTTTCCTCAGCAAGACAGCCTTGTCTGCTTCCCATTTCACAAGAATGGAGAAGTGTCATCTAAACCTTTGTGAAGTTTTTTAAAATAATCATTTTCACTAAAATATTTCAGACTTTATTTTTAAAACTTATAATGTCATGACAGGAGAAATGTAAGTGAAATCATATAGTAAGCATATTTGTATTAGTGAGAAGATAATAAAACTATTCAACATTGCTATTGCTGTTGTAGAATTCTTAAGTTGCTTGCTTGAAATGCAAACAGCCTTCCATGTAGATATTTCTTCTCAAAATCAGAAAAACAATTAATTAATTAATTAAAAATGTGAGACCAACTTACCTAGATTAAAGAAGAATGACATTTTCTACTTTTTTAACAATAATTTTTACATTTTCAAAGTTCTTTTGATGTTTCCAGCTTATAGATGAGGAGATACTATAAGGAAAATATTTGATAGCTGCTTTATTCTTTCAGGCATTAGAATTGAGCTGAGAACTCTACCTATGGAAAAGCCACTGTCCATATATATAAGATTGGATTATTCCTGGTGACACTGGCATTAGAGTCGGGTAACTATGAACAAACATTTGTCTGTGAAGTCTTACCTTTACTATCCAGCAGTGACTTACTGAGGCCTTACACAATGTGTTGATCATTTATCTAGCTAAGTCACTCTAATAATTTAGTTGAGTAACTTACGGTAACATTGGGGCCCAACTGGCAAGCAAATCAATAATATCAGGGTAAGAAACAAGGAAGAGTTAATATAAATTATGAAACATACAGAGATGAGATAAAACTAACCCAATGTGACATTTGTAAACTTTGTGCCTTTGTCTACTGACTCTTCATTTCTCCATGAAATGAGCGAAGAGAATACTCTTTTCATTTCCATATTGTCATATATATATATATATATATATATATATATATATATATATATATATATAATTTTAATGCCCAAAGAAAGGCAATGTATATACATTCATTTTCCTTTAATAGCACATCCTGGAATCATATTTTTATTTAAAGCTGTAGAGTAGCCTATATTATGTAGAATAAAAATTTGTTTTTTAAAACATTTTGTTTTATTTCTGGTATATGTAACTTTAAAATTCTCTTTTTCCCTAGCTGTGAAAGCCTTAAACATAGGGTGGTCAAGGTAAATTGTAAACACAGGACTAAATCGATTTTTCTTTCATGACAGTAATTCAGAAGAGGGCTTGTTTCCCATGATCTTCAACAGAATGTTTTTAATCTTTGACATTTTTCCAGTTTAGTCAGTGACACATGGCTTCTCAGTATAGAAGAGATTTGCCTCTTACCATCACAAGTAAGGCTATACACCACTTTATGGTTAACTAGTGTGCATTTGACTTTGATGTAAACTTTGTACTCATATTTGTTTAGTTTTGATACTTTCCCTCAAAAGCTTTCTTTAAATATTGGGGATAATAGCAGTTTTAGCTTTGCAATTTTTTTTTTATGTCTCTGCCATCTGTTTGATTTTATTGGTGAAGAACAATGTGCACACTATTTTTCAAAATTCTATTTAATTACATCTGGCTTTTGATTTATAGTTTCTCCACGTAGATTATAAAGGAACAAAACTGCATTTTCTCTAGTTTCTTTGTATTGAATTGCTTTTAAAAATTTATGTACATATATATATATATGTATATATGTATATATGTATATACTATTTGCCTTACTCAATTCTTACATCTGTAATAAACAGGCTTGGGACTAAGTATGTGGTAATTATGTATGCATACTAAATGTATATAAAATTGAAATGTATATATTGTATATGTGTGCATAAATGTTATAAAATATGTATTTTAACACACATATGTATATCTCAAAGTTAGTATCAAAATTTTCTATAAGTTTTAAAATTTATTTATGGAGATGAATATAATATTATAGTAATCATTGCAATTAATTTTACAGATGTCTTTTTAACTTCAGACATATTAGGAAGATTTCAAATAGTAATTGTGTTGGATAGATGTTTTGTTGTTGTGTGAAATACCTGATAAAAAAGATGAAATATTTATGTTGGTTCATGGTTTCGGAGCTTTAAGCTAGTAGCTATTGGGCTGTACTGCTTTTATGCTATGGTAGGGCAGAAACATTATAGAACAAAGGCATGACACAGGAAGTAGTGAGAGACAACCAGTAATAGGATATGTCCCTGGAAGGTATAGGCCCAATAACCCAATTTCTTAAAGTAGGTCCCTTTAACATTTATACCCTTCAACATTTATACCACCTCCTAGTTGTCCGTTCACCTTTTGAATCTATCAGTATATTAGGCCATTGGTTAGATCAGAGCTATCACAGTCTAATTTTGTCTGAAAAGCTCTCACAGATACTTCCAAAGGAGTGTTTTTACCAATTTTCCAGGTATTCTGTGAAACCAATCTGACACTCAAGAATAACAACTGGAGCCATATATATAATGTTCTTTGTTTTGTACTACAATCTTAATGAACCTTTTATTTAGAAAATTTGTACTAATATTGGTAAGCAAAATTGTTCTGTGTTTTTTCTGCTATGTGTTTCTGTTTAGGACAAAGTCTTTATTTTCTGAGCTATATAGAACAGTTGTACAATATTACGTTTGTCTTGTAATTAAACTTACCCTAGAAGTACCATTACATCCTTTGGATTGCTGTATTTTTGTTGAATAAATTTTAAAATAACTATCTTAATCCTTTAGTTTCAGGGTACCAGTTTCTATGTGCATATCTGTTTCAATGAAATTACTTGTGTAAGCTTTCTATTGTGATAAATCCATGAAATTATATTTTCAGAGGATACTTCATCTATGTTCTCTTAAGTTTGTTACATATTTGTGTAAAGTGTATAGATTTCTTCTAGTATCTTTGAATCTTTCTGTTTTGAATGTTTTACTGATTGGTTGGGTGTTTCACATCATACACCAGAGTCCCAGTCATCTCCCCATCTCTTCATATGCACCCTTTGCCCTTGCAACTTCTCCACAAAATAAAATTATACATATACATACACATACACATACACACACACACACACACACACACACACACACACACACACACACCCCAAAACATAGAACTCGTTTTGTCATTGAAGCTGTAGTGTGTCATGGTGTGTCTCAAAGTACACATTTTTGTCTATACAACTTCACTTGCAAATATTTATTGCTATGAGTAGTCTTTGGTCTGATTCGAGGTCTCTGGCTTCTGTTACGCCATCAGTATTGGATCCTCACCAGGATTCTTTGGTTATCTTGTTGTCGTCCTGTGTCATAGAAATTCTACAGCTTTGGTTCAGCAGGACTGACACTTTCACATGTCCCAACCATTCCCAGACGATACAGATTTGGGGGGTAACTGAGCCGGTAAACCTGCCAGCTTTCCCTTTTCTGTACCTTGAGGGTGATCTCTCAAGCACTGCTCCATTTAAGCAGGGTTAGTTCTCCAGTTCGCATTCCCTCAGGGGTGGCTCACATGTGCTTTCACTAAATGGGCTGGCTCTACTGTGTTGCCTCGAAAATGTGTGGACCCCTCTATGAATTGCTACTACTTGTGAGAGGCAGTCAGCTCTCCTGCTCTAATGATTTTGGGGCCAGCTATCCCAACAACCATAGGTTCTGAGGAATGATGGAGTAGGGCAACACCTCTATGTCCACTCCACCTCACCGCAGTTAGGTGGTAGGGACAGATCTTCAATGTATATGGCCTCTAGATGACCCACTCACGCCCCCCTACCAGAGAGGGCTCTACTGTAATGCCTAGACACAGGGTCCAGTCTCCCAAGTGCTATGGCTGATTTGAAGCAGGGGCAGCTCTCCCAATTGATACATGTGGTGAGAGGTAGGGAGTGCATCATTTGTACTCCTTTTTGCCTCCATGTTTAACCATTTTTATTTTAATCTTAGATAAACGATGAAATCCATTTAGTGCTTGGAATTCATTATTTGCTAAAGAGCTTGCTGATTCTTTGATTGGCCTGAATCAATTCTGTAACTAATTCTGTATGATGGTGTATAAGGCATTGCAAGAATTCCTAAGGGGCATATTTTTTTTATGAGCATACTTTAAAAACTTGGCTAGATTAAAATAATGCTTAGTTTATAATTTATTTCCTTGTGTTATTTGGCCTTAAAATACCCAACCTTTATTATAATGTAATGGTTGCATAGACTATTAAATATTTTGATTTTTCTAACATCAATTTGTTATTTTGTGTTTCAGTGATTAGAGTAAAACATTAAAAGCCACACTTATAAGTTATGTGGATACATCTTCAATGATGTAGTTTAAAGATTCTATTTGTTAATTTTTAACTATATATTAAAATATAATTGTTTCATTCTTTCTCCTTCCCCTTTCTACCCTTAAATCCCTTCCATTTTACTGCCTTGCTTTCTCTCAAATTCATGGACTCTGTCTCTGTCTGTCTGTCTGTCTGTCTGTCTGTCTGTCTCTCTCTCTCTCTCTCTATATATATATATATACACACACATATATATACGCACACATATAAATATATATGTGTATATATATATGCAATATATATACATATACATATATATAGGTATACATACATACCTATTATATTTACAAATACATTCTGCTTGTCTGTATAATGTTACTTTTATGTGTATGTTTTTAGTGTTGACTGGTTGGTATTGAATAAATTAATTTTATTAAAATTATTTATTTTACTTATGTTTATGAGTGGTTTTCCTGCATGCATGAATGTGCAAAACTTGAATTGCTACAGTAATTGGAGGTGAGAAGAGAGCATTTGTTTTTCTGTGGGTACTGGAATTAAACCTAGTCCTCTGAAAGAGCAACCAGTGTTTTTATTCATTAAACCCTCGTTTTCCCCCTATTTCTAAATTTTGATGTATAAAGTATATAGTGTTGAGCTTCCCATTTCTCCAAGTAAATGTGACACTCGCTCTTTTTGCTCCTTTCTAATTTGATCAAAATCTACAAAAAATTCTTTATTCTTTTATAATATTAGTTATTATATAAACATCTCCTTATATTTGAAATGTAACTCCTGCTCTTCATGGTACTATAGTATTGTTTTCATGATATACTTTTTAAGATTTATTATTTATTTATTTAATATGAGTACACAATCTCTGTCTTCAGACACAGCAGAAGAGGGTATCAGATCCCATTACAGATGATGTAAACCATCATGTAGTTGCTGGCAATTGAACTTTAGACCTCTGGAAGAGCAGTCAGTGCTCCTAACTGCTAAGTCACCTCTCCAGCCCTTTCAAAATATTTTGAAACTTTTATTTTATATCTTTTTTATTAATATGCATCATAGCATAAAGTACTTTTTATAATGATTAGATTACATGTTCATTTCTGTTCTGTATTTTAAACTTGCAATTCAAAGATTTTAATGTGCTTTTATTATTAAGGCTGTTAAATTCACTATGGCATGTAATCTTAGATTGCTTAATGTAATTCATTAATTGTTTTGGAGCTCTTTTATTAGAGGTAATTTTTATTATTTGGGATGAGTTTTCTTATATGTTTTCTTTTTATGTTCATTTTACATTATACATGGAGATACTAGGGATATTTTGATAGCTCAGCATTTATAATCGGCTCTGATTCAACAAACTCAGTGGTGGTATACAGTGTGAGCTGTAGCTTGCTTGTTCCCTACGAAAGACCTTCTGTTTTCTCATAATAGTTTGAAATTAATTTTATTCAAATCATGACTGTCACACCAGAGAAAGAGATTTTGATGTGTCTTCTGATTTTTTTTATGTCCTTTCTTTTGAATTCTTGAGAAAAATTATTTCCTTTTTTATTAGTAGTCTTTCACTTTTAAATGGGATCCCTCAACATATAGAGTGAAGTTTTATTGTCTTGAAGTTATGAGATAGAGTGCACAGAATAAAATATATTATATAAAGAAAAATAAGTGTCCTGCGTGGTACTGTTCTGAATGCTAGCTTTCATGGTTCCAGAAGGTGCTATGAATGCTTCCAAAGGAGGGAGTCAAGTAACAAGAGTTCCACCCAGCTATGATGCCTATTGACCACAACGATGACCATTAACAGTGGCATTATAGCTGTAAGAGTGTAGTGGTAGAACACATATGCTGGCAGTAAACCACAGCTCCCTAAAAAGAGCAGGACTTAAAACCTATTCAGTAAGAGGAAGCCATGCCTGATACTGGAAACCTAACTATCAAGTTAGTCCTAGTGAAACCCTTAGTTATTGGAGGAGAACCTACAAGCATTAATTTTATAATAATTATAATAACATAATAAATAATGGTGTGTTTGTTCCTTTCAACATTCCACAGTCTGCAGGACTCCCAGGAGATTTGCTGCAGCCAGGGCCACAAGTCTCCCAGGAAATCTGCTACAAACCAGGGATAGAAGAAGTAGGTTCCAGAAAGAGACACTCAGACCAATTAAGACTGAGATAACAAGGTGGTGAGAGGCAAGCACAAGATCATAAGGAACAGAAGCCAATATACTTTGGCACCATCAGAACCCAGTTCTACCACCACAGCAAGCCTTGGATACCTAACACACATGAAAAGCATGATGCTGACCTAAAATCGCATCTCATGAAGATTATAGATTCCTTTAAGGAAGATATAAATAACTCACTGAAAGAATTACAGAAAAACACAGGTAAATAGGCCATTAAAGAAGAAAAAAATAAATTCCTTAAAGAAATACCCAATCAAAAAGGTAAAGGAATTGAACAAAGCAGTCAAATACCTAAAAGTAGAAGTAGAACCAATAAAGAATAACAAATGGAGGCAACCCTGGAAATTGAAAACCTAGGCAAGATGTCAGGAATTACATATTTGACCATCATCAACAGAATACAAGAGATAGAAGAGATAATCTCATGCCTAGAAGATGCCAGAGAAGATATTGACACAATGGTCAAAGAAAATACAAATCACAAAAATCTCCTAACTCAAAACATCCAGAAAATGCAGGAAAAAAAGACCAAATTTAAGAATAATAGGAATAGAGGAGTGCAAAGATTTCCATCTCAATGGACCAGAAAATATCTTCAACAAAATCATACAAGAACACTTCCCCAATCTAAAGAAAGAGATGCCCAAAATCTTACAAGAAACCTACAGAACACCAAATAGATTGGACCAGAAAAGAAATTTCTCCCTTCACATAATAATCAAAACACTAAATGTATATAACAAAGAAAGAATAGTAAAATCTGTAAGGGAAAAAGCCAAGTAACATATGAAGGCTTCTAATTCTAGCAGAATTAGACCAGACATCTCAATACACACTCTAAAGGCCAGAAGATCCTGGACAGATGTCATTCAGACCCTAAAATAACACAAATACCCTGGAAAACTCTCAATCTCTCATAGATGAGCAAACCAAAATATTCCATGACAAAATGAATTTTAAACAATATATATCTACTAATCCAGCCTCACAGAGGATTCTAGAAGGAAAACTTAAACACAATGACTGCATCTACACCAACTGGAAGGATCCACATACTGACATACGGGGTGTTCCTGATAAAGTATTTAACATGGGGAAGAGGTCATGTTTTTGTTTTTTTCTGTCAGATGCTGAAGGAGCATGCTAGCTGCTAGAGTTATTGGTGTGACACGCTAATACTGGGACAAAAAAAAAATGATGCTGACCTGTGAGGTTGCTGAATGCCCTGACAATGGTGACTGGGAAGCTGCATTGGACATATGTTCCTGACCCACCTTTGCTTGCCTATATCCCAGACTAGGCAAGTTGCCTTGCTTCAAGCTTTTAGACTTTATGGTACAGAGAACATGGAGACTGGAAACTGACTTAGAAAAATTAATCAAATAGAGAAGTTGTTATAATGACTTTTCTACTTCCTTTAATGTGACCAGTTATTCTCACTCAATCATGGACTGTTATAGAAATCAATCCAGTATTGAAAATAATAATCTTCATTTGGAAGACTGGTTCTGGACATTTTTAGAGACATTTGAAAATTGTCCACTGACTTATTTGAAGTTACATTTGCAGTGAATAAAATTGGGACAGAATCTGGATTTCAAACAAGTGTTAGTGCATGTGTTAAGGCTCTTAATCTCTTATTAATTGGTCATATTAAAATGACTTTTGTTTCTTCCACAGTATTTAATGTAAGTTGTATTGATTGTATACTTTCTAATTGTGTCAGTGTGTTGAAATCTGACCTGCCTGTTATGGTGATCTATCAATTAGCTTTTGTTTTATTGCCTGTGAGTATTACAGGATCTTGGTATACTTGTAGACATTAGAAGAAGTGAGGATTTAAGCAGAAACAAGAGGGTAGTAGGTTTGATTATTGCTGGTATAGAAGTTTTAATTATATTAATAGCCAGTACCACTGCTTCTTCAATTGCTTTGACTGAAGTTAAGACAGATACTTCTGGTAATCATTTAGCAAAAACTGTTACTAATGTTCTGACTATTCAAGAGGATTTAGATGTGCATTTGGAACAATGGATTGATGCTCTTTTTTGATACTATTCAAATTATTAGAGAGGAGGTTCAGAGATTAAGATTAATAAGCCATATCTAGTGTCATGCTAAATACCAATGGATTTGTGTTACTTCTAAAATTTACAAAGATAATCACTATAATTAGGAAAAAGTTAAAAGTCACTTGCAGTGTATTTGGTATAATTCTAACACATCTCTGTTTTAACTTTGCATAGTGAGATTATGAATTTAAAGAATGCTGCTCTGCTGAGCTTTGATGCTGCTGATATTGCTGATAAAATTATTCGTGGCCTGAGGTCAGTATTTCCATCTTGGTCAAGCTCCAAGAATGGCATATATAACTTGATCATGCTAGCCCTTCTTGTCCTGGGAATACTTTTATTCCTGCCCATTGTAAAAAAACTTGCCTTTAACAACATTAATATGTTGATGGCCAAAGTACATGGTTTAAAACTAAAAATGAACCACCAGTCAGAATTATTAATTTAATAGGCTGGCAGCCAATGGCAGGTAAGTTTTGCAAAGAGCCTTACCACCTAAGACAGAAGTGCATTGCTTTTGATAATGCATACTCCTTAACAGGTATGGAAGGCATTCTTATCAGAACCCCCTAAGTCAGGCACAGGCTTGTTTATGAAAAAAAAAAGTAGGAGATGTGGAGAGCTTTTGAAGGCTGCTTGGCCAAGGACAAGGAAATGGGATTTGGGCAAGAAACTGACATTGGGCCATGATAAGGAAGTAAGTTCAGGCAGGAAACTAATTTTAGGCTATAACAAAGAAATTGGCTTAGGGCAAGAATATGACTTTGGGCTAGGACAGGGAAGTAGGCTCAGATATCTTGGTCATCCTGATAAGCCCTTAGAAACAATAATCACAGGAGTGATCACAGGACTTTGTTTATTGCCTTGCTTATTCCTTGACTATTTGTGTTTATTGTACTGCTTGCCCTTATTACTGGCATGTAATTCAAATTGTATAAAAGTGGATTGGGAAAAAAAAAAAAAAAACCCATGTCAGCCTCAGAACTGACTGGGGTCATGAAAAAAAAAAAAAGAAAGAAAAAGAAAAGGAAAGAAAGGAAGAAGAAAGGAAGAAAGAAAGAAAGGAGAAAGGAAGGAAGGAAGGAAGAAAGAAAGAAAGAAAGAAAGAAAGAAAGAAAGAAAGAAAGAAAGAAATTATTCTTCTCACAACAAACCCAAAAGGAAAGAATCATACACGAATAAATAATACCACCTCCAACAACAAATATAACGGGAATTAACAATCATCTGTCTTTAATAGCTCTCAATATCAACAGACTCAATTCCCCAATAAAAAGACATAGCCTAACAGACTGGATATATAAACAGGATCCATCATTCTGCTGCATGCAGGAAACACACCTCAGTGAAAAAGACAACTACTACCTCAGTGTAAAAGCAGGAAAAATGTTTCCCAAAGAAATGGTCCTAAGAACCAAGCAGGAGTTTCCATTCTAATATTAACTAAAATAAACTTTCAACCAAAAGTTATCAAAAAAGATGGGGAAGGACACTTTATATTCATCAAAGGAAAAGTCCACCAAGAGAAAATCTAAATTCTGAACTTCTATGATCCAAATAGAAGTGTAACACATTCCTAAAAAGATTTACTAAAGCTCAAAACATACATTGAAGCTCACGCAATAATAGAGGGAGATTTAAACACCCAATTTTCACCAATGGACGGGTCATTGAAATAGAAACCAAACAGAGACACAGGGAAACTTCTAGAAGTTAAGAACCAAATAGCTTTAACAGATATCTAGAGAACAGTTCACCCTAAGACAAAACAACAACAACAAAAACTACCTTCTTCTCAGGACCTCATGGCACCATCTCCAAAATTGACCGTATTATTGGTCACAAAACAAGACTCAACAGATAAAAGAGTATTGAAATAATCTCATGCATTCCAGCATATCACCACAGATTAAAGTTAGAGTATAATAACTACAAAAACAACAGAAAGTCCACACACCCATGGAAACTGAACAACTCTCTCCTCATTGATAACTTGGTCAGGGAAGAAAAAAGAAAGGAATTAAAGATTTTCTATAATTTGATGGAAATTAAGACACAGCATATGGGACACAATGAAAGTAGTGCTAAGAGGAAAATTTATGGCACTAGTGCCCTCATAAAGAAACTGGAAAGATCCTGTCACAGCAATTTAACAAGACATCTGAAAGCTCTAGCAAAAAATGAAGCAGACACACCCAAGAGGAGTAAATGACAGGAAATAACCAAATCAGTGCCTGTCAGGCAGAGATGCCTAAAAGCTGTTCATGAGGAAAAAAGTTTCAAGGAAGCTCTCCTCCTGGAGTCTGACAAAAGCCAACTCTCCAGTTGGGTCAGTTTGACAGGCTAAAACCTGAAAGCTGCCCACGAAAAAAAGAGTTCCATGGAAATTCCCTCCTGGAGTTTGGCATTTCCCCTAACCCATAAAATTAATTTTTCACTCCCGAGTTAGTCTAGTGTATGGATCCATGTGCTCTCTATTTAGTATTACCTTATTATAAATGCCTTTTTAAGATTGTATTCTAAATTAGCTAAAGCTATCTGCCAGTGTTCCAACAGTCCTAGATCATCATTAGCAAGACCTTGGTCTTGGAATTCAGTACTGTCCCTGGTATTACCCTATCTCTTTGAGTAAATGTTAGGTCACTGCCCTTCACAGGAATCTACCATCACTAAGGAAGAAGGAAGTTTCAGACCAAAGGAGAAACCAAAATAGATACTTAGAACTGTAGCAGAGTTACACCCATAAACACGTATTTACAATGGCCTAAGGGGAAGGTGGACTATACAAGAGACTAAAATAGGAACTGTAGAAAGGGCAAGAAGCCCTTGACCCTGGCTTCTAAGATTAGTGAATCTTAGGTGGAGCCCTTGTTGATCCCAGCTGTTATCAATGAATTCTATCCCAGGTGGTTCCCGTTAGACCTTTTGTGTTTACATTCCTCTGTTTTATGTAAGATTCCGGTTACCTCAATTGTACCTTGTGAATATGTCACCCAACTTCCTTATTGTCCTCTGCATAAAAAGTCTGATGCTCAAGTTGTAAAATTACACTCAGATTCCACACGGGTCTACAACAGTACTCGAAGTTCTAGCTAGAGCAATAAGACAACAAAAGGTGATCAAGGGAATACAAATTGGAAAAGATGTATTCAAGTTATCAATATTTGAAGATGAAATACCTTAAGTAAGAGACCCTAAAAATCCTATCAGAGAACTTATATACCTGATAAACAACTTCAGCAGTGTCTGGATATTTCCTCAACTGAATCAGGAGCCTTCTTTTATACAATTGTTAAATGGAATGAGAACGAATATAGGGAAACAACACCTTTCACAATAGTCACAAGTAATATAAAATATATTGTAACTATAAACAAATAAGTGAAAGATCTGTATCACAAGAATTTCAAGTCTCACAAGAAAGAAATCAAAGAGGACTTCAGAAGATGGAAAGATCCTCCATGATCATGGATTTGTAGGATTAACATAGTAAAAATAGCCATTCTACCAAAGGCAATCTTCAGATTGAATGCAATCCCCATCAAATCCCAACACAATTCCTCACAGAAGTGTAAAGATCAATTTTCAAAATAGAAACAATTCTTAACAATAAAAGAACTTCTGGGAATCACCATCCCTGACCCCAAGCTGTACTACAGAGGAATAGTTAAACAAAACAAAACAAAACAAAACAAAGTAAAACAAAACAAAATAAAACAAAACATGGTATTGGTACAGAGACCAACAGATTGATCAATAGAATAGAATAGAATAGAATAGAGTAGAGTAGAGTAGAGTAGAATAGAATAGAATAGAATAGAATAGAATAGAATAATATACACGTAAACTCATGCACCTATGGACAGTCACTATTTAACAAAGAAGCCAAAAATATACAGTGGGAAAAAAAGCATCATCAATAAATGGTACCAATCTAACTGGCAGTCTACATGTAGAAAAGTGAAAAAAGATCAATATTTATTACCTTGTACAAAGCTCAAGTCCAAGTAAATCAAGACCCTCAACATGAGAAAAGATACACGAGTCTAATATAGAAAAGAAAGTGGGAAAGATATTGAACTCATTGGCACAGGGGCAAATTTCCTAAACAGAATTCCAATGACTCAGGGTCTAAGATCAACAATTGATAAATGAGACCTCATGAAACTGGAAAGCTTCTGTAAGACAAAATGCACAATCAATAGAACAAATACGCAACCTAAAGACTTGGAAATTTTTTTTTTCACTAACACCACATCTGATAGAGGGATAATATCCAAAGTATATAAAGAACTTAAGAAGCTAACATCCAATAAACCAAATAACCCAGTTAAAAAATTAGGTACATAACTAAACAGGAAATTCACAACAGAGAAATCTTGAATAGCTGAGAAGCACTTAAATGTCCCTAGTCATCAGGCAAATGCAAATCAACGCAACCCTGAGAATCTACCTTACACCAATCAGAGTGGCTAAGATCAAAAACTCAGGATAGCACATGCTGGCTAGGATGTGAAGAAAGAGGAATGGAAAGAAGAGGAAAGAATCCATTGTTGGTGGGACTAGAAAGTGATAAAACCACTCTGGAAATCAATTTGGTGGTTCCTCAGAAAAGTGGAAAGAGTTCTACCCGAAAACCAGCTATACCATTACTGGGCATATACCCAGAAGATGCTCCAACATGTAGTAAGGACACAGGCTCCACTACATTCATAGCTGCCTTATTTGTAATAGCCAGAAACCGGAAACAACTCAGTTGTCCCTCAAGTGAAGACTAGATACAGAATATGTGGTTCATTTACACAGTGGAATACTATTTAGGTATTAAGAATGAATACATCATGAGTTTTGTACTCAGATGGATGGAATTAGAAAATATCATCCCAAGGGAGATAACTCAGATCCAAAGGACATGCACGGTATGTACTCATTAGTAAGTGGATATTACAGAATACCGAAAACAGAACATGCTGAACTGAAGAAGTTTAAAAAAGCAGAAAGGCCCAAGCAAGGATGCTTCAGTCCCAAATTTTCCTCCAATCAAAACACTGGACTTTCTCCTTGATGTCTTCTTCTTTGGTGTCTTATAAAATTATATGTAGTACTATAAATGCTTATTTTTATATAAATCAATAATTTATTTCCCGTATCATCAAATATTTTTAAAAGAAACATCATGACTTTGCTTGTTTTGTTTCTCTTGAGATGGTATATATGTACACGTGGGGGCTATTAGCTTTGACTTGAACTCACTTTATAATCCTAATTTCAGATATATCATCCTATTACTAGGATCTTAAAAATGCTGGGATCACAGGCATTTTGTAGGGATGTATCATAGCACCTCACTATCTGATAACTTCAATTAATTCTGATTATAGCTGAGATGAGTAAAATGTAGCAAATTCTACCAAATACAAATCACTTGATATAAAGATTAAATATCAGAAATTAGCAACTTTAGTACCAAACACATAATTTTTAGAAAAGATCTGAAGTTTATAGTAACTGTTTTAAAATATTTAGTATATATATATTTATATACACACATATATACATATACATATGCATACATATACACATATAGGTATATATGTAAGTATATACACACACATATAATATCATTTCTATATATTTAGTAGTAACAGATGTCCTTGAAATGAATGTCATGAAACAGAGAATAGTCTTTACATATTTATAAAATCTCATCTTCTAACCTGAAATACTAAAACAGCTAGAAATAAAATATAGGCAATACCCTACAAGATATAGATGTAGGAAAGTATTTTTGAATATGATTCCATTTGCCTGTGAATTAATACCAAGAGTCAACACGTGGGACCTAACAAAATTAAAATCCTCTGTACTGCTAAGAAAACACTCAATCAAGTGAATAAGAAACCCACAGAGTGAGAGCCAATCTCCACTAGCTATACATCTGTCAGCATATTAACATACAGACTATATAAAGGACTCAATGTCTTAAGAAAACAAATAGCCCAGTTCAAAAATGGACTATAGGTTGTAACAGAGAGTTCTCACAATAATAGATAAAGATGACTGAGAAATATTTCAAATGGTGTTCATCATCTTTAGCAATGAGGAACATTCATTCTAAAATAAAATCGAGACACCCTATTGCCCAAGTCTAAATACTTAAGACCAACAAAACAACTGACATCAAATGCTGGTGAGGATTGTGAAGAAAGGGGCAACCTATAGTCACTGTCTGTGGGACTGTAAACCTGTGTACTCACCCTTGAAATCAGTATGGAGAATTCTCAAATATCTGAAAATAAATTTACCACATGACCCAGATAAATCACTCGTTGGCATTTACCCAAGGACTAGGCATCCTTGTTGGCAGGTAATTCTTCAGCAATGTTCATTACCCTGCAGGTCACAGTAGCTAGGAGACAGAAACAGCCTAAATGCCACTCAAAATATGAATAGGTAAAAAAAAATGCAGTGTGTGTATACACAATGGGACACTACTCAGTTTTAAATAAAAAAATGAACTCATGAATGTTACACATGAATGGATGAGCTTAGAAAAGAGCATATTGTGTGAGATAACATGAAGCAAAAAGACAAACCCTTCATATTGGCCTTCATTTGTAGTTTATAGCTATAAGACATGGGTTAACCCAAACTAGGAAAGTAAAAAGAGACCATGGGAAGAGAGAGGGGAACATCAGAATACAGGTGATATAAAGAGGGGGTTTACATTTTTAAGATAGAGGGAAGCCATTAAAGAAGGAGAAAGACAAATAATACTAAGGATGCATGAAAAAGCCTTATGGAATCATGTTGTCTTATATTTACCCAAAATTAGCACACACATGCACACACACACACATGCACACATGTGCACACACATGCATATGTGTCTGGGTCTATGTGTATATATGTATGTATATACATATGTATACATGTATATATGAAGCTATTTTATTTGGACTGACATATTTCCTCACAAGAACTATATAGACTATGTAACAAAAAGCCTAATACCAGTCATGAGAAAATTACTTTTGAGTGCATGGTCAAAGTGCTCTAAGAGATTCCCAAAACAAAACAAACTATCGCTGTTCTCCTTTGTTGCCTCCCAAAAGTTAAAAGTAAGTCGGTGATGCTGAATGCACCACACACTTCAGACATATTTGACCTGAAAGTCTGTTTCTTACACTCTAACTCTCACTGAAAGTTGTCAAGGTATGGAAGTAATCAATATTCCTCCCTCCCTGTGATGCCTATGAACCACAGCAATTAACAGCATAGCAAAAATAATTGTGAAAATGCAATAGTGGCACACATACCTTAGCAGCAACCAACATCTCCTAATTGGCAAAAGGTACACTAAATCATACCCAGTATTTAGAAACCAACTTTATGGGACCAGTGAGGTTGTAGATCTTAGAGGAGAAACACTTTAGCAGACCAGCATAATTCCTAACTACATTCTAAAACATATCCTTTTATCCATTGATAAATGTTGCTTTTACCTTTCATCAAAGAAGTTTCCCTTTGATGAAAATAATGAAAAGAAATGTACCACATGATCCAGATAAATCACTCCTTGGCATCTACCCAAGGACTATGCATCCTTGTTGGCAGGTAATTCTTCAGCAATGTTCATTACCCAGCAGACAGAAAGCATCACAGAAAATCACATGGTTAATATGTTGAGATCATGTGATCATGGAACATCATGATTCAGTGGACATGTGTCCAATGCAACTCCTATACCCGAGGCTCCAGGAACTTTTAAAAAGATGAGACTGAAAGATGTTAAGAGTCAGGGAACCAGGATATCTACTATATCTAGATTATATCTTCTAGAAATCACAGGGAAGCTTCTTCCACGATACCTCAACCACACAATTGCCTGAACAAGAGCTGGACAATGAAAATATTAATATGCTAATTAGGAAATGGGCAGTCTTAGGGGTTCCCATTCCCAAAGAGCTACAGGTCACTAATAACTGCTGAGAGGAAGAATCTATCCTTCTGAAAGGTGATATCCTGAGATCATCTGTTTCTCATACCAACTGCTCAGTCCTGAAAATATCACACAAGCAACCGTAAATGGACTCAGTGGCCATATTTATGAGTTTATGCTTATATATCTGCAAGGATAGATAAAAGGAAGATTTAAGAGGTAATGAGGGGAGACATGGGAGGGATTGAATTGGAGGAACTGGAGAGAGGAGCATGATGTAATTTTATCTTAGGTAGAATAAAAAATTCCCACCCAACTTCTAAATTTGGAATCCATGACTTGTCAGCAACTACTGTTGTTCATGGTTTAGCATTGATTCCTCTAGTTCTATATAATTATAAAGCAGGTCCTAGATTCTCCCTGAACACACAAGATTCAATTGACTCTTAAAAGTCATTTAGTAATATTCTTCTGGTTCTTGAAGTAAGAAGAAAGAAAATTGATCACCATTTCTCTTCCAACTCAACAAACCTTTTATTAAGATTTATTTTTATGGCTATGTGTATGTGCATGTGTGTGATTCTGAGCATTACATACACCGAAGAGCTCAGAGTCCAAACGATACTGCTAATCCCCCAGAACTAGACGGACTCACAGCTGTGAGCTGTCTGTTTGTAAAGGTGAATATATAACATGTAGTAAAAATAAATTTATATAGCATTCAGGTAGCCATCAGGTACATGTACATTGTAATAAAAATTTTACTGACCATAAACTACATGAACTAGCTTTTAAAGTATCAGTGAATTTTTATTTTGTAAGTCTCCAAGAGATTATGATTAAAATGTATAATAAAAGCCATGTTTGGTTGACACTTGCCTGACATCCTAGCACTCAGCACTGAGACAGGTAGAGTGAGAGGATGTGGCCAAACAGGGTACACAAGAAATTCAAACCACAAAAAGTTACATCAACTCTGTGGAGATCTACTTCACAAAATACAGAGTGTTCTTTAAATAATGAATGTCAAAGTTAATGTGCCTACTCAGTTTTATTTATTAAAGTATACATGTTTCATAGAACACAACTGTGAGGTTTGATCTAGGAGTATTGTCTCATTATACCTAAAGCCAGGATCACAAGCATGTTTTATATTAATAAAACAAAACATGTTTTATTAATCATGTGATCATTGTCTCTTGTTTTTCAGATTTTACATATGTGCTTTAAATGGTTATGTTTTATTTATTTGTATTATGATTTTATGTATGCATGTCTGTGAACTATGTGCATGCACTGTCACTACAGGGCAGAAGTGGACATAGGATACCAAGGAACTGTGGTTACAGCTGGTTGTTAGCTGCCTGATATGGGGTCTACTAAGACCTTTGTTCCATGGAACAGTTATTAACGATTGAGCAATATCTCCAGCTCCTATTTGCTTTATATTATTATATAATTTGATGTGATTTCATACTTAACTTAGAAGTACAAAACTTGTATAAATATGATCTTCTATACTACAGCCTATACACCATATATTACACAATACATAAAACAGAAAAACCAGGAAGCATCATCAATACACAATTATTATTAACTCACTGTGCATAGTTTTGGTTTCCTCCATTGCCCCAACCATACTCATTTTACCTTCAGTCCAGAAAATCCATCATGCACTCCAGTGCTTACTTACCCTCTGTCTTTTGTTTTGTATAATATAGAATAATTCCTAAGACCTTCTTGTTTTAAGAGAACTGGCTATTTACTTTTTTCGATCTCCTCCATCTGAGCTCTGGACTCAGGAATTCCTTCAGATTCTCTATCAATATTACATTTAATTATATTACCATGTACTCTGCAAAGCTGAGCTTTTTTGTGTGTGAAGAGCTAAGATGTCTAGCGTTATCATTTACTAAGGTTTGTTACTGCACAGGAAAAGCACACAGGCTTCGCAGACAGATTTAGACTTACCTTTTACAGTTTCTAATAACAAGCTCAACTCCTCTCTGGGCTTAAGTTTCCTATTCTGTAAAATATGAAGTAGGAAAAATGACCCATTCTCAAGGGACTTCTTGGGGATTGAGATCACGTACACAGAGCTTCTGGGCAAAAATCAGGTGTGCTCATGGGCTTTCATAAAAGTTTGATGTGATACTATGTTTTCCAGTGAAAATTAGCATGAAAACCCAACAAGTTAGTTTAGTATGTTTAGCACATGATAAGGGCAGTATCCAGGAAAAGAAGAGCATGACCACAATTGCCTCTTTCACTTGGAAGTCTGTGAAAGAAATAGCTTGCAAGCTTCAAACTTCATGGCACTCAATATCTCACTTCCTTAGTGCATAAGACTTTATATTTAATTTTCCAAGGTAAACTATTTTAAAAACAATTTTCTATGTCTTCAATATATTTTCTTTTGAAGTGAATTAGTTAAAGGAATTTCTTCATCATAGTGAAGATTTAAACAAGAGTTGAATAGTAATTTGTTCACTCAAAATTAATTGTATAATTATTCATATATATGGCTATGAGGTGAGCCTATAATACATAGCTATTACTTATATGTTTATATATTAATTGCTACTACCTTCCATGATACACTGGGGAAAATCTACTTAGCAATCAGTGTGTCTGAGCTGATAATAAGAGCAATAAGTTGACTTTGAGATTTGGGGACTGGAGTTTAGTTGGAGCAAGAGACAAGGAAAACGAGGAAACCCATTTATAGAATATTGCTTGAAATGGAATAGGTGCCATGATTTATCTTGACTTAAATTGTGACTGTGTTTGGTGACCTTTCATGACTTCTTGTCATTTATTCTGCTTCCTAGTGATCCTCAGTCCCAGTGGCCATGGCTTACAACATGAAAGAGCTTTGTGAAAGCTTTCTCTGTCTTGCACTTTTCACAGACAATTCTCCCTTTGTCTTGGGTGAAGAGTCTAGGAGCTTTGAAGGTATATTTCTTCATTAGTGGAATCTTTCAATACCAAGCCTCTTAATGGGTTAGAATGCCTTAAAAATTCCACAGGATTTTTAATGTTAACAAGAAATTTAGGGGCTGATGAGATGGCTTGGTGGTTAAGAACATTGACTGCTCTTCCAGAGGTCTTCAGTTCAGTTCCCTGCAAACATGTGGTGATTCACGAACATCTATAAAAAGGTCCTGATGCCCTCTTCTAGCATGTAGGTGTACATATAAACCAAGCACTTCTACATTTGAACATTACACAAATATTTTTAAAGGAAATTTAAATACAAATAAATATTTAAGAGGTAATTTTTTCACAATGTATGTGGGTGAAAGTTTTCAGCAAGACTGGTGTACCATGAGTTTGCATGTAATGTATCCTGGGCTATGTTGTTTCTGAGCAGAGTGAACAGCTGTCTCTCTTCACTCACACTTTGCTGTCACACTGCACAACAGACCTTACACAGAGCTTCATTGGGAAGGACACAGGAGGGTGGCTGCCTCAGTTCAGGAAAGAAGCAGCAGAGAACTGAGCAGGAAGCAGGTTTTATATTGCTTTTTTCTTTTTCTTTTTTTTTTCCTTTTAGAGAGGAGCCTTCCAAGGTGGGGGTCTCCAGGATTTTAAGCACTGAGCTTGTTTTTGTTTGTTTGTTTTGATTTTTGTCTTGTCTTGTTTTGTTTGTTTTGTTTTGTTTTTGTTTTTGTTTTTGTCTGTAGGGTAGAGTGTGGCTGTCTGTGTCTCAAGGGGGTGGGTCCAGTCAATAGAGTATTCTGGAGTGCAACACCTGGTTGTTGGAGGTCCTCTGGTATGGAGTCTGGCCACTTTCCTGCTTTGAGGGTCTTACATGCATATTACTGACATATGGGTGCACATGGTTCATGAAAAGCTCAGGAAAAGGAAGACTTGAAGTTCTAAATAAGTTCCTTGTTAGACTGGAACTCTGTATGGAAGTACAAGACTAGGGTTGGGAGTTTTGGAAAGGGAAATATCTCTGACACCAAGATGCACAGTTCAGCATGTACCTGTGGGAACTTACCCTTAGGTAATTGCTATAAATTGGATTTCTATTTTACTCAAGTGCACAGGAAGGCCTGGATTAAGCATATTCGAAACTGTCATTGACGTGTGATAAAAGGAATAAGACAAAAAAGCCAGAAAGCAAAATGTATTGTGAAGGAGGGCCATCTGTGTTGGCAAATGGATTTGCATTTTTTGTTTGTAAGGATCTAATAATTTAATTTTCTTTTAATTTATAATTTTGCTTCACCTATGTGGTGCTAGTAATCTCTCATATTTGTTTCTAATTGATACTGTGTAACTCTTAAAATCTGACTGCAGGATTTAAATAACTTAGCTTTTGAGACTTTCTCTTTGTAGAATTCAGAATTTTTTTTTAATAGGATATGGATTACATTATACTGATAGACTATAAACTATTTCTTAGATATGGAAGATGACTTTTCTTGAATTTGAAATTTGACATTCATATAGCTTAGTGGTTAAGTGGCTGAGACATTTGGTAGGAGATGGATACAACCACAGATGTGGCCTGTGACTGGGAGACACCCATCTGATACATTTTGAAAATTTTATTTAAAAGTTAAAAACATGGAATTTCTATTTAAATAATTTCCCCCACATAATAATTCCTTAAAAAGCTGTAATTGCTTTAAGTTTTACTACTGATTGTAGTCATTTCTGTGATTGTATCTATGATTGATGCATCTTAATGTTGCAATCATCTGCCAATTTTCTATGATTATATTCATGACTGGTATTCTTTATGGTGCAATTGGGTGGCAATAGTCTGATTATATATCTATTACGATTTTTTACATAGCTTTCTCTCAAGACACATTTGAAGAATAGAGCCTTTATTTTCCAAAAGATAAGCCTTTGTGCAAAACATATTCTTTCTGGCTTTGTCTACTCTCTTTTCATCTAGACAGGTTGAATAGCTTAGCAAAATAAAGCTGC
Organism: Mus caroli; assembly: GCF_978045245.1. Taxonomy (NCBI): domain Eukaryota; kingdom Metazoa; phylum Chordata; class Mammalia; order Rodentia; family Muridae; genus Mus; species Mus caroli. Next base: position 150,491,130 of record NW_028227258.1, on the reverse strand, counting down.
CAGGTCAACTATTCACCTTACACTGCTAAAAGAACATAATTCCCAAATATGCATCATAAATAAAGTCTACTAACAAATAATGGAGACAGTGACAGAATTTTTATAATGTTGTGATAGGGTCAAGGCAGGGAGTGGGTAATCTAGATGGTTCACAGATGTCAGGTAGCAGAGGCACAATTTGCCTTCCAAATGTATCCACATCAGGCTCAACCAAGGTCATATCACAATGATTTTCTGCTTTGAACACAGTGGAGCATGTGTTCTTATTAGATGTTAGAGCATCTTCTGGGTATATGTCCAGGAGTGGTATAGCTGGGTGCTCAGGTACAATTTTCTGAGGAACTGACAAACTGATTTCCAGAGTGGTTGTGTCAGCTTGCAATATCACCAACAGTAAAGGAGTGTGCCTCTTTCTCTACATCCTTGCCAGCATCTGCTGTCACCTGAGATTTTGATCTTATGGTATTATATTTTGCTTTATTTTTATCCCTATAAAGCCTGTTTGATTTTTTTAATGAGAGACAAAAAGGCAGTGAATCCAAGTGAGAAGAGACATGAGGAAGAACTGGGAGGAGTAGAGTAAGGGGAAATTGTAATCAGGATATACTGTATGAAAAAGAAAACTATTTTTAGTAGAGGAAAAATTAAAATATAATAACTGTTGTGTTTTATAAAATGGCAGTGTGATGAGCACCAGCCGATGCGTTTCTCCTGAGGAATCGGAGTTCATTGGAGGAAGGGATCCTGGGAGCAGAGCAAGGACCTGGACAGGGGTAGAGGCAAATAAACAGGGACAGACAAGTATAGAAAGAGAGAGGAGAGAGGTAGAGAGGAAGAGCTGGCAAGGAAGATGTAGGAGAGAGAGAGAGAGAGAGAGAGAGAGAGAGAGAGAGAGAGAGAGAGAGAGAGAGAGAGAGAGAGAGAAATAGTCAACAGTCCTTCTTGTGTGGGAGCCAGGATAGTATCTGGATGTTGCTAGGTAACTGTTGGGTGGAGCTTAGGAGAATTGCTAACAATAACAAATTAAACCATATGGGGAAAAACAACGCACTGCAAAATATCTTGGAGAATGAGAATGGGAGATCAATATGATGCTTCTCTCTCTCTCTCTCTCTCTCTCTCTCTCTCTCTCTCTCTCTCTCTCTCTCTCTCTCACACACACACACACACACACACACACACACACACACACACGCCCCTACTATTAATGCATGGATAAACACACACTAAAGTCCAAAGAGAACTAATTTTCAGAAAATACAGAAAAACATTAAAAACATATAATTTTTTTCCTGCCCTAATATGTTTTGCCCAGTTAATTCCTCTGTGATTTAATGGATGATAAAAGAGAAAGTGGGGTTATCTGAAGCACTGGGAAAGACCTCCACAAGGGTTCAAAGCAATCACTGGAAAGGCTTCAGTTATGCAGGTTCCCACCTTTTTCTCTATAACAAATAGAGCCTCTGGGAAACAAAGCAATTATCTCAAGATCATTATGCTCAGAAAAGGAGCTCTTAGCCATAACCCTAATGTAAGAGATTTGGGGACAGTGGCATATAGGAAACAGATACAAAGCACAATGAGCCTCAAACAGCCTGCAACTGAAACTCAAGTGTTAATTGCATTTAACATGTAAATACAACTTGACCAGCTACCACTATCAAAAGAAACTGTATTCCCATTTTTTCCCTGTGCCCATATCTTCAAGTAGGGAAATGGGGGGGGGGGCTATGGGGGACTTTTGGGATAGCACTGGAAATGTAATTGAGGAAAATACGTAATAAAAAATTACAATAAAAAAAGAAACTGTATGGAAGAAAAGCAGCCTGGAAGTTTGTAATAATTAAGTAACAGTAGACTGCTACATCTGTGGATAAATCATCCTTTTCCCTTTTAATTGTATCTGTTTGTTGAATTGCCATATTCCAGGTCCTACAGTGTGAGTTTCTCATTTTCCAGGTTTTTCAGGGTTCCTTGCCCTATTCAAGGTTCTACAGTGTTAGTTTTTAATTTTGCATGTTTTTCAGGGTTTCAGGTTTTTAATTGTATCTGTTTGTTGGTGTCCTTCAGTCTAGCACTATTAAATGTATTCTTCCTTGAACAGAATGGAAATATCTAAGGACGCAGTTTCTCCTCCCACTGAGATTCAAAGATCTGGAAGTTGCTTGTGGGGCTGGTGAAATGGCTCAGCACTTAAGAACACTGGCTGCTCTTCCAGAAGACCCGGATTCAGTTTCCAGTATCTACATGACAGCTTATCTTATAGCCCTCTGTAACTCATATTCCAGAGGACTCTGACACCCTCTTTAGCCTCCATTGGAACTTCACACATTGTTACACAGTATACATGTAAGTAAAACATTATAAACATGAAAAGAAAATAGTGTTTCAATTTTTTGTATGCTTAAAACTTTAGGCATGTTTTGAACCTCTGAGAATGAAAAATGAAAAGAAAAGGTTTGAAAAACTTTATGACATTTCAAGGAAGTTCCTTGTCTTATTTTTACTGATATAATTAGAGATTAAACTTCATTGTTGAAAATATTACACTAATTGAAAACTAAAAGCAGACAATGAGAGACCAGATTCCCAAAGAATAAAAACGAATAACAACAAATGAAAACAATAGCAGCCTCAGAAACTGTGGCTCTTCAGCATTCTAGTCTCCCCTTCATGGTCATTTGCTAATGTGTGGGGGCAAATGACATGGGGTGACACGGACAGAGAGAAGTGAGCGAGAGGGACTAAAGTCACAGGGACATTTCAATACCTTTTATTCAGACAAGTAGATAGGAATTAAGTGCTTGATTTGGTCAAGTCAGCTGCAGTTGGTTAGATCCAAGACAAAAGAGCAAAAGGAGAAAGGAGGGAGTCCCATACTCCACAGCTTTTATCTCAAGAAAAATTTTAACTCTAAACTCCAAAGAGTGGCCAAACCCCGGATGCCTGAGCTCCTCACAACCCTTATTTTTCTTTCTCCATCAGCAAGATGCATGTGTGTAAGCTCCTGCGCTCACAAGAGTATGTTCTCAGAACTCTACACACTCACCTCATGAAAACTGCCGACTCACCCATGTATCGGTTGCACATAAGAGACTGGGACAGGCACTGAACTATACAGTACACAGTGTGATGCTTGGCATTTACCCTGAGTGGTAGAGGGTGTGGCTGCATATACATATCTCTAGAGTACTTACTGGCACTAGCCCAGGGAGAGACAGAACTTCAAAGTTAGAAATGCAGTTTCTGCTGAATCAGCATCTATTCCACATCATCATCATCATCATCATCATCATCATCATCATCATATAAAAATAATTATTAAGTTGAGCGACCATAAGTAAGAGAATATCTGTACTTGACATAGGTCCTTCTCCAAGCACTGTTTGGTGACATGTCAAGGATTTTGTCATAGGACCTTCTATAACATGTCTGGAACATTTTGTGGACCATTTTAATCTTTACTAGCCAAGGATTTGGCTTATATTGTAGAATTTTCTCAATTCTCTGAGAAGACTAGTTTATGCATTTTCTGCATATTTAGAAAGAAGTTGTATGATGGCTCAGAGTAGAATTAGTGTTTTTATTTAAAAAGATTTTATTACTCAAACTAAATTCTTGAATGTTAGTTGATTATATTTGAGAAGCGTTTCTGTCTTCATCAGATTTTCTCATTTAGAAATTAACATAATCTTAGATAATTAACGGTTATTAAACTTAAGCTCCAAATTTAAAATTATTTATAAATCAACATATGTATAGACAAATGAATTCGGATTAATTTAAGCATCAAGGGCAGCTTATTAATGAAGACCAAGCAGTGTTCTGAATAGAAGCATTGCAGAACAAAGTTATCTCAAGATGGCAAGCATTTGAAGCTTTCCCAACTGAATGAAACTCCAACCAGCAGAGCAAATGCACATTTTATTTTAGACCTTCAAAGGATTTTATAAACCTTCTGGATTTGTTGCAGTACTTACAAGATTTGAATTGAGTTTTTAGTAGGTATTTAATAGTTTTATTAATTTTCTGTTTTAATATAAATATGCATATAACTATTTGAAATCATACCTGACTTAAAATACAAAAGTCTAATAGGTAGCCTGGTGGTATTTGTGATGCTTTTGCAACATTTAGTAGCAAGTTAGGAGAAGCTCAGGAAAGATGGGATCAAAGTTTAAACCTGATATACCTGGAAATTTGAAGTTCTCCCTAATTCTATTAGCATTGAAGGGTTTGCTAGGTGTGAGGGAGTGCAACGATGCTATAACAAACTGCAAAATGTTCTCTCTAGGAAGAAATCCCTAGAACTCTTATGAACTGCTACTTTGTATAAAGAGAGAGGGAAGATAAAAGAAACAAAGATTCACAGAAACACCAGAGACAAGCCATGTCAAATCCATTAGACCAATGTACTGAGCTCACAGTATAATCTGTAAATAACATATAAATCCATGTGTATCTGGGAATTTTACCTATATCCCCAATGTGAAAATGTTTCAGTATTTGAGTACTGAATTGTTATTACCCAGTGCCCACATCTGGTCAGTTCTGTAGCTGATCAACTTGATCCCAGCAACTTAATTCAGACAAATGAAATACACAACTGGGTAACAAAGAGAAAAAATAATGACCAAACTTAATGGACAAGTGCATCATTGGTTTTTAATTTATTATATAGTGAAGAACACTTTAGGAAGAACATGCATAATTTTAGAAGTGATGTCTTTTAACAAATTAGTTAAAATGGGAATTGGCAACATATTCTGAAGCTCAGTGAGAATTTAGGTAAACTGAAATTTAGTGCTAGGATGTTATTTTCACCAAGACAATGAAGTCTAGTTTGGGTTCCTTGATTTATTCCAAGTAGTATAAGGTGGCAAAGAATGTTTAAATTAACAGCACTGTGCTGTGAGATATAACAATAAAAGGCGGACCGTTTGAAATAAAACTAGCCTTGGAGTTTAAGATTCATAAAAATAGCATCAGCAAAGCACTCCAATCCTTAATTACACTTCTTCAGCATGTTCACATCCCTTTTCTCATTGTCTTACTTTGGAAAACAATCCTGGGCACAAAATATTAAAGTATTCCATTGTTAGGCAAGCATTGCATAAATATCCAACATAACAAGAAAATAATTGTCTTAACATCTGTTTCTGGTTCACTGAAATCCCAAGTTTCTGAAGTCCTTTGTAAAACACCAGCAGATGCAGATGCAGATTTTGAATTTCCACTCCATGGAACTGTGTTATTGTTTCATAATCATACTTTAAAGTATATATTAGAGCATTAAGATAATATGATGCTTGGGATTTGTAATCTTACTTGTCCATAAAAAAATTATTTCAGTTTCTATCCATTCAAGTATACTCTAGTTTTCTTATCCTGAATTCACAAATTCTTTATTCAGAATCACTCTGAAATGAACCAAGGGAGGAAGGATTCTTTGGTAGCTCTTGGCATCTGAGGGATTTGTCAGGGTGGGGAACTCAGGACAGTGGGAGCTTGAGGTGATCAGGTATTCATGTGGCCACTTATTAGGAGCCAGAAATCTCAAGTTGGAACCAGGGTGGGAAGAGCTCCAAGGATCTGGTCCTCATCCAGCTAGGCTGTATCTAGCGAAGACTCCATATCCCTCAATTTAAAGCCACAGGTTTTGGACAAAGGTTCAAAAATGAACATACAATGACATTTTTTTCTAATTTTTAATAATTTTTTATTACGTATTTTCCTCAATTACGTTTCCAATGCTATCCCAAAAGTCCCCCATACCCTCCCCCCCACTTCCCTACCCACCCATTCCCATTTTTTTGGCCCTGGCGTTCCCCTGTACTGGGGCATATAAAGTTTGCGTGTCCAATGGGCCTCTCTTTCCAGTCATATTAACTGAGTTCTGTCTTCATTGCCCGGGCATATTTGGGAGGAGATTTACAGCAACACCATAACACTTAGCTTTCTCTAATTCCTTTTTGGGTTTCTAATTCCTGTTTTCTCCTCCTTACTTGAACAGTATTGCTTAATTTAGTTAAGAGTTTAAGGAACTGCAAGGATCAATTAGCATCTGCAAGGACAAGAATTGTATTGTTCTTTATCCTTCCCTTTTTCCACAATGAATCAGAAAGGCAGTCTTGTTAGACAACTCTCCATTATTGTCCAGTGACAAGAATCTTCTAGTACTCACGTTTTTATTATCTGTCATAGAACTCCAACTAAGAGATCAGGGGTGTTAGTGAGCCATGGCTTGCTTCCAGGTATTTGCCAAATCTGTCTGGGAAACATCAAAGAAAATGTTTGGAAAAAATGCAAGTCAAAGACCCCTGCAGCAGAGTCTCACAGGGGCCTCACAAAGACTCATTCATTTCTAGCCCTTAATATGGTCCTCTTGTCAAGTATCTCCCTGAAATCTTTAATAAGGATATTTTCAGGCAGAGAAATGGTTTTATCAAAATTTATTCTCTTGCCAAAAAAAAAAAAAAAAAAGTCAGTGTCCTTCAGAGAAAAAATGTTGAAGAGAAACAGCTCACCTTCTTTCTTAGACTTTCAGAAAAGTGAATTGTGTAGATCTAGTGATGTTTGGGAATCTAGAAATGAGCAGTGGTGCTCTGCATTTACCCACAATCCTCAGCCTTGACTTTTAACATCCTTCTAAGAACATGTCTGGAGGACACACCTTGGTCACCTGAATGACTTTTGTTCACTCTGATGGAATATATTTGATTTAATCTTACGGACACACTGTTACGGTATTTATAGTGTATATAATTAGCAAGGGAGTATTTGTGTCTAGATTACATGCTAAAATATCTCCTCTGTGGTATTCACCACTCTCCTCTGTAAAGGAGCTGAACATACATATTAATGGCTGTGTCTGACAGTAGAGGTTGCCTCCTTGCATGATGCTAGATATCCCTTCTTCAGGATCACCGTCTTTAGGTTAATAGCAAGTAAAGAACCTTTTCTATGTACCTTAACAAACAGTATTTCCAACTTCCCTATTTATTATTTGTAAAACCTTGAAAACAAGTTCATAAAATTTTATCATTTTTCTGATGGAAAACATGATTTCTGAACCTTACAGGTAACCTATTGGCACAGGAATGTTTTAAAATTCTTTAGAGAACCTGAACTGATAAAACAATCATAAAATTTAATTTAAACGACATTCCATCCTGATATAAGCTCCTTCATTCTGAGCAAACACATATGGTTTGGTTTCCATGGTTACTTGTTACTAAGTCCCGTGTTCTCTGTGGTTCTGCTCTGGCTGGACCAGATATAAACAAGACTAGTCATCCTAATGAGGCAGAAATCGAATAATGCTTTATTTGATGGCTGTGTAACACTTTAGAATACAGACAATTTCCTGTTAAAAGCACAACTTAAAGTAAGAATACATTTCTCTCTAAAAATAAAATGTTCTTTTATTATTGGAATAAGAACAAAAATAAGAATAATAGGTTTTATGTATATCCATATATCCATACATTTTCTATATATGCATACACTCACACATGCACACAACATATATAAAATTATTTATCTAGCCAGCATCTTTTTTTTTTAAATAGCAGAAAGACAAACTTATTGTTAATCCTGGATTGGCCCCCAAAATTTATGGAATAGTTTAAGTGTAACATCATAATTTATATGTTTGTGTATGAAATAAACACTTTGTCTTTTGAGTGTATTTTGATCTAAGATGAGATAAAAGATAAAAATATTCCTTTTAAGAGGAAAAGTGTTTCAAGGACAAGTCTGATCTATTATAACCATGTTGATTATTACTACTTCATGGGAAGCAAAAACAGAATACAAGTTTAGTGTGGAGGTGTGTTGCAGTGGATGGACCTATACCCATGCACACATGGGAAGCACTGATTGACAGTAGGTTGGGTTATTTAAAAGAAAGAGGAAGAGAAGCTGCAGTGGCAGGGGATGGATGGTTTGGGAGATAAGAGCATGTATTCTTCTTCTTAGGAGACCTAAGTTTTGTACTCAGGGGTGAAATCGGTGGCTCATAACTGCCTATAACTCTAGGTCAAAGCATTAGAAAACCTTTGATTGGACTCTGCACTTACATCGAAAACTGAAACACTAGAAGACATACACATATTATTAAAACTAAAAGGCTTGAGTCTGGAGAGATGGCTCAAAGGTTAAGAGCTCTTGATGCTCTTGCAGAGGACCTGAGTTCAATTCCTAGCATTCCCATGGCAGTTCACAACCATCTATAACTCCAGTTCCAAGGAATCTGCTGTCCTCTTCTGCCCTTTTCCTGCAGTCATGTGGTAAACAAACCTAAAAACAGGCAAAATACTCACACATAAAACAAAATACATAAATCTAAAAATTAAAAGGTAGTAAAAGCTTAAAAGAGAAGAGCAATATGTTGTGTGGATACTGAGAGAGTCAGAAGATAGTGGATATTATCATACTTAATCATATACACATATGAGTTGTATGCATGTATTAAATTCTCAAAGAATAAATAAAATACAACAGCCAATATGCTATATTACAAAAATGATACTTTAGTGGCCCATACAATGTTTGTAGAAATGTTAAGAATCTGATACTTATACTAAGTCATCTGCACAGCAGCCCTGACATGGCTGTTTCTACATCACCTCAAAAATGTCAGCATCATCACACAGAGTGGAATAAAACTCAGAGAACTGATGCTGGAATTTCATGCAAAAAGCCTTTGATAGGTAACCTAAATATGACATATTTCAAAAAATTCAGTTGCTTCCATTGACATGTGATGGACAAAGGAAATATATTTTTTTTATCACTATTGTCTTCTAACTGTCCTTGGAGATCCAGAATCTGTACCAGCAAGCAGACTGAGAATACCATCTCCATGCTTCAGAGAGCAATGCTTGCTTTGAAAGGAAAATGGGCATAACCACCTTTCCAACGAAACTAGAGCGGAGAAAATAGGAAAGACTTTCTTTTCTTTCTTTTCTTTTCTTCTTTTTGGGGGTATTTTTTATTAGATATTTTCTTCATTTACATTTCAAATGTTACCCAGAAAGTCCCCTATACCTTCCCCCCCATCCCGCCCTGCTCCCCAACCCACCCACTCCCGCTTCCTGCCCTGGCATTTCCCTGTTCTGGGGCATATAATCTTCATAAAACCAAGGGACTGCCCTCACAATGATGGCCACCTAGGCCATCTTCTGCTACGTATGCATCCAGAGACAGGTTCTGGGGGTACTGGTTTGTTCATGTTGTTTTTCCTCCTGAAGGGTTGCAGACCCCTTCAGCTTCTTTTTTAAGAATTATAAGTAATCTATTACAAGTTGAAATACTGGTAAAATGAAAAAAGTTGTTTTGCCAAAAATGTTCAAAAATATCTCATGAACATTTTATAAACACAGAAAGACAAGTTGTAATACTAGTCAATTTTCTAAGTGGATTACTAAATAGTTGAAAATTTCTTGAAGCATTTAAACTTCCCCAGTAACTGTAAGATCACTCAAAAACTATTACTGTATTACATGTAAAACAAAGCAAAGTTTTGCAAAGGTGTTTTTAATGCGGAGAACTTACAGTCACTACAAATCATGGGAAGACAACTCTTCATTTAATGGTGAATAAGAGTGAAAACAAATTAATTAGTCTACAGGGAAATTAAAAAGAAATTAGACAAATCCAGTGAAAGAGAACTAGAAAGATGTATAAATATAATCATGATGATTAGATAAGTATGTGGAAAATTCATTTTTTGTATTTTTTCAAATAATTATTGTTTACAGCAAACATTAGCCAAGGCTTCATGGATCATGTAGTCTTCTTCACAGTTACCTCCATGGTACAGTTAATGTATCACTCTAGTGGGGAGGAACTGAAATGTTAGTTATCAACAGTTCCTATGTAGGGTGCATATTCCACACAGTGTGTGTATGTGTGTGTGTGTGTGTGTGTGTGTGTGTGTGTGTGTGTGTGTGTGTGAACCACAAGTACATATGAGGGTTACATGTGAGGGTTTTGACATGGCCAGTTTTCTCTGAGTCTAAAGTTCATTCCTCAGTCTGAAAATTTCTCAGTTACTTCAGTAGCAAAGTATGATATATGATTGACTGCCATATCCAGGGATCCTTCCCATAATCAGCTTCCAAACACTGACACCATTGCATACACTAGCAAGATTTTGCTGAAAGAACCCAGATATAGCTGTGTCTTGTGAGACTATGCCGGGGCCTAGCAAACACAGAAGTGGATGCTCACAGTCAGCTATTGGATGGATCACAGGGCTCCCAATGGAGAAGCTAGAGAAAGTACCCAAGGAGTTAAAGGGATCTGCAACCCCATAGGGGAAACAACATGATGAACTAACCAGTACCCCGGAGCTCTTGTCTCTAGCTGCATATGTATCAAAAGATGGTCTAGTCGGCCATCACTGGAAAGAGAGGCCCATTGGACTTGCAAACTTTATATGCCCCAATACAGGGGAATGCCAGGGCCAAAAGAATGGGAATGGGTAGGTAGGGAAGTTGGGGGGGGGGTATGGGGACTTTTGGGATAGCATTGGAAATGTAATTGAGGAAAATACGTAATAAAAAATATTAAAAATTAAAAAAAAGAAAGTTAAAAATTCGAGATGGTTTGGAAAACTTAAAAACATGGTGTTGGGATGGTGGTTTCCTCAGAGCTCTTGGAATTAACACTTGTGGAAACCATCTTGCTGTGGGAAGGATGGAGAAAATATTATGGGCAGTTACAAAATGTGAAAACTACATAAAGAAGCATATGCAAAATATGAAAATAAATTTTTTTCATAGAATACCATTAATTTTGTAATTTAAAAAAATTTATTGGCTCTTTGTGAATTTTGCATCAGGTACCCTAATTCCACTTCTATCCCCATGCCCTTATACCTACCCTCCCCCGCTGGCAATCAACCTAAAGACAGAGAATAATACAAAGCTATGCTGTGTCTCACCCAGAACGATAGTATTCCATTTGTCCATACTTCTTTTCTTGCCAATGTTCAGTGTAATGGCTCATTGGTCTGGTAGGGGCCTTGGACTTCTGCTACTTACTTTATCAATATTGAAATCTCCCTTAGACTCCAATGCAGTGTCATGTTGTTGCCCTGTGTCATGGAGATCCTCTAGTTTTGGATCTGTAGGATCTTCCTGCAGCAGTTCAAACATGAGGTAGATGAGACAGGATGGGACAATTCAAAGCCCTGGATCTGGGCCTGAGATGTATCTGAGATGATCAGTTCACCAGCGCTTCCACTCTCAAGCCCTCCAGGCTGGCTCACCAGCAATCCCTGCAACCAGGACAAGCTCTACCCTGCTGTCCAGGTGAGGTGCAGAGCCTGCTCTCTGAGTGCTGCAGCAGGTGAAGGGGAGGCCAGTTTCCCTGTTACCATGACCCCAAGGCCAGGTGGGGAGAGGGAAGAAGGAAGGGTGGAGGAAGTAGGGACAGGGGAGGAGAGTATCTCTCCCTTGTTGTCCATGCCAGCACAAGAAGACAAGTGGTAGGTAGGGCCAGCTCTCCCATGCCTTCCCAGTACTGCAGCTCCTGTCCTCGAGCCTCTAGGGCCAGCTCTTTCACAATTTCTAGGTGAGAGGTAGGACTAGCTCTGGGCAGCCCTCAGACATCAATATGTGCAGACCAGGAACATCTGCCTGGCCGTTGATGGTAAAGGGTCCCTGCTGCTTCATGGCCATGGACCCAGACACCCCCCCCAGGCCCGGGGCAGCGCAGGCCAGGACCCCACCATAGTTCTGGGTAGCATCACCAGCTATTTATATCCAGCTGTTAGTAACTACCCTTGAATATCCAGTTCTGCTTTTCTTCACTGTGCCCAGGTCCTTCTCTTTCTCTTTCACTTCTCCACCACTCACTTGTTCCTTTTAGTGGCACCTAGAGTCTCTGAGTGTCTGGGGTTGTATCAGAGTGTTCTCAGGAGTATTCTGCCTCTCTTGCATATTCTGCCAGAAAGGGGTCATTTTGAGCATGGTCTGCCCCGCAGGTGCCCAGCACTAGACTGGTCCCAGATGAGAGAGATCTAGTCTCCAGCTTGCTTCTTGTTCTGGAAGTTAGTATAGGCCTGCTTAGCACCTGACTTGTGGTCAATCTCAGGCTAGCTCTCTGTTTGGATTAGATTCTTTTGGTCTCAAGCTGACTTTCTTTCAGGGAATGTTAGGCTACTAATCACTCAGATGTAATAAATAGGTCAGAACATTGATCGTAGATGTAGCTTCTCTCCTCTCTGCAACCTACTGACACACATGGCAGCCACATCTGCAAGACCTCTAGAGGCAGGCAATTTTATCAGTTTTTTTTTAATTAATGAATCACAATGGAGTTATCAAAGTAAAATTGTTATTACAGGAAGCTTATGGAAGCTGAATTAAGAAAAAGAAAATTTCAGTTATTTTATAAACTGTAAAAAAATCTTCAAGGAGTAGTTTCCAGAGTATGTCAATGTTTTTAGAAAATGAAGGACAAAGAAAAGCTTTTAAAATCTAACAAAGAAAACTGAAAATGATTATATCAATCTGTTACGAAAACAGATGAAAAATACTAATTATCAGCAAATGGTATCCAGATTAATTGAAAGGACATAATTTATCATGACCACTGGGCTTGTTCATAAATGCAAAAATGGATCAATACTATAAAATCCATTAATCACTTCATATTCACAGACCTAATGAAATAGGTTAAGTACCACCATGTAAATTTGATTGAACAGAATGATCATTTATGGCCCAAACATATGAGACACATAGCCACAGTGTACTGTTAGATAGCCAACACAGTTTAGGATATATAGGTAATAAAACTATTTTAAAACAAAGGCAAACTTTTTGTTTATTTTGTAGAAAGTAGTTTATGTATTTTTTCAATAAAAACATAAGAAAAGCTGACATACATGTGTCATACATAGATTTAACATCTGATATACAGCTGGGCATTTTGCTGCCATCCAAGATTATTTAATTTTGTACAGAAGGGTAACCAGTGAGTTCCCACTGGATATATTGAAATGCAATGGCTCTATATGTTTAAGTTTTATTTTGAAACGTTGTAGATTGTAGACACAAAGCATGAGAAACAATCAGCACAACAATTAAGTATAAAGCAGGTCTAAAAAAAGTCGACGTAAACCAGTACTATATGTTCAGAAATTTAAGAAAAAACAAAAACAGAACACTCAGCTTCTCTTTTGTTCTTTAAGGCATAAACATTGCATCATTATTTATGTCACAAACTTGATTCCAAAAATTGCATATTAAGGTGTGTAAGAAAGCAAATCCAAAGAAATCAATTATTGGTACAAGAAAATTATGTCTTATTGATTCAATTAGTGTTGATTTATAGATTGACCGAAAAGTCCTGATTGAAACAATAACTGTTTGATGGAGATGGTGGTCCACATTTTTTCACTTAATGAATCTGTGAGTTAGTAAAGTACCTGTCACAAACATTTGTTATGCGCACAAGCAACTGATTGGTAAAGGGACTAGAGGTCCCTTTGCTACACTGAGATTATTGAAATGGGAAGAATGGAATGACTTTAGATAGTTTCCTTTGAGATTTTGTGCTGACATCATTACTAACATAATTGTTGAGAAGATATTGAAAAATAAAATAAAATATTGAAAATAAAAAATCACAGCACATAATAAGCATCATAGTGCATTCACATTGATTTGTCTCCAAGCCTATCTTTTAATAGGGACCTAATTAATAATCCATATTATCCCTTTCTATAATGTTTCATAACCTTAAATTTTCTATCCATTGATTATTCACTTTAATAAGATTTTTGTTGAGCAATTCGGCTAATGATAGATCTTGTTAGCTACTGTGGGCACTGGGGCAAGCACCTGAAAGCAGAGCAGATGAAAGAAGCCTGGCATGGGAAGTTTCAGAAAGAAGTTAAATGTACAGCATTTTGATTTTTTAAAAAAAATCTGTTTCTGGTCAGCTGAAGCTGAAAAATTGACTATGACTAGCAAAAACCCAAAACTACTAAAATAAAATATTTAATTTGCTGGGATACTGATTGGCTAGGGCTGAAGACTAAGAAGCAACCAGCATCATTGATATAAAATCTTCCAGGAAGGGTTTATCAGGGTCATTACAGAGAAGCTGTACACCAGAGAGAGCCAAGTTAATACTTTATTCAGGCAGATGAACTCGGTAGTTTGTAAGTCACCCAACTGACACTTGTTTTCAAGGCATGAAGGGTCATGAACCTCAATTGAGACTTGGCACAATTTGACAGGGATGGATTTCTTAAAGAGAGTCCAGGAGAGGGCATTAGTGAAGGTGCAGCCTCAGTTGCAGTAGAAGTCTCAGGATTGATTGGCCTAGTATCCTGTGCCAGGCCAGAGGACCTGAAGAGAACCCAGGAGAAGCTACTGTAAAGGTGAAGCCAAGCTGCAGTGGAGATCTGAGGATTTGGGATAAGTCAGTACCATGGAATAATTGCCAAGAACAGTAACTGTTGTGGAGTGGAGCTTCTGAACTTATCAGATGAACTGTGTGTTTTGTGAATGGCAAAGCTGGAGAACTAGCCCTTTGTAGCACAGAGGATTCTGAGTGGTTCCCAGATGTGAATCACTGAATTATGTCCACTGTTGGATATGCTTTCTTAGTTATGACTGTGTCCTAGTCTTTCCTGTTTAAAATAAGAAGTATTAACTTAATCTTTATGTTTTCAGGAGTCCACAGTTAAGAGACTTGGGGATGATTCTAGAGAAATATATAATTTTATAGATTTGGGAATTTTAGAAAGACTGGATAATTCAGTAAGAATTTGCATAGTTTAGATAAACTGAACTTAGGGACTTTTGATGTTTTAAAGATACTGAACTTTCTTTTGTTAATTAATTTATTTACATCCTGACCACAGACTCCTCTCTCTTCTCCCTCCCAGTCCCTCCATCTTTCCTCTCCTTCGCTCATTCCTTCTCCCTCTCTTCTCAGAAAAGGAGAGTCCTCCCGTGGATATCAATCAGCCTTGGCATATCAAGTTGCAGTATGCCTAGGTGCATTTTCTACTGAGCCTAGAAAAGGAAACCCAGTTAAGGGAAAGGAATCCAAAGGCAGAAAGAGTCAATGACAGCCCTTACTCCTGCGTTTAGAGGGTCCTACATGAAGACCAAGCTGCACATCTGTTATGTACAGAGGGCATAGGTCCAGCCCAAGCATGCTTTCTGGTTGGTGATTCTGTCTCTACGAACTTCAATGGGACCAGCTTAATAGATTCTGAAGGCTTTCTTATGGTGTCCTTGATCCTTCTGGATTCTCAATTCTTCCCCCACCCCTCTTCCACAGGATTCCCCTAGTTCCGCCTAATGTATGGCCATGGGTCTCTGCATCCATTTCCTTCACTTCCTGGGTAAAGTCTCAGATGACAGTTTTGCTAGGCTATTGTCTGCAAGTATAGCAGGATATAAATGCTACTTTCAAGGCTTGGTTCTCAAGTTGGGCCAGTCATTTGTTGGCCATTCCTTCAATTTCTGCTCCGTCTTTATTCCTACACATCTATAAGGCATGACAAATTTAGGGCTGAAGGCTTTGTGGCTTGGTTGATGTCCCCATCTCTCCATTGGAAGTCTTGCCTGGTTATATGAGGTGGCTATTTCAGGTTCTCTATCACTCATTGCTAAGAGTCTTAGCTATGGTCACCCTCATAGTTACAGGGGAGTTTCCATTTAATGCAATCCCCATCAAAATCCTGACACAATTCTTTATAGACCTTGGAAGAACAATACTAAATTTATCTGAAAAACAAACAGCCCCTAGATAGCGAATACAATCCTGTATAACAAAAAAACTTTTTGACAAATCACCCGACTCAGCAGTATTGAGGGTGCAGTAGAATGGAAGAGGTAGGCAACCTTTTATTTATTTATTTATTTACAGATAATTAGATCAAATTGGATATTAGAGCACATTGTAAATGGCTTCATTACTATCTGGAATGACTTATGAGGATATGACTTCAGTTCACCCATGGCATACAAGCAAACAAACAAACAAATAACAACATCAGATAAAGCAATTCAGTTGGAAGTTTTAGTATAAAGACATTTTCTTTACTTGCTTTTATCTTTACCTAATTTGTGTTATGGGGAGGATGTATTGTAATGATAAAAGTTGGCAATGATATATTTAAATTATGATGCTTCTCCTATTCAAAATCCCTCCTTATGTTTAATATGTTGAATTCAATATTAGGTGTATATAGTTAAAATGATATTATAATTGAAAGTATCTAGTATACTTGTAAAGTACCTTATATGAAAATACCTTTTAGCATTGACTGTCTTGGGTACTAGTAATATTAGAAGACAGACTAAAACCATGAAAAAAATATCTAACATTCAGATATATTTTAAGAGTTGCCAGTTGACTTTTGGTCCTTTTATTTGTGTCAAAATGTGTGTGCCTCAAACTTCTACAAAAAGCTGAGATATATTAACTCCAAGGTATCCCTTCTTCAGCCTAGACCTAGTGTAGACCCTGGCATTTTTCAAATCTTCAGATGGGGTGGAGCTGCTTGCCCATCTGAGGTACAGGTAGAAAAAAGAAATCTATTTTTTTTTTTGATGAAAAGAAGTAAAAGTGATGGTTTTATAATTTAAAATATCTCCAAAGAATGCTGTTGGTTTTTTTGTTTTGTTTTTTGTTTTTTTTTTTTTTTGTTTTTTAGCAGCATTCTTTGAATGCTGTAGGAAACAGCAGGCTGGGCGGTGGGAAGGGGCTTTCTGGGTTAGGTGACTGAACTCTGTTTTCATACCTACTTGGATTTGATTCTGTTTTGGAGTACTGGCCATCCTCCTGAAAATGACTTGATCACATTGTAGAATAGGAAGCCACAGGTCTTTTTCATTCTTGCTTACCTGGAAATTGAATCTTGAATTGTGACGAATTCTTAATCTTGCCTCTGCACAGGATGGCCTCAGGTGCCACGTATGTCCTGGAAGTGTTCCCTCCAGTCCTAATGTCACTGTGATATTCTCAGCAGCCCCTTCATTTCTTTCCTCTTGGCTTTGAAGTTTCTTTGATCTCTCAGCTACCTGAAGAGTGTGGGGAACTCTATCAGAAAAATATCTCCTTTCTATTCTCACTGCAAATAAAAACAAAATAAAACATTAATTCAGAGCAAAAAAAAAAAAAAAAAAAACAACAAAAAAAACCTTTCTGAGTTTCTTTGCTGAATACCTGATTTTGAGTTCAGTTACAAGCTTGAGAAGTAGCTAAAGTTTAACTTCCATATAGTCTCACCTTTGAAAGGTCTCTATGCATCTTTAGAAATTTACAATAGTATATTTTCCTGCACCTCGTAAAAGCATTTAGTTTATTTATATTTACATGAATGTTACCAATTTAAGTAATGCTTTTCCCTGGAAGAATTTCCATCATAGTCATTGGAAAATGAAGTTTAATTGCAAATTTCAAATTCACAAATCAAGAATGATAAATAATTCCAAGTAGGAAGATCATTCTCTATGGTTGACAAAAATACACATTTGTTCTCAAATAAGTCAGTTAAAGACCATCAGATAATACTGTGTCTTGAAGGAATGAATGCCATATCTGATTTTGCTGATGTTGGTCAATGAACATCCAGGATGCTTCTATCAATAGATGTCAAAAAAACTTGCAGTCTTACTAAACAAATTCATTGCCATTATAGTAACTGGAAAAAAAGGTCAGAACAACAAAAAACATAAGACTTAGCTATGTATCCAAATGTGTTACATTTTTTATAATTTGTTGCTGTCTTGGTCAGGCTGCTTATTCCTGCACAAAACATCATGACCTGTAACCTCCCTTCCCCAGCCTGAAACCTGTTTGCTCAGGTTTCAGTGTTAGTGAGCATGGGGGCAGCGCTTGCTGCCCTATCATCCTGCCACTCCCACTGCCGCTGCCTGCCAACTAGCTGTTCTGGAGCTATCACTTGTTCACCTGCGACGTTACTCCAAGATGATTTGGCGGGAATCGGGTCCCTTCCCCTGCTTCATAACTGAGTGTCGGAAATAGTAAAATGGAGCTTTGATCAGAATTTTGTCTTAGCTACAACTTTATCTCATCCGCCTAGATCCCTCCTCTCTTCCAGATTCCAAGATGCCTTTCCAGAACAGAACCAAGACATGTGAGTAGCTGGCCGGACACAACAATGACCAAGATGCAAGTTGGGGTGCCACGCACTCTGGTCGAGTCAGCTTGACAGGCCGAGAGGCCTGGAAGCCACTCACGAGGCAGAAAGTTTCACGGAAACTCACCTCCTGGAGTCTGGCGTCCTCTCTAACCCATACATTAATATTCTACTCCCAAGTTAGTCTGGTGCATGGATCCACGTGCTCTCTTTTAGTATTATCCTATTATAAGTGCCTTTTAAGATATAATTCTGACATAGCTAAGCCTTCACCAGTGTTCCAATGTCCTAGAAAGTCCTTGAGCAGACCATGGAATTCAGTAAGAATGTTGCCTATTCAGTGACATTCAGAATTGCCTCTGATGTTACACTAACACTTTGAATAAAAGCTAAGTCACTGCCCTACACAGGAATTTACCATCATCTAGGAAGAAGGAAGTTTGAGACCTAAGGAGGAACCAGAGTAGATACTTAGAACTATAGATAGCTGAGTTACACCCATACACACATATTTACAATGGCCTAAAGGAAAGGTGGACTATACAATAGACTAAAATAGGAACTATGGCAAGGGCACGAAGCCCTTGACCCTGGCTTCTAAGATTAAGTGAATCTTAGGTGGGGCTCTTGTTGATCCCAGTTGTTAACAATGAATTCTATCCCAGGTGGTTTCTGTTAGACCTTCTGTGTTCATATTCCTCTGTTTTGTGTAAGAATCCAGTAACCTCTTTGTACCTTGCTGGTGAGTCACCCAACTTCCTTATTTTCTTCTGTATAAAAAGTTTGATGCTCGATTTGACAAATTACATTCAAATTCTGCACAACCTCTCCTGTGTACATCTGTCTGTCATTCCATCTGATGCTTTGCCCACCTGCCCCAGAGACCCGTTCCATGCAGACAAAGGGATCCAGAGGGTCTGCAGCATTGGGGAGGATGCATGGTATACTTCCACATTGCTGTTCGTCACAAAAGGAAGTCAGGACAGGAATTCACACAGGGCAGAATTTAGAGGCAAGAGCTGATGCAGAGGCATGGAGAGGTGCTGTTTACTGGCTTGCTTTCCTGACTTGCTCAGCTTGCATTCTTATAGAATCCAGGAGTGCCATTTCAAGGATGGCACCATCTACAGTGCACCCTTGCCCCTTGATCTCTAATTGAGAAAATACCTTAAAACTGGATCTCATGGAGGCATTTCCTCAAGGGAGGAAATGTGATAACTCCAGCTTGTGTTGATACACAAAACCAGGCAGTATAGTTGCATAATGAACTTCATGGAAACTTCTGATAATTTGTTTAGGAAACTTTTTAAGAATTGCCACCTTGATCCTGGGTGTTCTGACCAGTGTGTGACATCTGCATGTAAATATG
Organism: Mus caroli; assembly: GCF_978045245.1. NCBI lineage: Eukaryota > Metazoa > Chordata > Mammalia > Rodentia > Muridae > Mus > Mus caroli. The sequence continues at coordinate 150,471,616 of NW_028227258.1, read as the reverse complement.
ACAACTTTGATTATAGAGGGGCTCTCCCGGGGGTGTAAAATGTTACATTACACAGTAATATTTGATTATTAAGGGTTTCATATTTTTTATTTTTTTATTACGTATTTTCCTCAATTACATTTCTGATGCTATACCAAAAGTCCCCCATACACTCCCCCCACTCCCCTACCCATCCATTCCCACTTTTTGGCCCTGGCATTCCCCTGTACTGGGGCATATAAAGTTTGCGTGTCCAATGGTCCTCTCTTTCCAGTGATGGCCTATTAGGCCATCTTTTGATACATATGCAGCGAGAGTCAAGAGCTCCGGAAAACTGGTTAGTTCATAATGTTGTTGCACCTACAGGGTTGCAGATCTCTTTAGCTCCTTGGATACTTTCTCTAGCTCCTCTATTGGGGGCTCTGTGATCCATCCAATAGCTGACTGTAGCATCCAATGCTGTGTTTGCTAGGCCCCTGCCTAGTCTCACAAGAGACAGCTATATCAGGGTCCTTTAAGCAAATGCTTGCTAGTGTATGCAATGGTGTCATCGTTTGGAGGCTAATTATGGGATGGATCCCTGGATATGGCAGGCTCTAGATGGTCCAACTTTTTGTCTCAGCTCCAAACTTTGTCTCTGTAACTCATTCCATGGTTGATTCTTTCCATTTCTAAGAAGGGGAAAAGGGTCCACACTTTGGTCTTACTTCTTCATCAGTTTCACGTGTTTTACATTTGTTTCTTATATCTCGGGTATACTAAGTTTCTAGGCTAATATCGACTTATCAGTGAGTACATAATATTTGAGTTCTTTTGTGATTGTATTACCTCACTCAGGATGATGTCCTCCAGGTCCAACCATTTGCCTAGGAATTTCATAAATTCATTCTTTTTAATAGCTGAGTAGTACTCCATTGTATGAATGTACCATATTTTTTGTATCCATTCCTCTGTTGGGGGCATTGGGGTTCTTTTCAGCTTCTGGCTATTATGAATAAGGCTGCTATGAATATAGTGGAGCATGTGTCCTATTTACCTGTTGGAACATCTTCTGGATATATGCCCAGCAGAGGTATTGCGGGATCCTCCAGTAGTACTATGTCCAATTTTCTGAGGAACCACCAGACTAATTTCCAGAGTGGTTGTACAAGCTTACAATCCCACCACAAATGAAGGAGTGTTCCTCTTTCTCCACATCCTTGCCAGCATCTGCTGTCACGTGAATTTTTGATCTTAGCCATTCTGACTGGTGTGAGATGGAATCTCAGGGTTGTTTTGATTTGCATTTCCCTGATGATTAAGGATGCTGAGCATTTTTTCAGGTGCTTCTCTGCCATTCGGTATTCCTCAGGTGAGAATTCTTTGTTTAGCTCTGAGCCCCATTTTTAATGGGGTTATTTGATTTTCTGGAGACCACCTTCTTGAGTTCTTTTTATATATTGGACATTAGTCCCCTATCTGATTTAGGATAGGTAAAGATCCTTTTAAATCTGTTGGTGGAGTTTTTATCTTATTGACGGTTTCTTTTGCCTTGCAGAAGCTTTGCAGTTTCATGAGGTCCCATTTGTCATTTCTAGATCTTACAGCACAAGCCATTGCTGTTCTATTCAGAAATTTTTCCCCTATGCCCATATCTTCGAGGCTTTTCCCCACTTTCTCCTCTATAAGTTTCAGTGTCTCTGGTTTTATGTGGAGTTCCTTGATCCACTTAGATTTGACCTTAGTACAAGGAGATAGGAATGGATCAATTCGGATTCTTCTACACAATAACAGTTGTGTCAGCACCATTTGTTGAAAATGTTGTCTTTCTTCCACTGGATGGTTTTAGCTCCCTGGTCGAAGATCAAGTGACCATACGTGTGTAGCTTCATTTCTGGGTCTTCAATTCTATTCCATTGGTCTACTTGTCTGTCACTATACCAGTACCATGCAGTTTTTATCACAATTGCTCTGTAGTAAAGCTTTAGGTCAGGCATGGTGATTCCACCAGAGGTTCTTTTATCCTTGAGAAGAGTTTTTGCTATCCTAGGTTTTTTGTTATTCCAGATGAATTTGCAGATTGCTCTTTCTAATTTGTTGAAGAATTGATTAGGAATTTTGATGGGGATTGCATTGAATCTGTAGATTGCTTTTGGGAAGATAGCCATTTTTACAATGTTGATCCTGCCAATCCATGAACATGGGAGATCTTTTCATCTTCTGAGAACGTTGTTAATTTCTTTCTTCAGAGACTTGAAGTTCTTATCCTACAGATCTTTCACTTCCTTAGTTAGAGTCTCGCCAAGGTATTTTATATTATTTGTGACTATTGAGAAGGGTGTTGTATCCCTAATTTCTTTCTCAGCCTTTTTATTCTTTGTGTAGAGAAAGGCCATTGACTTGTTTGAGTTAATTTTATATCCAGCTACTTCACCAAAGCTGTTTATCAGGTTTAGGTGTTTTCTGGTTGAATTTTTAGGGTCACTTATATATACTATCATATCATCTGCAAAAAGTGAAATTTTGACTTCATGTTTTAAATTTGTATCCCCTTGATCTCCTTTCGTTGTCGAATTGCTCTGGATAGGACTTCAAGTACTATGTTGAAGAGGTACAGAGAAAGTGGGCAGCCTTGTCTAGTCCCTGATTTTAGTGGGATTACTTCCAGCTTCCCACTATTTACTTTGATGTTGGCTACTGGTTTGCTGTAGATTGCTTTTATCATGTTTAGGTATGGGCCTTGAATTCCTGATCTTTCCAAGACTTTTATCATGAGTGGGTGTTGGATCTTGTCAAATGCTTTCTCTGCATCTAATGTGATGATCATGTGGTTTTTGTCTTTGAGTTTGTTTATATAATGGATTACGTTGATGGATTTCCATATATTAAATCATCCCTGCATCCCTGGAATAAAACCTACTTGGTCAGGATGGATGATTGCTTTAATGTGTTCTTGGATTCGGTTAGTGAGAATTTTATTGAGTATTTTTTCATCGATATTCATAAGAGAAATTGGTCTGAAGTTCTCTATCTTTGTTGGGTCTTTTTGTGGTTTAGGTATCAGAGTAATTGTGGCTTCATAGAATGAGTTGGGTAGAGTACCTTCTACTTCTATTTTGTGGAATACTTTGTGTAGAACTGGAAATTGATCTTCTTTGAAGGTTTGATAGAACTCTGCACTAAACCCATCTGGTCCTGGGCTTTTTGTTGGCTGGGAAATTATTAATGACTGCTTTTATTTCTTTAGGGGATATGGGACTCTTTAGATTATTAACTTGATCCTGATTTAACTTTGGTACCTGGTATCTGTCTAGATATTTGTCCATTTTGTTCAGTTTTCCAGTTTTGTTGAGTATAGCCTTTTGTAGAAGGAACTGATGGTGTTTTGGATTTTTTCAGGATCTGCTGTTATGTCTCCCTTTTCATTTCTGATTTTGTTAATTAGGATGCTGTCCCTGTGCCCTCTAGTGATTCTAGCGAAGGGTTTATCTATCTTGTTGATTTTCTCAAAGAAGCAACTCCTCATTTGTTTAATTCTTTGAATAGTTCTTTTTGTTTCCACTTGGTTGATTTCGTCCCTGAGTTTGATTATTTCCTGCCATCTACTCCTCTTGGGTGATTTTTCTTCCTTTTTTTTCTAGAGCATTAAGATGTGTTGTCAAGCTGCTAGTGTGTGCTCTCTCTAGTTTCTTTTTGGAGGCACTCAGAGCTCTGAGTTTCCCTCTTAGAAATGCTTTTATTGTGTCCCATAGGTTTGGGTATGTTGTGCCTTCATTCTCATTAAACTCTAAAAAGTCTTTATTTTCTTTCTTTATTCCTTCCTTGACCAAGTTATCATTGAGAAGAGTGTTGTTCAGTTTCCACCTGAATGTTGGCTCTCCATTATTTATGTTGTTATTGAAGATCAGCCTTAGTCCATGATGGTCTGATAGGATGCATGGGACAATTTCAATATTTTTGTATCTGTTGAGGCCTGTTTTGTGACCAATTATATGGTCAACTTTGGAGAAGGTCCTGTGAGGTGCTGAGAAGAAGGTATATCCTTTTGTTTTAGGATAAAGTGTTCTGTAGGTATCTGTTAAGTCTATTTGTTTCATAACTTCTGTTAGTTTCACTGTGTCCCTGTTTAGTTTCTGTTTCCATGATCTATTCATTAATTAAAGTGGTGTGTTGAAGTCTCTCACTATTATTGTGTGAGGTGCAATGTGTGCTTTGAGCTTTACTAAAGTGTCTTTAAAGAATGTGGCTGCCCTTGCATTTGGAGCATAGATATTCAGAATTGATCGTTCCTCTTGGAGGATTTTTACCTTTGATGAGTATGAAGTGTCCCTCCTTATCCTTTTTTGATAACATTAGGTTGAACCTCAATTTTATTCGATATTAGAATGGCTACTCCAGCCTGTTTCTTCAAACTATTTGCTTGGAAAATTATTTTCCAGCCTTTCACTCTGAGGTAGTGTCTGTCTTTTTCCCTGAGATGGGTTTCCTGTATGCAGCAGAATGTTGGTTCCTATTTGTGTAGCCAGTCTGTTAGTCTATGTCTTTTTATTGGGGAATTGAGTCCATTGATAATAAGAGATATTAAGGAAAAGTAATTGTTGCTTCCTTTTATTTTCGTTGCTAGAGTTGGCATTCTGTTCTTGTGGCTGTCTTCTTTTTGATTTGTTGAGGGATTACATTGTTGCTATTTCTAGGGCTTGGTTTCTGTCCTCGCATTGGATATTTTCTGTTATTATCCTTTGAAGGGCTGAATTCATGGACAGATAATGTGTGATTTGGTTTTGTCGTGGAATACTTTGGTTTCTCCATCTATGGTAATTGAGAGTTTGGCTGGGTATAGTAGTATGGGCTGGCATTTGTGTTCTCTTAGTTTCTGTATAACATCTGTCCAGGGTCTTCTGGCTTTAATAGTCTCTGGTGAAAAGTCTGGAGTAATTCTGATAGGCCTGCCTTTATATGATACTTGACCTTTCTCCCTTACTGCATTTAACATTCTCTCTTTATTTAGTGCATTTATTGTTCTGATTATTATGTGTTGGGAGGAATTTCTTTTCTGGTCTAGTCTATTTGGAGTTCTGTAGGCTTCTTGTATATGCATGGGCAAGTCATTTTTTAGGTTTCAGAAGTTTTCTTCTATAATTTTGTTGAAGATATTTGCTGGCCCTTTAGGTTGAAAATCTTCATTCTCATCAACTCCTATTATCTGTAGGTTTGGTCTTCTTATTGTGTCCTGGATTTCCTGAATGTTTTGAGTTAGGATCTTTTTGCGTTTTGTATTTTCTTTGATTGTTGTGCCGATATTCTCTATGGAATCTTCTGCACCTGAGATTCTCTCTTCCATCTCATGTATTCTGTTGCTGATGCTCTCATCTATGGTTCCAGATGTCTTTCCTAGGATTTCTATCTCCAGCATTGCCTCACTTTGGGTTTTCTTTACTGTGTCTCCTTCCCTTTAAATGTCTTGGATAGTTTTATTCAATTCCATCACCTCTTTGGTTGTGTTTTCCTGCAATTCTTTAAGGAATTTTTGTGTTTCCTCTTTAAGGTCTTCTACCTGTTTAGCTGTGTTCTCCTGTATTTCTTTAAGTGAGTTATTAAAGTCCTTCTTGATGTCCTCTACCATCATCATGAGATATGTTTTTAAATCCGCGTCTAGCTTTTCGGGTGTGTTGGGGTGCCCAAGAATAGGTGGGGTGGGAGTGCTACGTTCTGATGATGGTGAGTGGTCTTGATTTCTGTTAGTAGGATTCTTACGTTTGCCTTTTGCCATTTGGTAATCTCTGAAGTTAGTTGTTATAGTTGTCTCTGGTTAGAGCTTGTTCCTCAGGTGACTCTGTTAGCCTCTATCAGCAGACCTGGGTGACTAGCTCTCTCCTTAGTTTCAGTGGTCAGAGTATTCTCTGCAGGCAAGCTGCTGTTCGAACCTGCCTCCTGACAGAAGTTGTGTTCCACTCACCAGAGGTCTTAAGATCCCATGGAGGGTCCTGTAAGGACCTTGGGGTTGTCCTTAAACTCCACAGGCAAGGAACCCCGGTGCTGGAGTGGACCGGAAGGGACTTGTGCCCCTGATTTGGCTGGGTTATCTGCTTCCCTATTTAATGCAGTCTCAGGTCCCATGAGATTGGATTAGAGCAGATGCTGTGTTCCACTCACCAGAGATCTTAGGATCCCATGGGTGATCCTGTGTGGGTCATTGCGGGTGTCCGGAGACTCCACGGGAAGGCACCCTGGTGCTGGAGTGGACCGGAAGAGCTAAGGTTTTCTGTATATTATCTCACGATATAATTTTAGAATCAGTACAGGTTAAACAGAAGGAGGTACATTCTTTTTTACATGTTTCTCTGAATTTTCCTGGTTAATATGTGCCCTAATAATGACTGTTTTCTCTAAAACAACCGAGATATTTCAATAGGAAAAACTTGATATACAATAACAAGAAGATATTTAAATGAACAAGTCAAAATGTTTTAGGATGCATACAAGAGATAACCTCTTGTCTCTTAATAATGACATGCTAATTATTTGTATGATCTTTGAAATAACAAGGAAATGGCATGGGTATTAAGTCATTGATAAAGAGCTTACTAGCATCAGAATTAAAAAAACAGGGAACCCCCCACTTCCTGGTGATGGCTAAGACATGAAGAGCCTATGCTAGAGAAATCTGTTCTTTCCTGCATGACAAGTAGTAGCCCCTGCATAGTTTTACTCTGTTGAACTAGTTTTAATCATTTTATAGCTTTCACTTTGTATTTGGAGACACTTTAATTCTGAAGGGTCTGAACAGTATGAGTTACAAGAAGGCTCGCCTAGAAGCAGATTTCAAAGGGCATATTAAAGTATTGTTTGTAGGTGAAAATATGACATCACAGCGAGAAACACCACCAGTAAGCTTTAGAAGGAACACATTTGAAAGACAGCCAACTTGTAGCTAAGAGAGCAAAATTTTTCAGTGTAAAGGAGTCACCAGCAGGAAGGGGGAGTTCAGTGTGCGGAAGGAGAGTAAGAGGAAAGGGGAAGTGGTTTTATAACTGAGCACTTTTCAGAATAGTATCACTAGAAATAACATTTACCAATTTTGGAGCAATGTTTGTTGTGGGGTTTTTGTTTTGGGGGGGTTGTTTGTTTGTTTGTTTTATAATTAAAAAGATGTTTTTGAGGAGTAAGTGGTATTCTAGGTTGACAATTTTCCTTTCAAGACTTAAAAGATGTGACTTCAGCTTCTTCTGAATTTTGCACGAATTGTTATAAGAAATCCCTTATACCATTTCTGCATTGTATATAAAAGCATTCATCCCCACCTTCCCCCCCACAACTTCTGATGATAGTCAAGATATATTTTGTTTCCGTTTTCAGAAATATAACACGACATGCCTACATATTGATATCTTAATATTTATTCTTACTGATGATCTCTGATTTTCTGGTCGGCTTCCAGGGAGGGCTCTGACACCAGGACTCAGATGAGAGCACCATCTTGTATCACGGGTCTCTCAGAGACCAGTCTTCACAAGAGTGCACGTGGGTAGCAGAAGCAAGAGAGCTTCTTAGACAGGGTCCCTTTGGGTCTTCATCTTCAGCCAGGAGGCAGAGCTGAGCTTCAACCTCTGTGCAGCTTGCCTGTAAGAGAAGAGATTGCCTGCAGAGAGTAATAGGACCACTGGGACTCAGGAGAGAGTTGGACTCCCAGGAGCACTGACAGAGGTCAACAGAATAGCAGGAGGAACAAGCTCCAGCTAGAGACAGCTAGAACATTACCAGATGGCGAAAGGCAAATGTAAGAATCTTACTAATAATAACCAAGACCACTAGGCATCATCAGAACCTAGTACTCCCACCACAGCAAGTTCTGGATACCCCAACACATCTGAAAAGCAAGATTTAGATTTAAAATCTTATCTCATGATGCTGGTAGAGGATTTTAAGAAGGGCATTAATAACTCACTTAAAGAAATACAGGAAAACACTGCTAAACAGATAGAAGTCTTTAAAGAGGAAGCACACACACACACAAAAAAAATCCCTTAAAGAATTACAGGAAAACACTGCTAAACAAGTAGAGGTCCTTAAAAGAGGAAACACAAAAATCCCTTAAAGAATTACAGGAAAACACAACCAAACAGGTGATGAACTTGAACAAAACCATCCAAGATCTAAAAATGGAAGTAGAAACAATAAAGGAAACCCAAAGGGAGACAACTCTGGAGATAGAAATCCTAGGAAAGAAATTAGGAACCATAGATGTGAGCAACAGCAACAGAATACAAGAGATGGTAGAGAGAATCTCAGGTGCAGAAGATTCCATAGAAAACATGGACACAACAAGCAAAGAAAATGCAAAATGCAAAAAGATCCTAAATCAAAACATCCAGGAAATCCAGGACACAATGAGAATACCAAACCTAAGGATACCATGGTATAGATGAGAAGGAAGAATTTCAACTTAAAGGGTCAGTAAATATCTTCAACAAAATTATAGAAGAAAACTTACCTAACCTAAAGAAAGAGATGCCCATGAAAAAAAAAAAAAAAAAAAAAACTACAAAAAGCCTACAGAACTGAAAATAGACTGGACCAGAAAAGAAATTTCATCCAACACATAATAATCAGAACCTCAAATGCAATAAATAAAGATAGAATATTAAATGCAGTAAGAGGAAAAGGTCAAGTAACATATAAAGGCAGACCTATTTGAATTAAACCAGATTTCTAACCAAAGATTATGAAAGCCAGAAGATCCTGGACAGATGTTATACAGACCCTAAGAGAACACAAATGCCAGCCTAGGCTACTACATCCAGCAAAATTCTCAATTACCATAGATGAAGAAAGCAAAGTATTTCATGACAAAACCAAATTCACACAATAACTTTCCACGAATCCAGCCCTTCAAAGGGAAAACTCCAACACAAGGAGGGAAATGACATCCTAGAAAAAGCAAGAATGTCATCCTTAAACAAACCCAAAAGAAGATAGCTGCAAGAACAGAATCCCAACTCTAACAACAAAAATGACAGGAAGTAACAATTACTTTTCCTTAATATCTCTTAATATCAATGGACTCATTTCCCCAATATAAAGATACAGACTAACAGACTAAACAGGAACTAATACTTTGATGCATACAATAAACCCACCTCAGGGACAAAGACAGACACTACCTCAGAGTGAAAGGCTGGAAAACAATTTTCCAAGCAAATGGTCTGAAGAATCAAGCTGAAGTAGCCACTATAATAGCAAATAAAATCCACTTCCAATCCAAACATATCAAAAAAAGACAAGGAGGTGCATTTCATACCCATCAAAGGGAAAATCTTCCAAGATGAACTCTCAATTCTGAATATCTATGCTCCAAATGCAAGGACATCCACATTCATAAAGACACTTGAGCGAAGCTCAAAGCACACATTGTACCTCACACAATAATAGTGGGCAACTTCAACAACCCACTCTCATCAAGGGAAAGATCCTGGAAACAGAAACTAAACAGAGACACATTGAAACTAACAGAAGTTATGAAACAAATGGATTTAACAGATATCTACAGAACATTTTATCCTAAAACAAAAGAATATACTTTCTTCTCAGCATCTCATGGTTCCTTCTCCAAAATTGACCATAAAATTGATCACAAACCAGTCCTCAACAGATACAAAAATATTGAAAGTATCCCATGCATCCTGTCAGATCACCATGGACTATGGCTGATCTTCAATAACCAAATAGATAATAGAAAGCCAACATTTATGTGGAAGCTGAACAACATTCTACTCAATGATACCTTGGTCAAGGAAGAAATAAAGAAGGGAATTAAAGATGTTTTACAGTTTAATGAAAATGAAGCCACAACACACCCAAACTTATAGGACACAATGAAAGCAGTCCTAAGAGAAAAACTCATAGCTCTGAGTGCCACCAAAAAGAAACTAGAGAGCACATACTAGCAGCTTGACAGCACACCTAAAAGCTCTAGAACAAAAGGAAGCAAATTCACCCAAGAGGAGTAGAAAGCAGGAAATAATCAAACTCAGGACTGAAATCAACCGAGTGGAAACGAGAACTATTCAAATAATCAACCAAACCAGGAGGTAGTTCCTTGAGAAAATCAACAAGATAGATAAACCCTTAGCCAGACTAAGGATACTGTCACAGATACAGATACTGTCACAGGGACAGTATCCTAATTAACAAATTCAGAAATGAAAAGGGAGACATAACAACAGAACCTGAGGAAATCCAGAAACATCATCAGATCCTACTACAAAACTGGAAAACATAGATGAAATGGACAAATTTCTAGACAGATACCAGGTAGGAAAGTTAAATCAGGATTAGATTAACGATCTAAACAGTCCCATATCCCCTAAAGAAATAGATGCAATCATTAATAGTCTCCTAACAACAACAACAACAAAAAGCCCAGATGGGTTTACTGCAGAATTATATCAGGCCTTCAAAGAAGACCTAATTCCAATTCTCCTCAAACTATTCCACAAAATAGAAACAGAAGGTATTCTACCCAATTCATTTTATGAAGTCACCATTACACTGATACCAAAACCACAGAAATTCCCCCAAAAGGAAGAGAACTTCAGACCAATTTCCCTTATGAATATCAATGCAAAAGTACTCAAAAAATTCTTGCAAAAAAAAAGAAAGAAAAAAGAACTCAGAAGATGGAAAGATTTCCCATGCTCATGGATTGGAAGGATTAATATAGTAAATTGCTACCTTGCCGAAAGCAATCTACAGATTCAATGAAATTCCCATCAAAATTCCAACCCAATTCTTCACTGAGTTAGAAAGGGCAATCTGCAAATTCATCTGGAATAAATAAAGCCCGAGGACAGCAAAAACTATTCGCAATAATAGAACCTCTGGTGGAATCACCATGACTGACCTCAAGCTGTGTTACAGAGCAATTGTGATAAAAACTTCACGGTACTGGTACAGTGACAGAGAGGTAGATCCATGGAATAGAATTGAAGACCCAAAAAATGAACCCACACAGAAATGAATCTACTATGGTCACTTGATCTTTGACAAAGGAGGTAAAACCATCCAGTGGAAAAAAGACAGCATTTTCAACAAATGGTGCTGGCTCAACTGGCTGTTATCATGTAGAAGAAGGAGAATTCATCCATTCTCATCTCCTTGTATAAAGCTCAAGTCTAAGTGGATCAAGGAACTTCACATAAAACCAGAGACACTGAAACTTATAGAGGAGAATGTGGGGAAAAGCGTCTAAGTTATGGAGACAGAAAAAATTCCTGATTAGAACAGCAATGGCTTGTGCTATAAGATTGAGAATCAACAAATGGGAACTAATAAAATTGCAAAGCTTCTGTAAAACAAAAGACACTGTCAATAAGACAAAAAGGCCACTGACAGATTGGGAATGGATCTTTACCAATCCTAAACCTGATAGGGGACTAATATCCAATATATACAAGGAACTCAAGAAGCTGGACTTCAGAAATTCAAATAACCCCATTAAAATGGGGTACAGAGCTGAACAAAGAATTCTCACCTGAGGAATACCAAATGGCTGAGAAGCACTGTAAAAATGTTCAACATCCTTAATCATCAGGGAAATGCAAATCAAAACAAACCTGAGATTCCACCTCATACCAATCAGAATGGCTAAGATAAAAAATTCAGGTAACAGCAAATGCTGGCAAGAATGTGGAGAAAGAAGAACACTCCTCCATTACTGGTGGTATTGCAAGCTGGTACAACCACTCTGGAAATCTACGTGGCAGTTCCTCAGACAATTGGACAAAGTGCTACTAGAAGATCTAGCAGTACCTCTCCTGGGCATATACCCAGATGTTCCAACTTGTAATAAGGCCACCTGCTCCACTATGTTCACAGCAGCCTTATTTACAATAGCCAGAAGCTTGAAAGAACCCAGATATCCCTCAACAGTGGAATGGATACAGATGTGGTACATTTACACAGTGGTGTACTATCAGCTATTAAAAACAATGAAATCTCGAAATTTTTAGGCAAATGGATGGATCCAGAGGATATCATTCTGAGTGAGGTAACCCAATCACAAAAGAGCTCATATACACTCACTGATAAGAGGATATTAGCCCAGAAACTTAGAATACCGAAGATACCATTTGCAAAATACATGAAACTCGGAAAGAAGGAAGACCAAAGTGTGAATACTTCATTCCTCCTTAGAATGGGAAACAAAATTCCCATGGAGGGATTTACAGAGACAAAATTCAGAGCTGAGATGGAAGGAAGGACCATCCATAGACCGCTCCACCCAGGGTTCCATCCCATAAACAACCACCAAACCCAGACACTATTGCATATGCCAGAAAGATTTTGATGACTGGACCCTTATATAGCTTTTATGTGAGGCTATGTCTGGCAAATACAAAAGTGGATGCTCACAGTCATCTATTGGATGGAACACAGGGCCCCCAATGAAGGAGCTAGTGAAAGTACACAAGGAGCTAAAAGGGTCTGCAACTCCATAGGAGGAACAACACTATGAACTAAACAGTACCCCCAATAGCTTCTTTCTCTAGTTGCATATGTAGCAGAGCATGGCCTAGCAGGTTGTCAGTGGGAGGAGAGGCCCTTGTTCTTGTGAAGATTATATGCCCCAGTATAGGAGATTGCCAGTGTGGAGTAGCAGGAGTGGGTGGGTTGGGGAGCAGGGCAGGGGGAGGGTATATGGGACTTTTGGGATAGCATTTGAAATGTAAATGAAGAAAATATCTAGTTAAAAAGAAAAGAAAATAAAGAAAGTAAAGGAAAAGAAAAGAGAAGAGAAGAGAAGAGAAGAGAAAAGAAGAAAAGAAAAGAAAAGAAAAGAAAAGAAAAGAAAAGAAAAGAAAAGAAAAGAAAAGAAAAGAAAAGAAAAGAACGGTTGCCACATAAACCAGCTAAGGAGAGTACTAAGATGCATGACTTTTATCCATGAAGATTTAAAGAAATCTTTATAGTCCTCAAACATTTATTCTTTTCCTAACTGTGGCAAACTCAACTCAGAGGAGCAACAAAGTCAGAATACTCTAATTAATTCTTAATGAAAATAGCAAAGGAAGAAAAAAGTCACACATATATCCATTTACTTTCTGAGGCCTAGTTATCAGTCAACAGACTAGCAAGAACCCATGGGATGAAACGGGGAGAAGCAACAGTCACATGTTCCTGACTGAAGCTGGTGCAGCAGAAATGAATTAGCAAAAGTCAATAACCCAACATGCTGGTGGCAATACAACCCAACATCCTGCATTGACAAGAGAAAGCTCTGCATGAGATAATCTTTCCTCTATGTTTTCTTGATAGTCTTATTCATTTGTGTTATTTTAGTATCTGCTCAAATATGCTCTCACAGCTGCATTGCATGACTACTTGCAAAAGATATAACTCTTCAGAAATAAAAAAATATATCTCATCATTTATGCCAATAATTGTCTTCCACGAAATTAATTGCATTTGATATAATGCTAACCTTCCTTTCTAATAACATGAATTCCCTAACAAAGAACTTTTCTACATTTTTACTGCAATATTTATACTCAACACATATCTGATTGTCAGGATATATTTAACAGATGAGTAAATTAAGGGCATATGTCTAAATATTAAAGTTTATTTTTAAATTTAAAAAGAAACAAAATTTATTGTAGAATTATTTCTGGTTGAATAGGAATTATTAATTTAATTTAAATTAAATTCATTTCATTAATTTAAATGAAAGAATAAGAAGGTAAAAAAGAAAAGGAAATATGTATATGTATGTGTGTGCATAACATGTGTGTGCATAACATGTGTGTGCATATATATATATGCACATATATATATATATCACATAAAAACTGTAGAAGGATTAGACCTTAGAAATGATAGTTTTATATTTAAAATTTCAATAGTAATACATATATAACATACAACATATATAAATCAGCAATGTATAATATGTATTATTTGGTATAAAATATATTGTATACATAAATGGAAAAAGATGACACCCATCTTCTGATATTTAAGATTGAAGAGCTATAGAAATCAAAATACTGTGAGACTGGCTTAAGATTAGACAGATAGATCACTAGGATAGAACCAGGATTCTGAAATTAAGTCATTCACTTAAAGTAGAATAATTTTTAATGAGAGTAATACAACACCACTGAGAAATTTTCTTAATAAATGATGACATATAATGTCTGCTTACAGCCTTAAACAAAAATTTGTTTTAAATGTATTATCTAAAAAGGAGAATAAAATAATCCAGGACTATATATGTATGATCTTGAGTTAGACAAAGCATTTAAAACACACACCACAAGCACACAGGACACACAATAATTAGTTGAATTTCATTTTCAAATATGCTTCACAAGAAAATTAAATGATAATCTATATTGAGAGAAAATATTTACAAGATGACTATCTAGTGAAGGACATGTATCTAGATAGAATATATAAATTAATATTACAACTTAATACCCGAATCAGATACTATCAGAATTACTTTGTATCTGATAGAGATAAATAGTTGTCTATTATATAAAAGAGGCTCAATGCACTTTGTATATAGAAAAGTAAAATCAAAATGTCATTTGATAGCACTTCATTACCACTTAATTGAGATTAATATGATGTACAATAATTACTATTGGCGAGTATATGGAGGGGCAGTAAAACCTACATGCTTCTGGTAGAATTATAAAATGTTAAAAAAAAAAAAACCTTTCTAATCATTTGGGAAGTTCTTTGAAATGTTAAACATGTATGCATAAAAAATATTTCTAGGGGCTAGAGAGATAGCTCAGCATTTATGACTGCTGTTCTGGAGGTCCTGAGTTCAATTCCCAGCAAACTCAGTGGCTCAAAGCCATCTGTAGTGGGATCTGATGCCCTCTTCTGGTGTGTCTGAAAACAGTGACAGTGTACTCACATATGTAAATAAGTTTTAAAAAGACCTTGGACATCTCGCAAACAATCAAGTGTGCATTCATTCTCTAGAAAGAAATGAGGCAGTAACAATGGTATGAATAATCATGGAATGGTGCATTCCAGGGAGAATGATTAAGAAAGCAATCCTGTCCATGGGATGCTTCACAGGCAACAGCCATAGCATAGCAGCATGAGGACTACATGCCCTCCACCCTGCTTTGGGCAACATTAATTTTATACCATTCTGGTTCTTTCTCCACCAATCATTCTTAATGACCTACATGAAATTCTCTGTGAACTTCTGGTCCTATTTCTCTACCTCCTTATTACTGTTGTCGCTATTTTTCTTTAGAGAAGTCTTATCAATACAATATTGCAACCATGTAAATAGTGGCACTATGTATACATAAAAAAAGATTAGCAACAACTTGAATTTCTACTAATATGAAAATTCATGTGTCAAAAGAGCTAAAACAATTCAGTGGAAAAAATGACAGCATTTTCAACAAATGGTACTGGCTCAACCTGCGGTTAGCATGTAGAAGAAGGGAAATCGATCCATTCTTATCTCCTTGTACAAAGCTCAAGTCCCAGTGGATCAAAAACATCCACATAAAACTAGATACACTAAAATGTATAGAAGATAAAGTGGGGAAGAGCCTCGAACATATGGGCACAGAGGAAAAAATTCCTGAAAAAAAAAAAAACGCCAATGGCTTGTGATGTAAGATCAAGTATTGACCAATGGGACCTCATAAAATTGCAAAGCTTCTGTAAGGCAAAGGACACTGTCAAAAAGACAAAAAGGCCCCCATCAGATTGGGAAAAGATCTTCACCAATCCTATATCTGATAGAGGCCTAATATCCAATGTATACAAAGAACTCAAGAAGTTAGACTCCAGAGAAACAAATAGCCCTATTAAACAATGAGGTACAGATCTAAACAAAGAATTCTCAACTGAGGAATACTTAATGGATGAGAAGCACCTACAAAACTGTTCAACATCCTTAATCATCAGGGAAATGCAAATCAAAACAAACCTGAGATTCTACCTCACACAAGTCATAATGGCTAAGATCAAAAACTCAGGTGACAGCACATGCTGGCGAGGATGTGGAGAAAGAGGAACACTCCCCCATTGCTGGTGGGATTGCAAGCTAGTACAACCACTCTGGAAATCATCTGGTGGTTCATCATAAAACTGGACATAGTACTACGGGAAGATCTATCAATACCTCTCCTGGGCATATACCCAGAAGTTGTTCCAACTTGTAATAAGGACAAATGCTCCACTATGTTCATAGCAGCCTTATTTAAAATAGCCAGAAGCTGGAAAGGACCCAGATGTTCCTCAACAGAGAAATGGATACAGAAAATGTGGTACATTTACACAATGGTGTACTACTTAGCTATTAAAAACAATGAATTTATGAAATTCTTAAGCAAATGGATGGATCTGGAAGATATCATTCTGAGTGAGGTAACCTAATCACAAAAAAACACACATGATATGCACTCACTGATAAGTGGATATGATATTAGCCCAGAAGCCCAGAAGCTCAGAATACCCAAGATACAATTCATAAACCACATGAAACTCAAGAAGACAGAAGACTATAGTATGGATGCTTCTATCCATCTCAGAAGGGGGGAATAAAACACCCATGGAAGGAGTTACAGAGACAAAGTGTAGAGTAGAGACTGAAGAAATGACCATCCAGAGACTGACTCACCATGGAATCCATCCCATACACAATCACCAAACCCAGACACTTGTGGATGCCAACAAGTGCTTGCTGTCAGGACCCTTATATAGCTCTCTCCTGAGAGGCTCCGCCAGTGCCTGACAATTACAGAAGTGGATGCTCACAGCCATCCCTTGGACTGAGCATAAGGTCCCCAATGAAGGAACTAGAAAAAGGACCCAAGGAGCTGAAGGGGTTTGCCGCTCCATAGGAGGCACAGCAATATGAACTAACCAGTACACCCAGAGTTCCCTGAGACTAAACCACCAACCAAAGAGCACACATGGTGGGACTCATGGCTTCAGTTGCATATGCAGGAGAGCATGGACTAGTACGATATCAATGGGGGAAAGGCCCTTTGTTCTATGAAGGCTCTATGCCCCAGTGTGGGAGAACACCAGGGCTAGGAAATGCAAGTGGGTGGGTTGGTGAGTAGAGAAAGGAGGGAGGAGATAGGGAGAGGGTGTGTTTTTCAGAGGGAAAACCAGGATAGGGGATAACATTTGAAATGTAAATGAAGAAAATATCCAATAAAAAGATGGAAAAAAAAAAAAAGAAAATTCACATGTTAACGTACAGCCTTGCAGAAACATGTTATAGGAACTACTACTGTATTAACTAACACTATATCTATTATATTAAATTGTAAAAGTAAGTTTAAGCATAGAATTCATTATTACTTATATAATATTTAAAAATTTAAAAATCATGTATAAATCTATAAGTACATTTTAAACTATAAAATCAAGTTGAATAAAATAAAAATCAGCCACATATCTTTGATTTGTAAAATTTTAAATTTTAATGTAGCTACTTTGTCAGTGGATTCTTTTATGGCTTTACTTTTTTATTTTCTTGAGATTGTCCTTGTCAATCACAATTGACATGCTGTACTTTATGTTTTGTTCTAAATGTATGCTCCCTGGAGTCTTTCAAACCACTTGGAACTGATCACTGTATATAATTTGAATCAAAACTTATTTTTTCTATGAAGTTATTTGTCCTCAAACCATTTTTTTGCTCCTGTCTCTTCTGATATATAAACCACATTGGCAATTAGCAAGAGCTCTGTATAAGAGTTGCAGGGTATTTTGTTGCATGGATGTATTATTTATTGTCACACTTGTTTGATATGTGTAGTTTGCTTCTACTAAAGATAAGTTTGTCCAACTTCTTTCAAATATGCCTTGATTTAGGGGAATCTCAGACCCTGTAATCTTCCAAAATTATGTACCTCTAATTTTCCATTTCACCTTCTAACTTTAAATGGTACTGTAGAATTTTAATATTATCCAGATACCTGTGATATGCTTCATTAATTTTAGACCTATGTACTTATTCATACATGGCTTAAGTGTAGGAAAAATGACTATACAAGTGCCAGGTAAGCACTGAGTCCTCAGAGGGTGTCATTGGGGTGTTTTAAAAGTATACCTATTTGTTTTAATGCTGCAGTTCCATGCTTTTGATCTTTCATGTGTTGATCCTATGTTTAAAAAAAAAACAAACAAACTTGCTTCCATTTCTTATTAGTTACAATCATCTGTAAATTTTCTCGGATTTGCCTCTGGCTTTACTACATATTTTATTGCATTATGGATATACCTTTCAAGTATTTTTTTTCTTTTCTAAAAGATATATCTTAAATAATTGATAATCACTTTCCACATGTTTACTCTGTAGATTGTTCTCACTGTAATATTGTTCCAATATCTAGTCAGGTTTTCCAGGTGTAGACTCTGAGATGGACATTAATATGGAGTAAGTGAATGAATCAAGAATAAATTCTTGGAATTCTGTAGAATAAAGCCAGAAAAAAATGAAGTAGGCAACTGAATGTGACACCAACCCTTACCCCAAAGAGTGAAACCTGAGGTGAGCAATGAATCAAATGCTTTCTCGGTTTGTAGTAGAGACCCTATCCATTTCCTGACCTGCAGGACAGTTGAACAGGTTCTGGGGAACTACCTGTGGAGAGAATGGGGGGCAAGAAACACAAGGAGTGAACAGCAAGTCTCATTGATCAAGCTGACAAATTTAATTTTCCCAGGCAGGTTTTATACCCATTGAAGTGGGATATGGGGAGGGGGTGACACAGAATCACTTTGTTTCTGGGGGAACACACTTGTTACCAAAAGTAGGTTATTGGCTAGGTTAAAAAGTTCAGCAGGAGAAACAAAACTAGGTACCTGTCCACAAGATCTATAGCTATTTGTTCTTAACTGGGGTAGTACTTTCCTACAGAGGCCTCAACTTTTCCCACAGAAATCCCAACTAAGCCAGTACTTTTCCACTAAAGACAAAACTTTCTAAGTAAGCACTTATGGCTGACAAGGCAGTTAACATTCAAACAGGGTTGCTCCCAACAAAGTCCATATTTTCTTTAGGAGTTTTTTGTTTTGTTTTTGTTTTTTGTTTTTTTGTTTTTGTTTGTTTGTTTTGTTTTTTTGCCAAGCCTTTGGGGAAGAAAAAGAGACATGAAGTTAGGTAAAGGGACTTTCTCAAGTGATTTCCTTAAAGTGGTCAAGACCCTCTAGCATCTCTCTAAGCTGCTGTAACAAACACTATGACCTTCTAGCATCTCTCCAAGCTGCTCTAACACGAGCTGTTGAGTCCACTAGTAGTATTAGGTGATATACCGCAGTTACAATTAAATATGAACCACAATAATAGAGTTCAGAATTTCCTTGTATGACTAGGTTAACTAACTTTGAGTATATTGTGATAATTTTATATATTTCCTGTGAGGTTCACTTTACTATTTTTTTTTTCAAAAAATTGTAAATTCTCTGTTATTTACTAGCATTTTTTCACATCGTTATACTTACATTCATTTGAGCCATTGGTATTTCTAACTGTAGGACATTGAGAGCATTCCATGTGGCTCATGTGCAATGCATAGGATACACTGGTGAAGAATATGATCTCTTTGCTTTCATAGAAGCTAGGAATTAATTTTTCACTTTGGATATTCATGTTTTTCTTTGAAGTCTTAAAGCTTTACAAAAACATTGTAAAAAAAAAAATTCACCATAGGTAAATTGCTGCCTTTGTCTATAACACTGTATAAATAAAAATTTTATTCTTGACACAAGGAAAAAAAATGAGTGTTCTCCCACAGAGTCTTACTGGATACAAAACACCCCTGAGGACAGACCCCATTCCCAGCCTTGTATGGCTAACACAAAATAAATTCAGTGGTGGGTTTTGGAGGTTTATTGTCTTACAATGCTTTGTTTTTTGTTTTTTGTTTTAATTTTTCTCTTTTTTCATTTTCTGTTTGTTTTACCTCCTTAAAGATTCTTTGAATATAAGTTATGGTTTCTGGTGTTATGTTTTTATGGGGTTCCTGTGTGTTTAAATGTGTGTTTATATGTTTTTTATGATTTTTCTCTGGTTGTTTATCTCCTGGTAGTGGTTTGCTTTGTTATAGTCTGGTTTATTTATTTGCTTCATTTTATCTATTATTGTTATTATTATTATTATTATTATTATTATATGTCTGCTTGTATTCTAAAGAGAAAACGACAGGGTGTAGATTTGCTTTGGAGAGGAATCAGGGAGGATTGGGGAAGGAAAAGACATAATCAGAAATAGTTTATGAAAGAATCTATTCTTGGGTTCATATTGGATGAGAGAGATTTGTTATTGATTTTATTTTTTAATTTTATGTGTAATTTATATATAGTAGCTATATTTAAAGACTGTGGTGCTATATGCTTTAATTCAATTTTATAATATATTATGACAAAATCAAGGTTATTTCTCTTTCTGTATTTTAAAAATACAATTATTTCCTTTCATTAGTACAGTATGGATAAAAAGTCTTAGTTGTAGACTATAGTTGGCCTCCCCTATAATATATTAAAATTATTTTCTTCTCTAATTGTGTTTGGTACCACCTATATTCATCGTCATTCCATGTCACCTTCCTCTTCTTCCTGTCCTCTTACCCTCTGTGTCTTCTATGATGTATATCTTTGTGTTGAGATTTTATAGATGGCTCAATTCAGTGAGAACACTTATTTTCTGTTGTACTAAGATCGCATATTATCAGCCTCCTTATTCCCAACTCTTTCTATTTCTCAGTGTCATGTAAAACTTTTCTATTGAAACACCTAACTTGCCCTAACCATGAAGAAACTAAATATATGGCCAGTATTTGGGGGATAGTATGACACCTTGATTCACACTTGGATATCTTCGTTGATAACCAAAGATCCTTATAGCAGAAGTCTGAGATACTGGCAGGATATACCTGATGAGCTCTGGAAAGGAACCAGAGTCAAATCACTAAGACAGGGAGATACCGGGTTACTTTTAATTTCTCTATTAGACAAAGCTGAGATACTTTCTATGTTAATAAGACTCTATAAAAATAAAATACTAATTACACAGACTGGATGAGTCTAGTAAAGCTTAGAAAGTAAAATTTCTCAGCTGTGATTTAGATTTAATTAAATTGGCCAAGATTTTTGCCATCACAGAAAAATTCAAGTGAATTGCATACTGAGATGAAAAAGCACATCCATAGGATAAAAACCAAAATTATGCTAAATTTCAAACCATAATGTGACCCCTTATGTTCAAATTTTAGCCAGTTCTTAGGGTTAAATCAACACAGCCTCTCATTTCCTGTGATCTCTTCTCATTATTTCTGAAAACATATTGAAATGGCATCTCTAACTTTATTCATTGTGACATGGACAGAGAATACTTTTATTTTTCTTCCCACTTCATCACTCTATAAACAAAGTTCTGAATAGTGCATTTCAAAGCTGCTTTGTTGAACCAAAATGTGCTACAGCTGCTCAGAGCCCTTCTTCCTTTCCAGCAGACTCACCTGGGAACAACTCAGATCACAAAAGAGTAAACACTACTACCATGTACAATGCTGTGTGCTGATATAATAGAGCAACTAAGTAAAAATAAAATGTCTGACTGCACCAATAATCAATCTAATTATGAACAAAAGCTAGTTAGAATAAACCTCTAAAACAGCTGACCTTGTATATCACTTTGACTTGATACCCTTGCAGCTGTAAGAAAGGAATATAGAACAGAAGTTCTAAATAAATTGCTACTCCTCATGAACACTGGTGATTTTTATTCAGATATAAATTAAACAACATTCTATATCTCCCAAACCTGCTCATTTTACAGGCTTGGTTAGGAACTTTCTCTTTTTCCAATCATTCAAGCTAGAATCCAAAGATACTCTTTCTTTTTGCCCCACAATTTAGTTACAAACTCTTGTCTGTTGCATTTTTCCAAGTCCCTCAAAACATAAAATATTGCTACTTCCTACTTCCTGTAATTGCACCCACAGTTCTGTCTACCTGTTATTGATTCATATGCTAAAGAAATAATCCTTGCATTAAAAGCTTAGGAACCTCCATCATATAACCTGCTGTAATACAGCCCAAATGGCCCTTGATATCATGTATTAACTAAGATCTTTGTGGCTTTCAATGTCCACACAAATTTGTTTCATTATTTCATGCATAGTATTTTCTTTATATTTCATTCAATTAAATTTTAAAATTAAAACAAATGTTAATTTCTTACTCAAATATTTTCACAGGAACTTGCTGTTGACAACATTTGGGATTCAAATTACTTAGAATTAAATTTTATGTTTTCTAAGCTAGAATCAACCTACATTTTCTATCTCCTCTCACTTATTTCTTAAGGAATTAAAATTCAGAGATATCTGGTATTTTAGGATTTCAACTTTGTCCTATTTCTCCACTTCAGTGGACATCAACCCTCTGATACAATATCTCAGAAGTTCATCTTAATATCTCTCCCATTCTTCATGACAAAGCCAAGTGACATCTCCTCCATTATTCTTGCCTCTTGCATAGTCTTGTGTACTTTCTTTGTATCCATCAGAATTTGTTTCAAGTATTATTTATATTTGACTTGGGTTTTTGTTTATATTAGTAGGGATATAATTTATCATCTAGTTCTCACAACCTACTGCATCAACAGTGAAAATAATAGCTACTTGAGAAGCAGCAATTATGGAATGCATGTTGCAACTTCTGTTTCATTCCCCTTCTTTGTTTCATTATTGTAGACACCCCATTTCCTTTCTAAGTTACCTCTAATTTTAAATTTATAATAATTTCTAAATTAAGAAAAACATACTGGGAAACAGACAATCATAAATCCACAATTCTCTCACCTCCAAGGATTGTTCCCTTTCTTATGGAACATCTGATTTAGAGGATATATGTTAATTTCATCCACTAAGTTATATAAATGCACTTGGCTTTTGTTTCATTTTGTTCAAAATTACATTAGTGATATGACATTGCAGTAGCTCTTAAGAATATTAAGTAACAACCACTGCTATGAACAACAATACTTCAGTAAATCTTACCATATACACTGATATATTGATAATTAGATATCTATGCCATTGACATTCACTTGAACAAGTTGACAACTTGTCAAGTGGAAACATTAGAAACAATGTTGCTATGCTATGCACATTCATTTCTCTGAAACATACATTGGAGTGGATGAGAGTCACAAGTTGAACTTTTGTGTAACTTTAGCAAACATTGTCAGATATTTTTCTAGTTTCTACAAATATGTGCTCCCATTAGAAAGAAAATAGACCTGAAGAATCTTTCATTGTCATCTTTAAGTTTGTTCATTCTTCCTGAAAACAAACACTGATACTTATGCTTATAGGACAGTTTTTATAAAATTTCTATTAGTATTCTATTGATTTTAAAGATTCATCATATGTACATATATACATAGCTTAATTCATCCTTAATTATTTGTGATAAAAATACATTCTCTTGGGCTGGAGAGGTGGATCAGTAGTTAAGAGCTGCTCTTACAGCAGGACTACATTTGATTCCTAGCATGCATGATTCATAACTCCAACTCTAGGGGGACTGAACTCCCCTGTTCTTGGGAGACATACAGTGAACACATATGCACATACTTCTACACAGACTTATATGTAAATACATAATTAAAATAAAAGGAATAGACCTTAAAAAAAACTTTTTCATACTCTATGGCAGTGGTTTTCAACCTTCCTAATTCTGTCAGTGTTGAATGCAGTTCTTCATGTCATGGTGACCTTCAACCACAAAATTAGATTTGTTGATACTCCACCATCACCTGGTATTGCTTTGTATGTTTCTCCTCCTCCTCCCCCTCCCCCTCCCCTCTCCCTCTCCTCCTCTCCCTCTTCCTTCCTCTTCTTTCTTTTTCTCCTTCTAGACAAGTTTTATCTATGTAGCCTTCCCTCCACCTACTGAGTTCTGGGATTAAAGGTGTGTACCATCAGCACCCAGCTATTAATCAAAAATATAGATTTTAAATGAATTTTGATGTAAAATCAAGCTTCATTTCCTTTCTAAATAGTCATTTTCTTAATACTACGACTTTAAAATAGAAATGCAATCCTCCTTAGGTGTTTGACTATTCTGCTTCTGCTACTACAGGTCTATACATTGCCTCACAATGGAACTGAAATGATGTCTTTACTATTATGGCTTGATTATATATTTTGTATTGTGTACTTGTTTGCCAAGGAGCTATTGCTTGCTTGCACTTGCTCCAAGAATTTGTAATCCATACAAAATTAAAAGTTAAGTTTTGATGTTCACACAGTTCACTTAAAATAAACTGTGGTCATATTTTAAGTGAGAATGAACTGAATCTATAGATCTCCCAAGCAATAATGGACATGATTATAGTATTTATTTTATATAAAATTAAGTGCCACTTTTCACGTCCTGATGAAACTAATTAGCCAATCAGAAAGAATTTTTTTAAAGGATGAATTTGAGATGGGAAAAAAGAACAGTGAATAGTATTGAGCCTATCAAGCACAAAAGTTCTTGACAAAAGAACAAGTTGCATGTGAGTGTCCACTGTTTATAATCTGGTTTCTAAGATCCCTCCATTGTCCATTTATCTCACTCAACAATAAGTTGCTATTTTATTATCATAAATAGATAAGTTAGAGCTGAATAATTGCTAAGGATGATGCTTTTAATGGAATAAACCAATATTGTGTAAGAATTAATTTGAAAAGATACCTATTTGAAGGAAAAAGCAACAAAAATTGTTTTGAATTGATTGGCACATGTTAAGAATTTCAGCAAAGAGGACTTTTGACAGGAAAGTTTGTTGATTGGCAGAGAAGATAATTTGAAACTTGATAGATTTGTTTTGGATATTTTTAACCATGTTAATTATTTAAAGGATAATTTTACTTCAGGTTAGAACAGGAAAATGGCAGGCATTCAATTCCTAACCCAGCTAAAATTAGAATTGAATGCAACAAAGATTTTATGAATAAAATTATATTTCCATGATCCATATTTTTCTGCATTCTCTTTGTCATGTGAACTTTTTCAATTTTAACACCTGTGATAAAGGTTGATTAACAATATCTGTAATAGCTCCTTTTAGAAATAAACATATGGCAGAATTAAAATTTATCATAAATTTAAGCTCATAGACATGAATTGTGTCAGAGCAATGCTGGAACAGACCACAAAAAAGATCCAAGGGCACTATCCAAGCAGGAGTAAAATACCAAATGAATAATACTGGAAATTTGCTTCCTTTAATGGAGTGGCATTCCAATTGCCTCAGTATGTTCTCAAATATCATCAATTTGTACCATATAATCATTCATAATATTTTACAAATTTCATGCTGGAGAGAAATGAGCATCAAAATACTAAAGCTAAAATTGTCCCAAAGCTGAGAGAAAAAAAACCCTTTTTTCTAAGTATTTAATTAATTATTTAAATCTAATTAATGTGTTTATTTTTTATTTATTTTTTTTCATGTTCGAAATTCTGTTTTTATTGTTTGTGCTTTTTTTTTTAATTTTTAGTATTTTTATTACATATTTTCCTCAGTTATATTTCCAATGCTATCCCAAAAGTCCCCCATAGCGCCCCCCCAATTCCCTACCCACCCATTCCCATTCTTTTGGCCCTGGCATTCCCCTATATTGGGGCATATAAAGTTTGCAAGTCCAATGGGCCTCTCTTTCCATTGATGGCCGACTAGGCCATCTTTCGATACATATGCAGCTAGAGACAAGAGCTCCGGGGTTCTGGTTAGTACATCATGTTGTTCCAACTATAGGGTTGCAGATCCCTTTTGCTCCTTGGGTACTTTCTCTAGCTTCTCCATTGGGAGCCCTGTGATACATCCAATAGCTGACTGTGAACATCCACTCCTGTGTTTGCTAGGCCCTGGCATCGTCTCACAAGAGACAGCTATATTTGGGTCCTTTCAGCAAAATCTTGCTAGTGTATGCAATGGTGTCAGCGTTTAGAAGCTGCTTATGGGATGGATCCCTGGATACGGCAGTCTCTAAATGGTCCATCCTTTCATCACAGCTACGAACTTTGTCTCTGTAACTCCTTCCCTGGGTATTTTGTTCCCAATTCTAAGAAGGGGCAAAGTGTCCACACTTTGGTCTTCATTCTTCTTGAGTTTCATGCGTTTAGCAAATTGTATCTTATATCTTGGGTATCCTAAGTTTTGGGCTAATATCCACTTATCAGTGAATACATATTGTGTGAGTTCTTTTGTGATTGTGTTACTTCACTCAAGATGATGCCCTCCAGGTCCATCCATTTGGCTAGGAATTTCATAAATTCATTCTTTTTAATAGCTGAGTAGTACTCCATTGTGTAAATGTACCATAATTTCTGTATCCATTCCTCTGTTGAGGGACATCTGGGTTCTTTCCAGCTTCTGGCTATTATAAATAGGGCTGCTATGAACATAGTGGAGCATGTGTCTTTTTTACCGGTTGGGACATCTTCTGGATATATGCCCAGGAGAGGTATTGCTGGATCCTCCGGTAGTACTATGTCCAATTTTCTGAGGAACCGCCAGACTGATTTCCAGAGTGGTTGTACAAGCTTGCAATCCCACCAACAATGGAGGAGTGTTCCTCTTTCTCCACATCCTCGCCAGCATCTGCTGTCACCTGAATTTTTGATCTTAGCCATTCTGACTGGTGTGAGGTGGAATCTCAGGGTTGTTTTGATTTGCATTTCCCTGATGATTAAGGATGTTGAACATTTTTTCAGGTGCTTCTCTGCCATTCGGTATTCTTCAGGTGAGAATTCTTTGTTCAGTTCTGAGCCCCATTTTTTAATGGGGTTATTTGAATTTCTGGAGTCCACCTTCTTGAGTTCTTTATATATATTGGATATTAGTCCCTTATCTGATTTAGGATAGGTGAAGATCCTTTCCCAATCTGTTGGTGGTTTTTTTTGTCTTATTGATGGTGTCTTTAGCCTTGCAGAAGCTTTGCAGTTTCATGATGGAGTTTCAATTCTCCATCTTACAGCACAAGCCATTACTGTTCTATTCAGGAATTTTTCCCCTGTGCCCATATCTTCAAGGCTTTTCCCCACTTTCTCCTCTATAAGTTTCAGTGTCTCTGGTTTTATGTGTAGTTCCTTGATCCACTTAGACTTGACCTTAGTACAAGGAGATAGGAATCGATCGATTCGCATTCTTCTACATGTTAACAACCAGTTGTGCCAGCACCATTTGTTGAAAATGCTGTCTTTCTTCCACTGGATGTTTTTAGCTCCCTTGTCGAAGATCAAGTGACCGTAGGTGTGTGGGTTCATTTCTGGGTCTTCAATTCTATTCCATTGGTCTATTTGTCTGTCACTATACCAGTACCATGCAGTTTTTATCACAATTGCTCTGTAGTAAAGCTTTAGGTCCGGCATGGTGATTCCACCAGAGGTTCTTTTATCCTTGAGAAGAGTTTTTGCTATCCTAGGTTTTTTGTTATTCCAGATGAATTTGCAGATTGCACTTTCTAATTCGTTGAAGAATTGAGTTGGAATTTTGATGGGGATTGCATTGAATCTGTAGATTGCTTTTGGCAAGATAGCCATTTTTGCAATGTTGATCCTGCCAATCCATGAGCATGGGAGATCTTTCCATCTTCTGAGATCTTCTATAATTTCTTTCTTCAGAGACTTGAAGTTTTTATTATACAGATCTTTCACTTCCTTAGTTAGAGTCACGCCAAGATATTTTATATTATTTGTGACTATGGAGAAGGGTGTTGTTTCCCTAATTTCTTTCTCAGCCTGTTTATTCTTTGTGTAGAGAAAGGCCATTGATTTGTTTGAGTTAATTTTATATCCAGCTACTTCACCGAAGCTGTTTATCAGGCTTAGGAGTTCTCTGGTGGAATATTTAGGGTCTCTTATATATACTATCATATCATCTGCAAAAAGTGATATTTTGACTTCATCTTTTCCAATTTGTATCCCTTTGATCTCCTTTTGTTGTCCAATTTCTCTGGCTAGGACTTCAAGTACAATGTTGAATAGGTATGGAGAAAGTGGACAGCCTTGTCTAGTCCCTGATTTTAGAGGGATTGCTTCAAGCTTCTCACCATTTACTTTGATGTTGGCTACTGGTTTGCTGTAGATTGCTTTTATCATGTTTAGGTATGGGCCTTGAATTCCTGATCTTTCCAAGACTTTTATTATGAATGGGTGTTGGATCTTGTCAAATGCTTTCTCCACTTCTAACGAGATGACCATGTGGTTTTTGTCTTTGAGTTTGTTTATATACTGGATTATGTTGATGGATTTCCGTATATTGAACCATCCCTGCATCCCTGGGATGAAACCTACTTGGTCAGGATGGATGATTGTTTTGATGTGTTCTTGGATTCGGTTAGCAAGAACTTTATTGAGGATTTTTGCATCAATATTCATAAGGGATATTGGTCTGAAGTTTTCTATCTTTGTTGGGTCTTTTTGTGGTTTAGGTATCAGAGTAATTGTGGCTTCATAGAATGAGTTGGGTAGAGTACCTTCTGTTTCTATTTTGTGGAATAGTTTGTGAAGAACTGGGATTAGATCTTCTTTGAAGGTCTGATAGAACTCTGCACTAAATCCATCTGGTCCTGGGATTTTTTTAGTTGGGAGACTATTAATAACTGCTTCTATTTCTTTGGGGGATATAGGGCTGTTTAGATCATTAACCTGATCTTGATTCAACTTTGGTACCTGGTATCTGTCTAGGAACTTCTCCATTTCATCCAGGTTCTCCAGTTTTGTTGAGTATAGCCTTTGATAGAAGGATCTGATGGTGTTTTGGATGTCTTCAGGATCTGTTGTTATGTCTCCTTTTTCATTTCTGATTTTGTTAATTAGGATGCTTTCCCTGTGCCCTCTAGTGAGTCTGGCTAAGGGTTTATCTATCTTGTTGATTTTCTCAAAGAACCAGCTCCTTGATTGGTTGATTCTTTGAATAGTTCTTCTTGTTTCCACTTGGTTGATTTCGCCCCTGTGTTTGATTATTTCCTGCTGTCTACTCCTCTTGGGTGAATTTGCTTCCTTTTGTTTTAGTCCTTTTAGGTATGTTGTCAAGCTGCTAATGTGTGCTCTCTCTAGTTTCCTTTTGGAGGCACTCAGAGCTATGAGTTTTCCTCTTAGAAATGCTTTCATTGCGTCCCATAAGTTTGGGTATGTTGTGGCTTCATTTTCATTGAACTCTAAAAAGTCCTTAATTTCTTTCTTTATTCCTTCCTTGACCAAGGTATCATTGAGAAGAGTGTTGTTCAGTTTCCACGTGAATGTTGGCTTTCTATTATTTATTTTGTTATTGAAGATCAGCCTTAGTCCATGGTGATCTGATAGGATGCATGGGACAATTTCAATATTTTTGTATCTGTTGAGGCCTGTTTTGTGACCAATTATGTGGTCAGTTTTGGAGAAGGTACCATGAAGTGCTGAGAAGAAGGTATATCCTTTTGTTTTAGGATAGAATGTTCTGTAGATATCTGCCAGATCCAATTGATTCATAATTTCTCTTAGTTTCTCTGTGTCCCTGTTTAGTTTCTGTTTCCATGATCTGTCCATTGGTGAAAGTGGTGTGTTGAAGTCTCCCACTATTATTGTATGAGGTGCAATGTGTGCTTTGAGATTTACTAAAGTTTCTTTAATGAATGTGGCTGCCTTTGTATTTGGAGCATAGATATTCAGGATTGATATTTCCTCTTGGAGGATTTCACCTTTGATGAGTATGAAGTGTCCCTCCCTGTCTTTTTTAATGACTTTGGGTTGGAAGTCAATCTTTTCAGATATTAGAGTGGCTACTCCAGCTTGTTTCTTCATACCATTTGCTTGGAAAATTGTTTTCCAGCCTTTCATTCTGAGGTAGTGTCTATCTTTTTCTCTGAGATGAGTTTCCTGTAAGCAGCAAAATGTTGGGTCTTGTTTGTGTAGCCAGTTTGTTAGTCTATGTCTTTTTATCGGGGAGTTGAGTCCATTGATATTAAGAGATATTAAGGAAAAGTAATTGTTGTTTCCTGTTATTTTTGTTGTTAAAGTTGGCATTCTGTTCTTGTGGCTGTCTTCTTTTAGGTTTGTTGAGGGATTACCTTCTTGTTGTTTCTAGGGCGTGGTTCCTGTCCTTGTATTGTTTTTTTTCTGTTATTATCCTTTGAAGGGCTGGATTCGTGGAGAGATAATTTGTGAATTTGGTTTTGTCGTGGAATACTTTGGTTTCTCCATCTATGTTAATTGAGAGTTTGGCTGGGTATAGTAGCCTGGGCTGGAATTTGTGTTCTTTTAGTGTCTGTATAACATCCGTCCAGGATCTTCTGGCTTTCATAGTCTCTGGTGAAAAATCTGGTGTAATTCTGATAGGCTTGCCTTTATATGTTACTTTGCCTTTTTCTCTTACTGCTTTTAGTATTCTATCTTTATTTAGAGCATTTGTTGTTCTGATTATTATGTGTCCGGAGGTATTTCTTTTCTGGTCCAGTCTATTTGGAGTTCTGTAGGCTTCTTGTATGTTCATGGGCATCTCTTTCTTTAGATTTGGGAAATTTTCTTCTATAATTTTGTTGAAGATGTTTGCTGGTCCTTTGAGTTGAAAATCTTCATTCTCATCCACTCCTATTATCCGTAGGTTTGGTCTTCTCATTGTGTCCTGTATTTCTTGGATGTTTTGAGTTAGGATCTTTTTGCATTTTACATTTTCCTTGATTGTTGTGCCGATGTTCTCTATGGAATCTTCTGCACCTGAGATTCTCTCTTCCATCTCTTGTATTCTGTTGCTGATGCTCGTATCTATGGTTCCAGATTTCTTTCCTAGGGTTTCTATCTCCAGTGTTGCCTCATTTTGGGTTTTCTTTATTGTGTCTACTTCCCATTTTAGGTCTAGTATGGTTTTGTTCATTTCCATCATCTGTTTGGATGTGTTTTCCTGTTTTTCATTAAGGACTTCTACCTGTTTGATTATGTTATCCTGTTTTTCTTTAAGGATTTGTAACTCTTTAGCAGTGTTCTCCTGCAATTCTTTAAGGGATTTTTGTGCTTCCTCTTAATGTCTTCTACCTGTTTAGCAGTGTTCTCCTGTATTTCTTTAAGTGTGTTATTAAAGTCCTTCTTAAAGTCCTCTACCATCATCAGGAGATATGCTTTTAGATCCGTTTCTAGCTTTTCCGGTGTGTTGGGGTGCCCTGGACTGGGCGAAGTGGGAGTGCTGGGTTCTGATGATGGTGAGTGGTCTTGGTTTCTGTTAGTAAGATTATTACGTTTACCTTTCGCCATCTGGTAATCTCTGGGGTTCGTTGTTGTCGTTGTCACTGTTTAAAGATTGGAGCAGAAGCTGTGTTCCACTCACCAGCAGTCTCAAAATCCTGTGGTGGGTGTTGTGGGTAGCTGGCGAGTGTCAGCCGACCCTGCGCCCTAGCTACCCTGGTGCTTTTCTGACCGGAAGAGGCTTGTGGCCCTATGTAGGCCGAATTTCTGCCTCCCCAACCAAAGCAGTCTCAGGTCCCGTGTGATTGGACTGGAGCAGAAGCTGTGTTCCATTCACCAGCAGTCTCAAAATTCTGTGGCGGGGGTTGTGGGTAGCTGGCGGGTGTCAGCTGACCCTGCGCTCTAGCTACCCCGGTGCTGGTCCGGCCAGATGAGGCCTGTGGCCCTACTTAGGCCGGTTTCTGCTTCCCTAACTAATGCAGTCTCAGGTCCCGCGCGCAATTGTTTTGGAGCAGAAGCTGTGTTCCACTCACAAGTTCCTCTTGAATAAATGTAGCCAGTTATTGTTCAAAATGCACACATATTCATATGAATGCAAACAGGACAAGCAAGCCCATAAACATGAAAGGAGTTAAGTAACAAGCCAGCATTGCTCCGATTTGACTACACATCTACTTCCATGATGAAAATGAAGGGATTAAGTCATATTATCTGTTGTTACTATTTTTGAGACGGGGTCTGCTTCTGCAGCCCAGGTTGGACTTAAGCCCATGTTCCTGATTTAAGCATCTATGGTTCCTGATTTCTTTCCTAGGATTTCTATCTCCAGAGTTGCCTCCCTTTGGGTTTTCTTTATTGTTTCTACTTCCATTTTTAGATCTTGGATGGTTTTGTTCAAGTCCATCACCTGTTTGGTTGTGTTTTCCTGAAATTCTTTATGGGATTTTTGTGCTTCCTCTTGAAGGACTTCTACCTGTTTAGCAGTGTTCTCCTGTATTTCTTTAAGTGAGTTATTAGTGCCCTTCTTAAAATCTTCTACCAGCATCATGAGATATGATTTTAAATCCAAATCTTGTTTTTCGGGTGTGTTGGGGTATCCAGAACTTGCTGTGGTGGGAGTACTGGGTTCTGATGATGCTGAGTGGTCTTGTTTTCTGTTAGTTAGATTCTTACTTTTGCCTTTCACCATCTGGTAATCTCTGGTGTTAGATGTTCTAGCTATCTCTGAATGGAGCTTGATCTTCCTGTGCATCTGTTGGCCTCTGTCAGCCCTCTGTGAGTCCAACTCTCTCCTAAAACCAGAGTGGTTAGAGCACTTTTTGCAGGCAAGCTCTCCTCTTGCAGGGAAGGTGCACAGAGGTCTGGGTGCTCATCTTTGCCTGCTGGCTGAAGATGAAGTCCTGAAGGGACTCTGTCCAAGAAGTTCTGTTGCTTATGTGACCTATGTTCTCTCCTGTGCAGACTGGTCTTTGAGAGACCAGGTGCTTTCACCTGAGTCCCAAGGACAGAGCCTTCCCTGGAGGCCCACTTTCCTCTAGCGGGGAAGGTGCTCAAGGGTTTGGGTCTTAGCTCTGTCTCCTGGATAAGGATGAAGAACTGAAGGGACCCTGACCAAGAATTTCTGTGACCCATGAGTTCTCCTGTGCACACTGGTCTCTGAGAGACCTGGGATACCACATGGCTCTCTCACCTGAGTCCTGGGGTCAGAGCCCTTTCTAGAGGCCAACTCTCCTCAGTGATCCCAAGATCCTGGGTGTGCCAGGGTGCCTGTGGCATGGAGAGTCCTCTGGGGACCATGGGACGGTCTGCTGGGTTCGGGCCCAAGGTCAACTGGCTTTCTTTATGCATGCTTTTTGACATACTCCTATTCCATTGGGTAAGTAATCAAACACTTATTCACAAATAGTACAATTATATTAAAGGTTAAATTAATCTTTGTTAATCATTGAAATCATTGAGATTTTTTTTATTGTAAGTGAAAACATTCTAATTAACTAGTTTTTTGTTTTGCTAATTATCTCTCAGTACCAAGTTGTTTTAATGTGATTACTATTAAATATAATTGATACTGTAAAAGACATACAATTTTATGGTTATGTAAATTTTTCTTTTCCATTTGAATATATTTATTTTCTTCATATGTTAGTACTTGAAGGCTGCATCATTGATTTAGCCTATTAATTACTTGGATTAACCCTCCAAATACTTGCAATACAAAACTTTGTCAATAGTAATATCATATGCTATAGTTTGGCTCTGAAATGTTCCCCAAATGCCATGTGCCTGTCATGTGTGTTTTCCACCTTGTGAACTTTTGTGATGCCATAAGGGGACTTGGTATTTACCAATGATTTTATCCATTGTTGGCATCATGGTGGTCTATTGAAGGTGACAGAAATTTAGGAAGTGGGACTTGGGTGAAAGGAGAAATTCCTTGGGAGCACCCTTTGAGTTCATGCCTTGCCTACAAGCTCCCTTCTCATCGGTCCTTCCTAGATGCAATGAACTAAGGAGACCTCTCTACTATATGCTCCCAAAACCATGATATTTTGTCTTGTTTTATTCACAAAGCTAAAGAAATAGCCCACCATAGATGGATGCATTTGAAATGACAAGTAAAAAGGAAATCTCTCTCCTTTGACATGGATTTCTCAGGTATTTTATAAGGATATCAACATTGAGTAGTACATCGCCTGTAAGTTGTAACAAGATATTTTACTTATGATACATGTTTATGCTTTACTTCATTTGCATTTTATTTTAAATCTGAATCCAGTACTATTTAAAACAATCATAACAGCTCTTTTTTTATCATCCTCTAAACAACTAAAATATCTGTACAGATTTGAAACATACACAATTTAACATGACTCCTGTGGTATCTGGGGTCATTCCATGATTATACTACTTTATATTGCAAAAGGACATATATCATTAAACCAAATTGAATTATTTATGAACTAAAATCAAGATATTTTTTCCTCCTGAAGAAGCATACACACAGGGAAAGGATCTTCATTCAATTCTTGGCCCTGAATATTCATGGAACAGTCCATGGGTTCAAGGTTGCCCTATAAAAGAGCAAAGCCAGGATCTCAGCTTCACAATCAGCCTAAGATGGGATTTTACTGTCACCTTGGCTAGACCCAGAAGTAGGTTCTTCCCCAGAGTATCCAGGTAAGAGTTGAGGAAAGTCAACATATTCAGTCAAGCTGTGGGGGCTAGGCAGAGAATCCACCCACTAGTGTAGCAATCAGTGAACCTCAGGGCCTGCTTATAGCAATTTATTATTCATAAACCATATTATCACTGAATTGTTAATCAAGAGAAATCATAAAACTTGTTAAATCATGAAGAACCTTGAAAGTATTTATCATATGCTAAAGAGTGACTTTAGCTTTGTATTAAATCCTGTCCTGAGGGCAAGGAATGTAATGCAGCTTTTAAAATTTCACATTCTTCAAACTATATATGAAGGCTCAGGTTGGCTAAGGGTGTGTGATAACATAGAGTCATGACAAGCAAATTTCCTCTTTGGAGGGATACATTTTCTTCAGTGGTGGGGGCAAGACATTGTAGAGGCAGTGTGAGCTATTAGGAAACTTCCTGTTTTTTCGATACACTTTCAGAATTTTTGAAAGAATTCAACTTATTTCATATGTGGGGTCAGTGTGCTGCTAGCTAGCCATAAGTCAGTTAAATAACATTAGGGTTTCTGAACTAAGGTTCCTGATACTCTTTATATTTCTTAGCTTTAACTATTTTAACAAGAAGTATCTGAGAAATGGTATCCCAATACTTTAAACTATGTAAATAAAAATGTCTTCCTCTACAATGATTAAACATTTAGATACATGATGTAAACACATTACACACTACCAACTTTAAAGAAGTTTGCACCCTTTTACCATCTTTAGCCTTGCCTAACACCTTTGATTTATTTAGCATGTTATATTGTTCAGGAATTTATTCACTGACTGCCATGTAAGCTCCTTTTGTGATACTTAGATTTCACATACGTACTGGATGGCATATGGTCTCAGTTATTCAGAAACTACATACAAACATGTGAGAAACATAAAATGTGATATATTTTATAAATATTGTGCCAAGATAAAAGACAGAAGTTTGTGATTTTTCATGCAGAGTCTTTTATATACTAAAGAAAATTATAGTTAAAAATGATTAACAGAGGGATTTTATTTTACTCTATTTGTTTTAAAAGTCAGAAGTGCTAATTTTTTAAATTCACTCTTATTACAAACATCATAATATAATGTATAAATTAACTTTTAATAACTGACACAAGAAGCAGAAAGCCAGTCTATTGTTCTTAAAGTATCCACTGGTCTTTAGTGTTTGAGAGTATGAAAATAAAAGGCTTTTTAAAATAATCAGTATTGTAGAAACACTAAAAGTTAATTTTCTAGTGCATTGATGATATCATGATTACCATGGGCAGAATGCACAAAGGAATGCATTTTAGATCAGTAGGTCAGTGAGAGTAGAATGGAGGAATTCTGGTTTGGTAGTATTTCTTACAGTAATTTTTAACTCCTTGGTAATTGGCTGCACATATTATGCTTTAACTAAATATTTATAATCACCAAAGATCCAAAAATAGAATCCATCAGTACATATATACAATTGTACATCAATACAGTACATAAAATTTGTATGTACACAGAAATTTCAGTTCACAGCAAGTATGGTTAATTATTAATCTTTAGGAGCTTTGGAATACTGCTTTGAAAGTTAGTAACTAGAGGATGAGAGTGAGAAGTCAGGCATGGACAATTTGAGTTTTAACTCTATACAGAGTAACTTTATACTTCATTTATTTACTTCTGCTTTTAATGAAGAACTTGTGTTATATTAAGTTTCTTCTTCTTAAGTGACAGTGTTGATGCCTTCCTTTCTAGGCTGTTTTCCATTTTAATATATTATATACAGCAAAGTAATAAAAGTAACATTAACACCTACAGTTATTTGTGTTAATAATAATAACAAGAAAAAGTAGATGAAAGGCATTTGCCTTATCTTACTTTAAGACTCACTGGTAACCCTGACTATAGATTAGATATGGGATGTTCCTGAAGTTTAAGGAGGTAAAGATTTTATCTTTAGCTTCTGTGAAAGTACAAAAATGGGAAATGGATGTAAATACAAAAATTTGAAGTAAAATAAAAAACAAACCTAGAAACTCAAAACCTACTAAAAATTGCAAAAGTATACAAGACTATGTCCAGGGACTCGTGACTGGATTAGCATGAATGGTGGGAGAATAACCTCACATACACTGTGGAGATCTTCAGTATGTCTCTTCCGTGTTGGTCTCGGAGAGCTTTGGTAGTGGCATGGTTTGGGGTACTCCATAAGATCATTTGAAGAGCTGTCATCCTGTATCCCACCAGAGTACTCTTTGATCATCTAAGATGTGGTTTAAGAAGCCATAAGTATAGTTGTGGTACCATTTCAGGAGGCACAGTAGTGTTTATCAGCAACTTTCTGCTGTTGCTTTGCAGACCTGCACTATGTAGAACCTCTGCATCCCTGGCAGTCTCTGCCTAGCTTCCAGTGGTTAGATACAACAGCCTCAAAATATACAAACTAGTTGTAGAAGCAGAACTACAGAAAGTCTCCCTATGTCCAGTGTCCAGTGGCAGATTCATGGGACAAGGCTTTCACAGTGACACAAGAATTACAGAGATGCCTGTGTGTGACATGAGCTTCACAGACCTGAAATAATGAGTCTCCAACCCCTTGTGCAGGGGTAGAATGAAATCATAGGGGTTGCACTACCTGAAGCTTTGAGGAAGTATCCTCAGCAACGTTGTGTTTTGGTGATGAGATAAGAAGAGTCTTTATTTGTAGCATTGAATATTATTTTCCAGTTGAGTTTTGGATGTCTCTGGGGGTCAAGTGACCCTTTGTTATTTCTTAATATTTTGATTTGGAATGGAAGTAATTCTCCTATGCCAATCCCACTTATAATTGTATTTTGGAAGGAGATTGCATGCTTACTTTTACAAGTTCACAGGAAGGGAGATTTTCTTTAGGATAAACTATGCATCATACTCATTATATGTGATAGAGAAGATACTCAGCTTTTCAGGTAGATGCTAGAGTGAACTTTGGAGTGAATGTAATTTGCTTGTGCAAAGGCCACAGATTTGTGGATTGAACCTGAATTATAGGGTTTCAGTGTGTCTTACAACGTTCATGTGTTGGGAATTTCAGCCCCAGTACAGACGAAACATAAGATAGAAACTTTAGAAAGTATTATTGTTTAGGTTGTGAAGGGTATGTTTCTACAACAGGTTAATGCTATAATTGAAATAATACTGATAGGTAGAGGAAAACCAAGAGGCTGCCTACTAGGTATCAAAAGGCAAAATCAACAAGAGTTGTGTGGCAGATTATCATGTGACTTTTAAAGCCTACGGTAAAGATGGTGGACCATTTTGAATCAGCTAAGGCCAACATGGCCCACCACAATGAAGATTAACTTTCCTTTGCCTCATTAAATGACATCTCATCATCATCAGCTGTACAAAATTAGTGGTTATCATTGTGCACTTGACATCAAGTTCCATAGTACTCAGCAACATCTCTAACGTAATCATGAGTAATCCTCTATTCCACTAAAGGTTTTCAACAAACTCCACAATGAGATATTTACTATGTACCATTACTTTGGAATTGTGTAGCCATCTAGCAGCCATGGAGAACTGGGTATACCTGAAAGGGAGGCTGGGAATGAAATAGGACAGGTAGGCAAGAGAAGAATGAAGCCAAGACAAGATTCCTGATCAAGGCTCAAAGTTTAATTTTCAGTTCTGTGTGCATATATAGGGGAAAACCCACAGACCCATCCTTTGTTTCAGCTGGTTTCTGTTGCTTTGTTTCAGCAGGAATCTGTTGCAAAACAAACTCAGCAGCTCAGTGGGAAGTCGCAAGGCAGGAGACTTCCACCTAGGTCAGAAGACTCCATCCTAGATGGGCTAGGTCAGTGGAAGACTAACTGTGGCAAACAATTAAGG
This sequence comes from Mus caroli, assembly GCF_978045245.1. NCBI lineage: Eukaryota > Metazoa > Chordata > Mammalia > Rodentia > Muridae > Mus > Mus caroli. The sequence continues at coordinate 150,433,397 of NW_028227258.1, read as the reverse complement.
TTTGATTAGCCTGCTCAAGGCTGGAGGGAAGGGCATAGAGTGGGTTTGCCTCCAATCGCTCTGTCATGTGTCTGGGTTTCTTTGATGAAGACAAACATATATACTGGATCAAATTCTCTATCTAATCTCTGTAGCCTTGGGCATTATTGGCTGGTAGAATAATCATAGAAATAAGAGTCTTATAGAAAGCTAAGTTTTCCTCCCCATCTTGACCTTAAAATTATCTTCATGGGATGACACATTAAGAAGGCTTACCATATGGAAATCTCAACTGCAGAAACTTCCTAAAATATGTACAGGGTAAAATAGTTTAAATGGAGTTTAATGGTCATATAATGGAGGGGCAGAGCCTCTCTGACTATTGTAGGCTACTAAGCAAAATCTCAGTGCCAGGTATTACCTACTTTTCATGTTTTTGGTCACTGGGGTGCCAAGGCCCAATCAAATGTTACAAGTTATTGCTGTTACCGTTGGTTAATCTCCAGAACTTGATACTAAGAGCATATTGCTAAAGACACACACACTTTAGTAATAGGACATGGAGAAATCAAGCTGACTTTGCTGGTAACTTCATCCTATTTTTTAGTTTTCACAGAGCTAAAAGCTACTTAGTACACTACCAGTAGAGGAACGTAATCAATAGTCTTACCCAGTTGTGAACCCAGAGAGCCACAATAACAACAAGCAATGCATGCTCACTGATGTAATATTTAAAGGAATGTGACAGGAGTAACCAATAGCTTTCTGCTTGATTTTAAAGCCTGCAAGTCCAGGGATAATAATAAAAGAGGACAACTGCAGGCTGACAGCATTTGTTGGTCATTTAAGTTGAACACATGGACTTATGGTGGCTAAAACTACTACATATACACGATCTTCAAAAGATCAAACCATTCAAACTCCCAGCAGAAGTTATGAAGTCCCATCTCTAGATGAGGATCCACTGGAAAATGGAGGGTTTCTGAATGAAGGAGAGACAAATTTTTTAGGTTGGCAGAATCTGTAAGACTGCCTGTGCTCCAGTAGACAGTCTTACACGTGCACATAAATAAAGCTCTAAGTTGGTTCTGTGTGGTTTAAAAAAGAGATTATGAATGTTGGAAGGGAAAATTAGTGGGGCCAGTAGGGGAGAAATTGGAAGGTACATGGATTTGATTGAAGCACATTGCATTCATGTTTGTAGTTCTCAAATAATAAAACAATTTTAAAGATAGAAGGTTTACCTGCTGCTGAGGACCAAGTCTGGAACTTGCTCTCCTCCCAGAATTATGGAAAATAATTATCTGTTCATTACAAGTTATAGAGGCCAACAACACAAAAGTGATAAGGCTAACTGTATAGTAAAGAGAAACCCACAATTTTTAGCTCTGAGGATACACAGCACAATTAAAGTGTGTGCTAAAATAAGTGAGAAACAATGTGGGCGTATGGCACAGAATCCACAGGCTAAACAACACAGCACTTCTTTATTCTTCTGCGATAAAAGAAGAGTTGGTAAAAAAGATTTTGTTCAACTGTTGTGTTAGACATGCTTTATGTACATTAATATAGCAGAGAACTGATAATATATGTATTTTAGAAATATTTGATTGGTTGGTTAGCTATTTGAATGGTAATGTGTTCTTAGACAAAGCAATCAAATTTCATTGTTAGCAGTTTGCAAGGAAGAGAGGCAGGGTTAAATTCACAAGGGCCAGCTCTGTGTAAATGGTCAATTTGTTTCCATGGTAACTGGCTGGCTGAGTAAACTATAAATTTATAGGTGTTGGTTTGTGCACTCTTAAGGAATCTGTAAGTGATTGTTTCTATAAATATTGTTTCAATCTCTTAGATAAGTACAGGTCTGAAGATAAATTTAGGGTAGAGAGAGTTTTTGAATTATATAAATAGTTGTTCAAATTGACACTCTTTTTGCATTTTTACATTGTTTTCTATATTAAATATTATTTTATTGTGGTTTCAAGTCTTTTAATTATAAAGAGGAGTGCTGCCACATCTGTTCTCAAAGCATTCATTTCAATGAGTACCTTGGCCACAGGTGCTGCTGTTGTTCTCAGTAAAGCAGAAAGCTGATGCAGTTAATACAGCCCATTACCTTCCTCTCAGCACTACCCCAACAACCTATTTTAGCAGACACAGAGGATTTTAAAAACTGATATGGAGGAGACACTTTCAAATCCCAGCTCAGGTTCAGAAACTTGATGGAATCTTAGATGAACATATTTGTATCTTTTACTTAGAGCAATGGGGAGTTTTTATTTTTTTTTCTTACAAAATAAAGTACATAGTTATTTTATTTTTAAATTGTAATTTATTCCTTTATACCTTTTTTGTCCTGAAAACTAATGTCTAGAAATTGATTTAAATCAGTCAATATCTGAGGTCTTCTTCACTTCTCGTTTCTTTTAGGGATTTTACAGAGTATTTTCTTAATTTTGGATTCTGTTCAAAGTGGCATGCATTTCTTCCTTCTCCTCCATGCCCACCAGTCTCCTGATGAGGTGAGAAGATTGTAATATTCCCATTGATGGAAAGGGGAATTCTATAACCCGGGCAGTTTCCTGGCTGTGCACGAGTGTGCATATAGCCAAGTGATAGAGTGCTTGAGAATTGCTTTCACCGTGTGCAGGATTGAGATTAGAATAATAAGTTCATCATTATCATTATTATTTCTATTAATATTTATACAGCACCTTTACTAGGAGAAGTTCAAGAAACTATGAATTTTAAATTATCCAGTGGGCCCAGTTCTTAACTGCATCCCTACATACTGGGTAAGACACAAAATTAATAATGCATCAAAATGACATGTATTGCTAGAGAAATCTAATTCTGTTGCTGCTTAGCGCTAGTCTGTTATTGGAAAGTGGCGCTATATATTTCCCTGGAACGTGAGATAATCATTAGTATTTCAATACCAAGGTCCATTTGCTATTTATTTAAGATTAGCTCCAGGTGACAGGTTATTCAAATTAAAGGAGAAATAAACTGAAGTGTAAGTACAAACAAAAAATAATGCTTTGCATAAACATTCTAAACTAAATTTTTTCAAAAGAAAATATCACTACTATTTGTCTACAAAGCTTTATAAATACTGTATTTGCTTTATGCTCAGTATATAAATGTAAATATATCAGACTGAATTTTCATGGTACTTTAGAGTGAACAAAACCGGATTAAGTGTTCTGTAATTGGGCTTATGATATAGATGGGGAATTCTTAGCATGAATTTGCAATTCTTAGCATGGTTTATCTTGTTCTACTCTCCTGATATAAAATTATAACATAGTATAAAAATAACAGAGCTTTGAACTTAATGGAGATATTAAAAATATTAATTTCCCCAAGAGTAGTTCATTATAAGTCTACTTTGGGAAGTTAAAAAATAACATTAATTATAGTAGGTTTCAATACAGGATCAAATATTTTAGGTCTGATATAACACATGTTTTTTAAGACTGATATTTCTGGTTTTTTGTTTGTTTGTTTGTTTTTTGCTTTTTTTTTTTTTTTTTTTTTTCGAGACAGGGTTTCTCTGTATAGCTCTGACTTTCCTGAAACTCACTTTGTAGACCACGAACTGAACTCAGAAATCTTCCTGCCTCTTCCTCCTGAGTGCTGGGATTAAAGGCGTGTGCCACCACACCCAGCTTCTGTTAATTTTTTAAAAGGTGTATTAAGTTAATGATTTGAAAGTTTATTTCCATTTAGACTATTTACATATGTGAAGATATTCAAAATAACATAAAAAACTGCTGTGTAAGTCCAGATACTTATTTTACTTTTTCTTTTGGAAGATAATTTTGAAATTATATTTATTTATTTTTTATTTATTTTTATTTATTTATTTATTTTTTAATTAGGTATTTTCCTCAATTACATTTCCAATGCTATCCAAAAAGTCCCCAATACACTCCCCCCCCCCCCCAGTCCCTCACCCACCCACCCCCACCCCTTGGCCCTGGCATTCCCCTGTACTGGGGCATATAAAGTTGGCAAGTCCAATGGGCCTCTCTTTCCAGTGATGGCTGACTAGGCCATCTTTTGATACAAATGCAGCTAGAGTCAAGAGCTCTGGGGTACTGGTTAGTTCATAATAATGATCCACCTTTGGGGTTGCAGTTCCCTTTAGCTCCTTGGGTACTTTCTCTAGCTCCTCCATTGGGGGCCCTGTAATCAATCTAATAGCTGACTGTGAGCATCCACTTCTGTGTTTGCTAGGCCCCGGCATTATCTCACAAGAGACAGCTATATCTGGGTCCTTTCAGCAAAATCTTGCTAGTGTATGCAATGGTGTCAGCGTTTGGAAGCTGATTATGGGATGGATCCCTGGATATGGCAGTCTTTAGATGGTCCATCCTTTCTTCACAGCTCCAAACTTTATCTCTGTAACTCTTTCCATGGGTGTTTTGTTCCCAATTCCACTAAGGGGCACAGTGTCCACACTTTGGTCTTTGTTCTTCTTGAGTTTCATGCGTTTAACAAATTGTGTCTTATATCTTGGGTATCCTAAATTTTTGGGCTAACATCCACTTATCAGTGAGTACATATTGTGTGAGTTCCTTTGTGAATATGTTACCTCACTCAGGATGATGCCCTCCAGATCCATCCATTTGCTTAGGAATTTCATAACTTCATTCCTTTTAATAGCTGAGTAGTACTCCATTGTGTAAATGTACCACATTTTTTGTATCCATTCCTCTGTTGAGGGGCATCTGGGTTCTTTCCAGCTTCTGGCTATTATAAATAAGGCTGCTATGAACAAAGTGGAGCATGTGTCCTTCTTACAGGTTGGAACATCTTCTGGATATATGCCCAGGAGAGGTATTGCTGGATCTTCTGGTAGTATTATGTCCAATTTTCTGAGGAACCGCCAAACTGATTTCCAGAGTGGTTGTACCAGCTTGCAATCCCACCAACAATGAAGGAGTGTTCCTCTTTCTCCACATCCTCGCCAGCATCTGCTGTCACCTGAATTTTTGATCTTTCTGACTGGTGTGAGGTAGAATCTCAGGGTTGTTTTGAGTTGCATTTCCCTGATGATTAAGGATGTTGAACATTTTTTCAGGTGCTTCTCTGCCATTCGGTATTCCTCAGGTGAGAATTCTTTGTTCAGTTCTGAGCCCCATTTTTTAATGGGGTTATTTGACTTTCTGGAGTCCACCTTCTTGAGTTCCTTATATATATTGGATATTAGTCCCCTATCTGATTTAGGATAGGTAAAGATCCTTTCCCAATCTGTTGGTGGTCTTTTTGTCTTATTGACGGTGTCTTTTGCCTTGCAGAAGCTTTGCAACTTTATGAGGTCCCATTTATGGATTCTCGATCTTACAGCTCAAGCCTTTGCTGTTCTATTCAGGAATTTTTCCCCTGTACCCATATCTTCGAGGCTTTTCCCTACTTTCTCCTCTATAAGTTTCAGTGTCTCTTTGTTTATGTGGAGTTCCTTAATCCACTTAGATTTGACCTTGGTACAAGGAGATAGGAATGGAACAATTCACATTCTTCTGCATGATAACCACCAGTTGTGCCAGCACCATTTGTTGAAAATGCTGTCTTTTTTCCACTGGATGGTTTTTGCTCCCTTGTCAAAGATCAAGTGACCATAAGTATGTGGGTTGATCTCAGGGTCTTCAATTCTGTTCCATTGGTCTACTTGTCTGTCGTTATACCAGTACCATGCAGTTTTTTATCACAATTGCTCTGTAGTACAGCTTTAGGTCAGGCATGGTGATTCCACCAGAGGTTCTTTTATCCTTGATAAGAGTTTTTGCTATCCTAGGTTTTTTGTTGTTCCAGATGAATTTGCAGATTGCCCTTTCTAATTCGTTGAAGAATTAGAAAGTTGGAATTTTGAAGGGGATTGCATTGAATCTGTAGATTGCTTTTGGTAAGATAGCCATTTTTACAATGTTGATCCTGCCAATCCATGAACATGGGAGGTTTTTCCATCTTCTGAGATCTTCTTAAATTTCTTTCTTCAGGGACTTGAAGTTCTTGTCATACAGATCTTTCACTTCCTTAGTTAGAGTTACGCCAAGGTATTTTATATTTTTTGTGACTATTGAGAAGGGTGTTGTTTCCCTAATTTCCTTCTCTGCTTGTTTATCCTTTGTGTACAGAAAGGCCATTGACTTGCTTGAGTTAATTTTATATCCAGCTACTTCACCGAAGCTATTTATCAGGCTTAGGAGTTCTCTGCTGGAATTTTTAGGGTCACTTATGTATACTATCATATCATCTGCAAAAAGCGATATTTTGACTTCTTCTTTTCCGATCTGTATCCCCTTGATCTCCTTTTGTTGTCTAATTGCTCTGGCTAGGACTTCAAGTACAATGTTGAATAGTTAGGGAGAGATTGGGCAGGCTTGTCTAGTCCCTGATTTTATTGGGATTGCTTCCAGCTTCTCACCATTTACTTTGATGTTGGCTACTGGTTTGCTGTATATTGCTTTTATCATGGTTAGGTATGGGCCTTGAATTCCTGATCTTTCCAAGACTTTTATCATGAATGGGTGTTGGATTTTGTCAAATGCATCTAACGAGATGATCATGTGGTTTTTGTCTTTGAGTTTGTTTATATAATGGATTACATTGATGGATTTTCGTATATTGAACCATCCTTAGATCCCTGGGATGGATCCTACTTGGTCAGGATGGATGATTGTTTTCATGTGTTCTTGAATTCGGTTAGCGAGAACTTTATTGAGGATTTTTGCATCAATATTCATAAGGGAAATTGGTCTGAAGTTCTCTATTTTTCTTGGGTCTTTATGTGGTTTAGGTATCAGAGTAATTGTGACTTCATAGAATGAGTTGGGTAGAGTACCTTCTGATTCTATTTTGTGGAATAGTTTGTGAAGAACTGGGATTAGTTCTTCTTTGAAGGTTTGATAGAACTCTGCACTAAACCAATCTGGTCCTGGGCTTTTCTTGGTTGGGAGACTATTAATGACTGCTTCTATTTCTTTAGGGGATATGGGACTGTTTAGATCATTAACCTGATCTTGATTTAACTTTGGTACCTGGTATCTGTCTAGAAACTTGTCCATTTCATCCAGGTTCTCCAGTTTTGTTGAGTATAGCCTTTGGAGAAGGATCTGATGGTGTTTTGGATTTCTTCAGGGTCTGTTGTTATGTCTCCCTTTTCATTTTTGATTTTGTTAATTAGAGTACTTTCCCTATGCCCTCTAGTGAGTCTGGCTAAGGGTTTATCTATCTTGTTGATTTTCTCAAAGAACCAGCTCCTCAATTGGTTGATTCTTTGAATTGTTCTTCTTGTTTCCACTTGGTTGATTTCACCCCTGAGTTTGATTATTTCTTGCCTTCTACTCCTCTTGGGTGAATTTGCTTCCTTTCGTTCTAGAGCTTTTAGGTGTGTTGTCAAGCTGCTAATGTGTGTCCTCTCTAGTTTCTATTTGGAGGCTCTCAGAGCTATGAGTTTTCCTCTTAGAAATGCTTTCAATGTGTCCCATAGGTTTGGGTATGTTGTGGCTTCAATTTCATTAAACTCCAGAAAGTCCTTAATTTCTTTCTTTATTCCTTCCTTGACCAAGGTATCATTGAGAAGAGTGTTGTTTAGTTTCCACGTGTGTGTTGGCTTTCTATTATTTATTTTGTTATTGAAGATCAGTCTTAGTCCATGGTGATCTGATAGGGTGCATGGGACAATTTCAATATTTTTGTATATATTGAGGCTTGTTTTGTGACCAATTATGTCGTCAATTTTGGAGAAGGTACTGTGAGGTGCTAAGAAGAAGGTATATCCTTTCGTTTTAGGATAAAATGTTCTGTAGATATCTGTCAGATCCATTTGTTTCATAACCTCTGTTAGTTTCACTGTGTCCCTGTTTAGTTTCTGTTTCCATGATCTGTCCATTGGTGAAAGTGGTGTGTTGAAGTCTCCCACTATTATTGTGTGAGGTACAATGTGTGCTTTGAGCTTTACTAAAGTTTCTTTCATGAATGAGGCTGCCCTTGTATTTGGAGCATAGATATTCAGAATTGATAGTTCCTCTTGGAGGATTTTACCTTTGATGAGAATGAAGTGCCCTTCCTTGTCTTTTTTGAAGACTTTGGGTTGGAAGTCAATCTTATCAGATATTATAATGGCTACTCCAGCCTGTTTCTTCCTACCATTTGCTTGGAAAATTGTTTTCCAGCCTTTCATTCTGAGGTAGTGTCTATCTTTTTCTCTGAGATGAGTTTCCTGTAAGCAGCAAAATGTTGGGTCCTGTTTCTGTAGCCAGCCAGTTATTCTATGTCTTTTTATTGGGGAGTTGAGTCCATTGATATTAAGAGATATTAGGGAGAAGTAATTGTTGCTTCCTTTTATTTTTGTTGTTAGAGATGATGTTCTGTTTTTATGGCTGTCTTCTTTTAGGTTTGTTGAGGGATTACCTTCTTTCTTTTTCTAGGACGTGGTTTCCGTTTTTGTATTGATTTTTTTCTGTTATTATCCTTTGAAGGGCTGGATTCATGGAAAGATAATGTGTGAATTTGGTTTTATTGTGGAATACTTTGGTTTCTCCTTCTATGGTAATTGAGAGTTTGGCTGGGTATAGTAGCCTGGGCTGGAAATTGTGTTCTCTTAGTTTCTGTATAACATCTTTCCAGGCCCTTCTGGCTTTCATAGTCTCTGGTTAAAAATCCGGTGTAATTCTGACAGGCTTGCCTTTATAAATTACTTGACATTTTTCCCTTACTGGTTTTAGTATTCTATCTTTATTTAGTGCATTTGTTCTTCTGATTATTATGTGTCGGAAGGAATTTCTTTTCTGGTCCAGTCTATTTGGAGTTCTGTAAGCTTCTTGTATGTTCATGGGCATCTCTTTCTTTAGGATTGGGAAGTTTTCTTCTATAATTTTGTTGAATATATTTGCTGGTCCTTTGAGTTGAAAATCTTCATTCTCATCTACTCCTATTATCCGTAGGTTTGGTCTTCTCATTTTGTCCTGGATTTCCTGGATATTTTGAGTTAGGATCTTTTTGGATTTTGTATTTTCTTTGATGGTCGTGCCGATGTTCTCTATGGAGTCTTCTGCACCTGAGATTCTCTCTTCCATCTCTTGTATTCTGTTGCTGATGCTCGCATCTATGGTTCCAGATTTCTTTCCTAGTGTTTCTATCTCCAGTATTGCCTCAACTTGGGTTTTCTTCATTGTCTCTACTTCCCTTTTTAGGTCTTGGATGGTTTTATTCAATTCCATCACCTGTTTGGTCTGGTTTTCCTGCAATTCTTTAATGGATTTTTGTGCTTCCTCTTTAATGTCTTCTACCTGTTTAGCAGTGTTCTCCTGCAATTCTTTAAGGGATTTTTGTGCTTCCTCTTTAATGTCTTCTACCTGTTTACCAGTGTTCTTTTGTATTTCTTTAAGTGTGTTATTAAAGTCCTTCTTAATGTCCTCTTCCATCATCGTGAGATATGCTTTTAGATCCGGGTCTAGCTTTTCCGGTGTGATGGGGTGCCCTGTACTAGGCGAAGTGGGAGTGCTGGGTTCTGATGATGGTGAGTGGTCTTGGTTTCTGTTAGTAAGATTCTTACATTTCCCTTGTGCTGGTCAGATCGGAAGAGGCTTGTGGCCCTACTCAGGCCGGTTTTCTGCCTCCCCAACCAAAGTAGTCTCAGGTCCCGCGCGATTGGACTGGAGCAGAAGCTGTGTTCCACTCACCAGAAGTCTCAAAATCCTGTGGCGGGTGTCGTGGGTAGCTGGCGGGTGTCAGCCGACCCTGTGCTCTAGCTACCCAGGTGCTGGTCAGACCGGAAGAGGCTTGTGGCCCTACTCAGGCTGGTTTTCTGCTTCCCTAACTAATGCAGTCTCAGATCCCGTGCACAATTGGATTGGAGCAGAAGCTGTGTTCCACTCACCAGAAGTCTTAAGATCCTGTGGCGGGTGTTGTGGGTAGCTGGCGAGTGTCAGCCCGAAATTATATTTATGTACAGAAAACTTAGTGTAGGTTTAATCCAGTTTAGAGTCGAGTTTTTTAACCTCTGCCTTTTCCAGCTTGGCAATGCAAGCCACAGACTTAGGACCCAGGACCTTGCCTCCCCAGTGGCAGCAGATCTCGTCATATCTGTTATTATAGTTAGTCCCAATATCTTCCACCATCTTAGCCAGAGCTCCCTTGTCTTTTGAGCTAACCTGTGTGAAGGCAACAGTGGTGCATGTCTTTCTGTGAACCAGGCACCCTAGCCTGGCCTTTCCTTTGACGATGCAGTAGGGCACCCCCATCTTTTGACTCAGGGTAGGCAGGAAAACCACCAGCTCAGTAGGGTCTACATCATGGGCAATCACCACCAGCTGAGCCTTCTTGTTCTTCACCAAGGTGGTGCCTGTATTGACTCATGCTTGGAGGACAGGTAGTCTCTCAGTTGGGACGTCCCCTTTGCTAGCACCTTTTTTCTCAGCACGGGCCAGTAGCCTTTGCCTCTTCTCTTGCTTTGTCTCTGGCCTGTACTTGTGGGCAAGCTTAAGCAGCTTTTTTGCTGTTTGCAGAACCAGGTCCTTGGTGAACTGGTTAATGGCAGGAGGCACTTTGAGCACCTTATAGAAGATAGCTCTTTGCTGCTGCAGCCTGATGTAGCAGGGACATTTGATGAAGTATGTTAGATCTCTTTTGGCTGAAATTCTTGGGCCTTTTCTCAAAGGATTGACCACGTTTTTGGCTCCTGTTTCTTGACTATGGCCAGGGCTGGGGCCACCTTGTTCCCCTTAGCCTTTTTTCCTTTGGGCATCTTGATCAGCTGGAGGAGAGCCCAGATAATTTTAAAAGTTACATTAGAAGAAAGACAATTCTAATAACAAAACAGCCTACTAAAGGCAATAATTTTGCAAGAGTCCAGAAGAACAGAGGGAGTGGTGTGGACTGAGATACTAGAATACAATATTGACACTGCATACTGAGATACTGCATGCAATATTGGTATAGCTTCAATACTTCAGTTAATAAACGAGTTCTCAAAAAATAAAAATTAAAAATCCAACAAAACAACAACCTTTTTCTAATTAAAAAGAAGTTGAAACTGGAGAAATAAATTTTCAACAAGACCACAATTCAGGTATTTGGTAGAAAAGTATGTAGTTATTTTTAAAAAATTAAGTTCAAATACTCTGGCTTTCCTTGTCAAGCATATAGATAGCATGGTAGATTCTGATATAAGTTTAACATATTTTGAGGGCTTGCTTCTCAAAAACCAAAATGCAGAAACACTAATACAGCATGTGTTCTAATGCACGACACTACTATTTCATGGTGTGAAGTCATTACGATCTTCTACGTTTTCGAATGTTTTTCCTGTTATACATCACTCTCACAGTGGGATTGATTGCCTGACCATTTTGCATTTATATAAACAGTTGTGGTTTCCAGGAGTTGTCTATAGGAACAGACCCAATTGCAAACACCATGAGTGCCTCTGCAGCTCATTGAGTACTGGGGTCTGGAGGAGCTCCCTTTGTTTGATTGCTGTACATTTCTTCCCAGTCAGAGCATGGCAAACTGCAGCTCCCTTTCTGTCACAGACATTATCAGCTCTCATGTAGAAATGAAGCAGTAAGACTAAAGCTTTAGGTGTCAACATTTGAATTTTCATATAAGAATTTAATCCTTGTTGTTAAATGTTTTAGGTATTGAGGAACCATCCCAATCAATAAGGCAGCGATAGGAATTTTTACTCCTGCACAAGTTAGACACTAGAAATGTGGTCTCTAGCCTCTGAGCATGCACACACACACACATACACACACACACACACAAATTGAAATTCACACTAGTATCTACACATGTTGCCACAGAATACAATAGTTCATTTCTTCCTCCTTTGAGTTTTGTCAGGGCAAAATATTTGGGAAAAAATTGTTTCATTAAAACTTTCTCATATATACATCTCCTTCATTGCTTTTCCCACATCCTCCTCTCTGCTCTTCTGTCTGCAGCCCTTCCTGCACACAATACCCCTGATGCTTTCATATATTTGTGCAGTGTATTATTCCTATTCATACTTTCTTATATATGTGAAATGTCATGTATATATATATATAAATACAATACTCTACCTATTTGAAGGTGACACTTTGCATCCTTTCCCTCATAACTCTATCATTCTTTCCATTTCAATCTCTTTGGAACCCTGTGCTCTTCACATTGTCCCATTTCAGTTTCATAACACACACATATTGATACAAATTGATATAACATCATTCTGAGTCTAAGTCACAGTCATCTCCAGTTCCATTCATTTTTCTGCAAATGACATAGTTTCGTTCAATTTTAGGCTCAGTAGCTCTCTATAGTGTGATATACCATGCCTTCTTTATCCATTTATTTGTTGATGGTAGGTATCTATGCTAATTCCTTGTTTGGTTATTGTGAATCTTTCACCAATCAACAGGAACAAATATTAGAGACCTGGCCTTAAAGCTTACTAATGTGCATATGCAAAATCAATTTGCAAAGAGTACTATTAAGCATGCTCACCACTACACTGCACAAGGCCATCTAAAGTCAATCACTTGCAAAGGAGAAGAGACAGTCAATACTGTGAAAATCTGATTTTTTTAAATTAATAACTCTTAGTAATATAAGCATGTTTAGGAATGCCATGAGTGGATTTATGAGTGTTTATAATATATAGAATTGCTAAACTTCATTTTAAAAGTTTAGAGCATTATCTTAAACCAAGTGCAAAAGTCCACCGTTTGTGAGGAGAGTAAATGGGAGTGTTGGAGTAGTTAAGAGATTGCTAGAATAGTACATGTTAAAAATGATGGTGACTTGAACAAGAGCCACAGCAGTAGCCTTGATGAGAAATAGATGGATTGTGGATTTATTTTTAATGTGGTTGCAACAAAATTTATTGATGATTTCATCTCTGAGAGATTTGATGGTGCATTAAAGATTGCAGGCAAAGATTCAGAATTCCCTGAGTAGTGAGGTGAATCAAGCTATGAAAAACCAGGAGAAGGAGAAAGAAGACAGTTGTTTAGAACTTATTTAAAACAAAACAAAACAAAACAAACAAACAAACAAACAAACAAACACCAACTAAGTCATCATCTTTTGTCAAAAAGCATACCAAGCAGGCAATGGAAGATACTGACCAGATAGATCACTTGCTGTTCTGTAATGATGACTACAGAGATAACATACAAAGGCTCCTGAGTACAGGCAGTTCCTAGAGAACTGAGTACAAATGAGATTGAGAAAGATGGCTGAAATCCAGGGCCTGGGTATCTCAAAATTCAGACAGAATGGCAAGGGAGAATGGTGAGTAGGCATTAGAACTCAGAGGTGATGCTGAAGAGATTAGTGGTGTTTTTATTTCAGTACAAAGGATTGAATTCTAAAACCTAAATATGCTATGCAAGCACACTGCCATGGAGCTATAGCCCAAGGTCTTCTTTTAAATTTTCATTTTATTTTGAGATAGAATCTCTAAGAAGCTCAGGGTGGACTAAATTTGTAATTTCTGATTTGGCTTTGTGAGTAGCTGTATTACAGGCCAGTACTACCAGGACCATCTTGAGAAATTATCAATGACAAAATTAAGAAAACATTAGAAAAAGTTGAAATTGGGCAACTGGCATAAATACCCATAAGTTAAGTGAGGAAATGCATGTGAAAAGTATCCGTGGTATTTGGTAACAAGAGAGTCTTTGTGACTTGACTGATAACCAATAGTTTAGCAATTAACAATTTATCAGCTTGGTTCATGACACCATGTCCTATGGCATAAAGTAGAGTAAATGAAAAATAAAAAGCAAAGGATGAAAAAGAATCCCCCAAATACTGACAATTCTTCTCTACTGCCTATTTTATGCTTGTGTGTAAATATGGTTCTCAATTTATTTGTCAACTGACCATTGAACTGATCTAATAGACACAAGATAAAGATGTACCAGGAGACTCTGCTTCATGAAAGGAATTGCTGTCTAGCTGTGGAGAGCACTTCAGAGGCTGTCTCCAACTGTTAGTCTCTCCAATCAGAAGGAGAGAATGCCTCAACAAAGCAGTGCCCACTGCAGAGAAACTAAAGTTTAGAGGCTGACTCAGGTGAGAGATTAAATACATGCTTATTTTGGCTAGATTAGGGAACACTGTGTTGGCAATAGTCACTCAAAACTCGCTAGTTGGGCTGGACAGATGGCTCAGTATACAAGAGCCCTTGCTACTCTTACAGAGAGAGGACCTTAGTTCAGTTCACAGAACATACATCTAGCTTGCAACTGTCTGAATCTCCAATTTCAAGAGCTGTAACTCCCTTTTCTGGTCTCTTGAAGCACCCTCTCTATAATACAAACATATATAGTTGAGGATAATAAAAATAAACTAAAAATCCTCTTTCCTGATAATGTTAAAGGCACAGTATTCCTGCAACATAGTTTGCATAAATTTGGAAATGTTTTAATGTATTATTTGAGAATGTTATATATGTCTATAATAAAAAATGATAATATCCTTTCCCTAATTACCTTCTACAACTTTGCCTTAAAATCCCACCCACAATCTATCTCTTAACCACATCTTTTCATTTTTATTGTTATCCATTTGTCCTTTTTTAAAAAAATTAGATATTTTCTTCATTTACATTTCGAATGTTTCCCTTTCCTAGTTTCCTCTCTGAAAATCCCCTATACCGTCCCCCTGCCCTGCTTCCCAACCCACCCACTCTCACTTTCTGGCCCTGGCATTCCTTTGTACTGGGACATAGAATCTTCACAAGACCAAGGGCCTCTTCTCCCATTGATGGTTGACTAGGCCATCCTCTGCTACATATGCAACTAGACACACAAGCCATGGGAGGTACTGGTTAGTTCGTATTGTTTCTCCTATAGGGTTGCAGACCCCTTTAGCTCCTTGGGTACTTTCTCTAGCTCCTTCATTGGGGGCCCTGTGTTCCATCCAATAAATGACTGTGAGCATCAACTTCTGTATTTGCCAGGCACTGGCATAGCCTCACAAGAGATAGCTATGTCAGGGTCCTTTCAGCAAAATCTTGCTGGCATATTCAATAGTGTCTGGGTTTGGTGGCTGATTATGGGATGGATCCCCGGGTGCGGTAGTCTCTGGATGGTCCTTCCTTCTATCTCAGCTCTGAACTTTGTCTCTGTAACTCCTTCCATGGGTATTTTGCTCCCCATTCTAAGAAGGAATGAAGTATCCACACTTTGGTCTTCCTTCTTCTTGATTTTCATGTTTTACAAATTGTATCTTGGGTATTCCAAGTTTCTGGGCTAATATCTACTTATCAGTGACAGCATATCATGTGTGTTCTTTTGTGATTGTGTTACCTCACTCAGGATGATATCCTCCAGATCTATCCATTTGCCTAAGAATTTCATAAATTTGTTATTTTTAATAGCCAAATAGACTGGAGCAGAAAAGAAATTCTTCCAGACACATAATAATCAGAACAATAAATCCACTAAATAAAGATATGATATTAAAAACTTCTTTTCATTTTTAAAAACTAACTCACTTAACACTGCTAGTGATTCTCACATGTGTATGTATGTGGGGCCATCTATAGGAGTGTGAGCAGCCTGCTAGTGATCACACCCCAATGAGGAGTGATTCTTCCTCCCCCCACCAGCACCTATCCACATACAATAGCATCTCAGTTAGGATTGGTAACTGTGAAGCACCGCTTCGACTTATGATAGAATTTTTGCTGGATTGATATCTTCCAAATCTTGTGTAGGTATCTACAGATGTGATTTTTATCAATGTATATTTTAGGTCTTGTACAGAGGTAGTAATTCACAGCTCTACTCCTCTTCCACTAGTACATATATTCTTCCTGCATACTTTTCAGTGATGTTTCTTACAGTAGGAGAGGAGAGGATCAGAAAGGTGTACCACTTAGGACCTCACCTTCATAGTCATTCCCCATCAGTTCGTTGACCATCTATGAGTCTCTGCAGTGGCTGTTACCCACCTACTCTAGTCTTCTTCTTTCTGAATACTCCTGATGTCATCTCATTTTATAGAATTGGTCTGGATGAAACACTCTGTAGCACCAGTACCTGCCATTGAAGATCTGAACCTGTGATAGTCACTATGATTCCATATTATACCTGCTTGCTTCTGGCTCATTAGTGTGGACACAGAGAACAGAGGTCCAGCGTATTCCAGAAGTGGAGAGAGCATAATTTGAAGCACTTCTTTAGACTTCCCTCCTCTGGACTGTCATTCCCTTTAATAAGCATATAAAGATATAACAATAGAACTTTTCAAAAATTGTCCATTAGTTTCTCATATTCAAATATTTTTTCCTGATTCTGTCAGTTCTCTAGTGTTATATTTAGGTGAGAGAGAGAGAGAGAGAGAGAGCATGTGGTCTGGATTAGTTTCTCTATTTCTGTGAAACCATTAGTAGGGAATTAAAATTGTTACAAGATCGTTACATAGTCTTGATGCAGCAGGAGGTTTGCATACATTTTTCAAACTTCCATCATGAACACACAAAGAAGACTTTGGGATAAAGTACTGAAATTAGAAGTGCTCCTTCTTATATGTTATGAACCGAAGCTCTACACTGCTTCCCTCTACCTGAACAGTAGTCTTAATGGTTATTTGCCTAAAGAAGCAGGCTAAGGGAGAATCTGTTTGATAGCAGTAAAAACATAATTGGATAATTTGAAGTAACCTCATTTGAAGTTAACATTTGTGTTTTGTTGTTGTGTTATCAAGAGAATATTGCCATAAAAGTGGAATGTGACATCTAAGGTATAATGGTTAGGCTACAAAATAGGTATTTCATGAAACTGAAGGGGCTCTCTTTAAGAATATACTCTTTAGTAAGTCTCTAACTCTGTCATTAACCCCAGCCTGGCATTTTGGATTCTTAGTGTAAAATGTGCAATCACTTGATAAAAGTGTTAGGAAAGCATCTAAAACATTGATGCAAACTTTTTTGTTGTTGTTGTTGTTTTGTAAATGCGAAGGATAGGAGTGCGAAAACAATACACTCCTTGCCTTATTTAAATTCACATGAGTGAGTATCATGGAGCCAATTCTGGTGAACAAGGCTGAGAGTTAACACCAGGTGTTCTCTTTAAATGAGATGGGCATGCCATTTAAATATTGTTAGGAGTCAGGCAAATGCGCTGAACTAAGACTCTGCCTTTCTGATTATTCCAATTAAGCAGGCCTGCTATTTAACAGGGTAATGAAGAACTGGAACCTTTTTAATTGGGGCACTCAATTAATTTCTTAGTCCACTCTGTTCAGCAAATTGTAGCATAAAAGTTTCTTTTTCTCTCACTATTCTAGTTTTGCCAGTATGGATCTTAGACCTTGATAATTACTTGTTTGGCAGTGATATCTATTTGCCATGGTGCTGCCAAGGTAAATATCAGCAGGGAGAATATGTAGCTGTGAGTTTTGAACAGAAATTCATTCTCAGTACTCCTTAGTCCTATTCAATAAACCAATATCCTGATGCTGATTTCAAATTTTGCTCCCTAGTCCTGTGTACAAAATGTTAACTATGCTTAGGTGAGAGACGATTTTCATTTTCCTTCTATGAATATTTGCATTTAAAACCCTGAACAGATAGTATTTGCTAGTAACGAAAGACACAAACTTGATTTTAAATAACATCATTTTTTATAATTGGCATATATAAATGAAGGCAACAAAAGGGAGTTTTAGGATCAGGAACTGGGAGAATAACTCCTTTGAAAGTAGGCTCTTGAGATAAGGAGCTGAGGAGCTAGATTTGCCTCTTTACACAAATTGTTTTGATATTGATAGTACTGACATTTTGTTGCCCTCCCCATTTCCATGGAGGTGGGGGGATGTCTGTTATCTGTCTGCTTATCTTACAGTAAACATAGATAATGAACACAGAGAATACTACAGTTATAGACATTCTAACTATCCTACTTTTAAAAACAATGCTGAATGGAGCTCTGTGCCCATGTGTTGGGGTGAAGTCACCTCTTGGTTTCTAGGCAGCATCTCTTGTCCGTGGTGGGAAGTCAGGAACTCCAGGCTCAGCAGTGCTATTTTTGCAATATGACATTATTCCTTCAACGGTTTCCATGCAGTACTTCAATTCATGTCTTTGTTATAAAATCACAAACCTGTTCTGAACCCTCAAGAAGCCACAGACTGACCCTGGTAAAACAGTATTAAACACATCTTTAATCAGATTTTAACATCTGATGACATTTTCCTTTCATTTAAAGCTATGATAAATAGTTTGTTTTTATCACCGTTAGTAAATTCTTTGTTTATTTCTCTCTGGCATCCCTGTAAGAAAGAAATATGACATTGAAGCATGAAATATGAGGGTGAAGATGGAGAAGTAATAGCAAAGCAAGTGAGAGAAATTGCTTGTCATTTCTCATGGTTTCTGTGCACCTGTGGAGACTGGTTCCAGCAGCTGCAGCTGCTGAAGCAGCATCACCTAGTCATCTTTTTCCAGCAGCATTTCCCTTAAAAATTGTCATTGACTGTTATGGGCATATGTTGTATGTTAAAATAAAGTGCTGTTTAATTCAGACACAGTTACTTTTCATAACTGTCTTCTCACAAAAGAAAGATGAAACATCACAGGGAAGGAAGTTCTGATAGCCACAGCCTCAGCTGAAAGATGGGCTGTTTGTTCCCCAGATTTAACTACCCAGTCTGGGTACCATATAGGTGTTAAATTTCACTGACTGAGTCTATCTGAGCTGAACAGGACTAGACACAGGATAGTTCTCTGGTTCATGTTTATTCATTTGGACATTTGGTCTCCAGTCATGGAAAGTCCCTAAATCCTGTTGCCTGGAGAAGCAGAACCTTCCAGAATGTGTGAAGAAAGGCCTGATCCAACTTGCCCTGCCGGTCCCTAAGGTCTTCAGTTATTGTATTTGGTGTGACCCATGCTGTGGGCTGACTTATACAGCAGCAACTCTAGATGTGAACTCTAACTCAGTATGGAGATCTCCCTTGTAGCCTTATTAGACTGAGCTTCTCACCAGAACCTGAATAGTGAGGACAGGGTGGGGGTGGGGAGTGGCTCCTAGCAAACACAGAAGTGGATGCTCACAGTCAGCTATTGGATCTATCACAGGGCCCCCAATGGAGGAGCTAGAGAAAGTACCCAAGGAGCTAAAGGGGTCTGCAACCCTATAGGTGGAACAACAATATGAGCTAACCAGTACCCCCCAGAGCTCGTGTCTCTAGCTGCATATGTATCAGAAGATGGCCTAGTCGGCCATCATTGGAAAGAGAGGCCCAGTGGTCTTGCAAACTTTATGTGCCTCAGTACAGGGGAACGCCAGGACCAAGAAGTGGGAGTGGGTGGGTAGGGGAGTGGGGAGAGGGTATGGGGGACTTTTGGGATAGCATTGGAAATGCGAATGAAGAAAATACCTAATTAAAAAAATAAATAAAAAGAAAGAAAGGGCTGAAGCCTTTTTGTCTTACTGATAGTATCTTTTGCCCTACAGAAGCTTTGCAATTTTATGAGGTCCCATTTGTTGATTCTTGATCTTAGAATATAGGCCATTGCTATTCTATTTAGGAATTTTTCCCCTGTGCCCATATCTTCAAGGCTTTTCCCCACTTTCTTCTCTATAAATTTCAGTGTCTCTCGTTTTATGTGGAGTTCTTTGATCCACTTAGACTTGAGGTTTGTAGAAGGAGATAAGATTGGATCAATTCACATTCTTCTACATGATAACCACCAGTTGTGCCAGCACCATTTGTTGAAAATGCTGTCTTTTTTCCACTGGATGGTTTTATCCTTAGTCTGATAGGGGACTAATATCCAATATATACAAAGAACTCAAGAAGCTGAATGCCAGAAATTCAAATAACCCCATTAAAAATGGGGTATAGAGCTAAACAAAGAATTCTCAACAGAGGAATACCGAAGGGCTGAAAAGCACCTGAAATAATGTTCAAAATCCTTAATCATTAGGGAAATTCAAATCAAAACAACACTGAGATTCTACCTCACACCAGTCAGAATGACTAAGATCAAAAATTCAGGTGACAGCAGATGGTGGCAACGATGTGGTGAAATAGGAACACTCCTCCATTGCTGGTGGGATTGCAAACTTGTACAACCACTCTGGAAATCAGTCTGGCGATTCTTCAGAAAACTGGACATAGTACTATGGAAAGATCCAACAATTCCTCTCCTTGGCATATACCCAGAAGATTTTCCAACTGGTAATAAGGACACATGCTCCACTATGTTCATAGCAGCCCTATTTATAATAACCAGTAGCTGGAAAGAACCCCAATGTCCCTCAGCAGAGGAATGGATATAGAAAATATGGTACATTTACACAATGGAGTACTTACTCAGCTATTAAAAACAATGAATTTATGAAATTTTTAGGCAAATGGATGTATCTGGAGGATATCATCCTGAGTGATGTAACACAATCACAAAAGAAGTCACTTGATATGCACTCACTGATCAGTGGATATTAGCCCAGAAACCTAGAATACCCAAGATACAATTTGCAAAACACAAGAAAATCAAGTAGAAGGAAGACCAAGTCATGGATACTTCATTCCTCCCTCGAATAGGGAATAAAATAACCTTGGAAGGAGTTACAGAGACAAAGTTTGGAGCTTAGACAAAAGGATGGACCATACAGAGACTGTCCCCCCTGGAGATCCATCCCATAATCAGCCACCAAACCCAGACACTATTGCATATGCCAGCAAGATTTTGCTGAAAGGACCCTGATATAGCTGTCTTTTGTGAGGCTAAGCCAGTGCCTGGCAAAAACAGAAGTGGATGCTCACAGTCATCTATAAGATGGAACATAGGGCCCCGAATGGAGGAGCTAGAGAAAATACCCAAGGAGCTGAAGTGGTCTAAAACCCTATAGGTGGAACAATGTAGCAGAAGATGGCCTAGTCGGCCATCACTGGGAAGAGGCCCCTTGGTCTTGCAAACTTTATATGCCCCAGTACAGGGGAATGCCTGGGCCAAGAAGTGGGAGTGGGTGGATAGGGGAGCATGGAAGGGGGAGGGTATAGGTGACTTTTGGGATAGCATTTGAAATGTAAATGAAGAAAATATCTAATAAAAAATTTAAGAAAGAAAGAAAGAAAGAAAGAAAGAAAGAAAGAAAGAAAGAAAGAAAGAAAGAAAAGAAGAAAGAAAGAAAGGGCTGAGGGAGTTCTGAGCTTCCTCCCTTTGCGAGGCATTAGAAACTGTGGAGTTTTAGCACACCACATTTTTGAAATTATCTAAGACTAGACAAGCTATTTTAAAGGTGACATTTCCTATTTTATTTGATAATATTAATGGTTGTACATGAATCTTCATGTGTGTTTTATTTATTTATTGTTTATTCTCATGAAGATAAAAACATGGTTAGAATATTTAAGGTGAGAAAACCATCAATGAAACACATTCTTTTTCTTGACTGGCTGCCAGGCAGAACAGTTGGTGCCTATTGACAACAGTACTTCTTTGAATAGAACTCATTCAGGCTATAAACAGCCAGGTGCATTCTGATCACATAGAGAGCTGCTGCAGAAATCACGCTCTGATTTATTTATCTTCTTGAGAACTGCAGGTGCTCAGGTCTCCCTTTCATTGCTCTTGGGATTAATTCATTTCTGAGCTGATGGAGCTAACTAGCTTCCCATTTCAGGTCCCCCTGTCCCCACTGACTGAGGAGACTGCCGATTTATCATCAACATTCCTCTTAAGGTCTTTTGTGGCAGATGGCTCTTTGGACTACCTGTCCAAGGTTAAAATTCCGGGGAAAAGACATAAGCAGTCTTTTCATAATTATATGTATGAGAAACTAATATTTCTCATTTAGTTTACCTTATATAAGATTTTATTTTTGAATGTTAGCATTTTCACGATTTGAAGATACAAAGAAAACAACACTCCACAATTTTACACTATTTAATCTGCTGTTGATTCACTTAAAGTATATAATATGCTATTTACATACTCTATAGATAGAACTTTGAATGTTTATTACTATATAAATGTCTATACATGCTCAAATACATATCAGTAATATTTATTTAAGGCATATGAATACATATATGTTATGTAATATTTGAATGTTACATGTGTATAAACATGGAACTGCATTTACATTAAAGGTTTAAGGTATGTCCATAACATATTGTCAATGTGTAAAATAGCCATTTTTCATTAAAAAAAAGCTTATAACGTCAAAGTTTTCTGTAATAATGAACCTGAACCAATATTGTGATCATGCAAACTTCACATAGTTTTGAGACAATGAGAATTCAAAAGGCAAATGATCTCTTAGTATTCCTTAAGCTGAGTTGGGAATTACAGTAACGATAATTTTGATAGTTTCCATGAAGTTTTTTGACTTGGGAATACTCACTTGATTCAATATAGTAATATACTGGAGTACAACATGATATGTCTCTGTGTGTGTGTTTACAGGTTTGTGTGTGTGTGTGTGTGTGTAGATAGATGTGTATGTGTACAAGAAAGTTTGTTGTGTACATGTGTGTGTATAGGTACATATATGTGTACAGGTGAAAGTATATGTGTACATATGAGTGTGTATGTGTATAGGTGTACATGCACGAGATTTTGTTAGTTGGAAGATTCTCCTTAGAGTGACCAAAGTGAGGTTTTTCTGTGGAAATAAAATTTGAACTAAAGGCTAATGATGAAAAATGTCTGAAGTGGACACTTCTACCTCTTTGGAAATTTCGATATGTCAAATAATGTTTTATTGGACACACAGGTGAGAGGATGTCTTGCTAAAGCAAACACATGAAAGACTGTTTTCCTGAAGCAGACACAGGTGAAAAGATGTTTGGATATAGCAAACACATGAAAGGACACTGGATGAAGAAGTTTAAATAAATATGACCATACATATGGTGGGAGACAAGCACTGAGCATTGGTTTGGTTTGTTCTCCCTTGCTATTCTTCGCTAAAAACACACATGCTTTCGTTTGACTTACAAAGCATTGCTGAGCTCAACTTGTGATAACTCCACCATTGAGAGAAACTTGCCCAAGAATTGCTTGTGAGGGTCTCATGGCAGCCTGCTGCTTCTGTGGCATTGCCTCATGATGATTGGTGAGCCTGGCAGTTTCTTCAGGATTGAACTACAGCTGCCTGGTGTCTGCTTGCTGAAAGGACTGGACTGTAGCTGCTGGTTTGTGTCTGGTGTCTGCCTGCCTAGAGGACTGGTCTGTAGCTGTTGAATCATATTTGGTGTTTGCTATGGGACTGAACTGCTGCCCAAGAAGATTGAACTCAGCCCCAGAGAACTATTGCTGAACAGGTCTATTTCTCTCCTATCCTAATAACTTTTCTATTTCACTACCTCTGCTAGATGGTGGGCTAGAGGAGAAGTGGAACTCTTATGCCAGGAGCAAAAGACTTTGTATTAAGCAGGTACACTCTTTGGAGAAATAGATGTGTAGATTTCCATTGCTGTTGGAGTGACATTAGTTTTGATGTAAGAAAATGCTAATGAATGAGAACTGAGGCTCTCCACTAGAAATGGATGGTCTCTCTGTTGTGTATAGCAGTTGCTAGTCTGTTCCTCCCTGAGATAGGTAGAGGTGTCCCCACATGTCTTTTCTATCACTTGGAAGACTCAGATTGCTGCTGTGTTATATAGAGTAGTCTATTAGCCAAATTGAATCAAATAATTAATACTGAGAGCCAGTGGTTAAGCTACTAAAACTTTCTACTTTTATTTGAGTGCTGGAAATTTAGGAAAGGCAAGATTTTCTGAAAAGAACTATGTACCAAATATTTAAATGTGTATATTTGAGATATATCTCTTTTTTTCTATTTTCTGAGATTATAATCTATTTACAGCACTTCTCCCTTCCTTCCCTCCTCCAGATCTTCCCATATACCCTCTCTTCTTCTTTTCCATTTCATGCCCCTTTTCTTTCACTGTTTTGTATACACACACACACACACACACATATATATGTATATATATATATATATATATATATATGTATATATATATTCCTAAATATGTAGATACAACCTGTTTAGTTTGTTTAAAATGTTACTCAAATAACTTTTGAAGTTGACCTTTGGAATTGTATTGGTATGCTCTTCTCTAGGCTGGTGGCTTTATGGGATTTTTCCTGTCCACTGAAGTATGTCTACTCTTCTTGTTATTGTTCAGCTCATGCTTATTCAGTCATGTTGGTGAGACTTTATGGATGTTACTAGGATATTACCAGTAGACAATTTCACATTAAACTCCCTGATCTTCTGCTTTCCCCAATGTTCCCTGAGCCTTAGGTGCTGGAGTTATTCTGAGGATGTATCCTTTGGGATTAAGGTCTATAACTTTGTCTTTTGATTGCTTGTAGTTTTCTGTAATGGTCTCCATCATTTCAGAAAAAATTTCCTTGAAGTCAGATAAGAACTGCATTCATCTATAGGTATAAGGACAAATGTTTAGGATGTTGTTTGGGATTATGTTGGTTCAGTAAAGAGAAGGTTGCAGGTTCTTTTTGAAGATCCACAACTTCACTAGCCGAGGATAGTTAAGTAGGTTTCCAGTACCAGCCACGATTCCCTTTTCTTAAGCAGGCTTTACAATAAATTACTGAGCTGTTGGTTACTGTCAAGTTATGTGTGGCACTACTGTACCCTTAGGGCTGCCATTGTGGTTGTAGTTTATAGCTGTTGTTGCTGCTGAGGAATGTTGATTACCTCTCTCCGTTGGAAGCTATCACTGTGCTTCTTCGTACTATAAAGCTGTCCTTGGGAGGAAGAATGTGAATCATTTACAGCCTAAACACTTCTGAGATCTGTGTATGGAGTGGATGGTACTCGCTGCAGTATCAATAGTCCATGATGTTTGGACAGCTTTTACCAGCAACTCAAAACATGTCTGGAATTGATGTTTATTGTTTGATGCTCTTTTGCTCTTGGAAAGAAAATTGTCAAAAACTTAAAATAAATAAATAAAAATAAATAAAGAAAGAAAGAAAGAAAGAAAGAAAAAGGAAATTGTCAGTCCAGATGAAAACATTTTATTTAAATTATATATGTATATTTATAAAGATATATGTGTTATTTATGGTTTTTAGTGGATAATTAATAGTATGAGTCCTTATAACTTTTTCAGATATCCTTACTATTATCTTTACCCTCCACAGACATTCTTACTGTCATTTTTACAGTCATCTATCTTCTGTATTTGTCTCTTCACCTTCTTAATTAAAGCCTCTTGGTAACCCCATGTCCCTGATTATATGACTTACACCTTAACATTTCGGTTTTTATTGCTTTTATCTCTCACCCCAGCAATGGATGCTTTTTACTTGTTTGTTTGTGAAGTCACTCCAAGATATGTATATAACATTAAATATTAATTAATCCCTCTGATGGCAAGTTCTGCTACCTGCCCTAGTGGTTTATGTTTCTGAATAAAAGACACACATATAGCCTTTATATTTTAATATGCCTTAATCAGCACAATGGTTGTGCCACTGCTTAGTCTGCATGCTGCTAGACTCTACCTCCCACCGATGATTCCAAGTTATTACTTACTGACTTCTATGTTCTATCTTGGTGGCTATGGACCCAGTTGGGCCACCCGCTGGGCCTCACTCTCCTGGCTCCTTCACATGACAGCTATGTTGCTCTGTCCTGCACTCTTCTCATGCATGGCATCTCTCCTCTCCTCCACATTCTCCCAACATGGTGGATCTCTCTCCTCCTAGTCCCAAGCCTGGGAATCTTAAAATCTTGCCTCTGTCTCTCCTCCCCAGCTATTGGATTTTGGCATCTTTATTTATCAATCAGAACCAGCGGGGGCAGGTTTTGAGAAGCTACATGCAGACACTATCATGTAAAGAGATTTTTAGGGAACATAAATGAAAGAGAACATAGGACATTTGTCTTTTTGGGTCTGGGTTACCTTACTCAATATAATCTTTGTTCTGGTTCCATCCATTTACCTAACAGTTTATGGTTCCAATTCCATTGATCATTATAACTGGATAATATTCCACAGTGAATGTTCACCACATTTACATTATCAATGTGAACAAATCTCTTCAAAGTTATATTATTTCATTTAAAGATTTCTGTCTTCTCTATCCCCTCCCCTTCCTCCTCTTCTTTCTTCTTTCTCTCCCTTTTGCAATGGTTAATATATCAAACCAAAGCATGGTACTTATAGGCATATGCCTTAATCTGCACTGCTTCACCATCCTCAAGTTGCCAAAATGTGACACTGAATATAATTTTAAAACTCAGAATCCACAAATCTCCTTTTATCTACATGTCTCTAAGGAATGTATTTTGGAAATGTAATATATTTTATATGCATGAAGTACTTGAATTTGTTTTTTGTTTCACAGCTAACTTTAGAATGTTTCTTTTAAAAAGGATCCTTATTTGTGATTCATATACAAGCCTATAAAGAACATAAATTCAGTACCCTCCTGGCATCAGAAATGGTTAAATTTTAATTCAAAACTAATAATGAATGCATTCCTTGTTTTGACAGTCTGTTTAAAAAGTGGCAGTTTGTTCTATGAGGGGACATTTTTCCCAGACGCTAACCATTGCCCTTTGCTGATGTCATCTGATTAGTACTTCTGCCTTAATACCTCTATAGATTTCTGCACACCCTGTGCTCATGAGCAATCCATGGTTTCCTGTCCTGCAAGGGTGTGATTAATTAATCCTGAAGAATTCTCAAAGTATCAGGTCTGTCATGACATTGGTGACAAGTGAGGGTGCTGCCAAGCAGACAGGCCATGGGTGTGAACTCTCTAGGAATCTGGCAGTGGCGGCATTGGGGTTTTTATTTCTGCTTTTGCCTGTGATGATTCATTTTCCAAGTTCTTTCACATTCATTTGAAGATCCCACACCCACTGAAATACCAGTTCCGCTGGGAAAACTTTCTGAATCCTCTTTCATGGTTTCCGGATGCTATTTTCAACAGTTAGATAGAAGTCTACCTACAGGTGCTGCTTTCTGAGAATCCCCACTACACTGTGTGCTCATCTTTGTTACAATGCCAGCCACACTTTTCTTTGTGTTATAGGTGTGAGCTGTTCTGTGTGAGTGAACTCTGGGCAGGATTCCAGCTTCATTTTACGAATCTTTGCAATCGTTCTGACTCAGATCCCTGTAATGAGAATTCTGGAGTTTTGGTTTCTTTGAAAAATACAGAAATATTATGAGGATGTTTTCGTTTAAACTTGAGGTGTGGGATATGGGACTCTGGATTGTCCAGAGCAGCTGATTATGATCGCCTCAAGAAAGAACATGGTTTTGCCAGTGGTGGATAGCTTCTGCGATTGTGTGATGTTTGCAGTTCTGGGGACTTTTCAGAGGTGCATAAATGTTAGGGCCCTGAGAAGCAGGGTGCTTTGTTGGTTCTTGGTTGGTTTCTGTTGGTTGAAGTTGGTTGTGATTGTTAAGTAGTTGTGAACAAAGAATAATCAACAAAAGGAAACTAGATAGCCTGCTGGTAAAGAACAAACTTGGCCCAAGGAACTTGATGTATGCTCCTGACCAGCAGAACATAGTCTAACAGTAACATCCCCTCCCCCAAGGAACTTGATGAATGATCCTAAACAGCAGTAACATCATGCCCTTTGCTTTCTATTCCTTTTTCTCTCTTATCTAGTGTTAGGGGGGTTGAAAAGGTAGAATAAAGGGAGTAGAGAAGGGTAGAAAGAAAAGAAACCCACAACGTAGCTAACATCTGTCTAGAATAGTTACAGAGAAAAAAGTTGGAGGGCAGGAAGCAGAACTCAAGTGCAGGTGGCCTTTTTACAAGGGTAGGATTTCTCTCTAGTGAAGGAGAAATTCATCTTCTCAAGTAGAGTCTCCTGAGAGAGAGAGAGAGAGAGAGAGAGAGAGAGAGAAAGAGAGAGAGAATGTTGTAAGGTGACTAGGAGATAGGAAGGATCTGAGATGCCTTGGAGGAATTAAAATTGTGATCAGAATATATTGTATGAAAAGCACCCCCGTTTTTCAATTAAAACAAAGAAAAAATATAGCATTCCTGCATTCCCCCAGAGATAAGGAACTTTTGCTGTACCAGGCAAAAATCCCCAGGCAAAATCCCCAGGATGTGTGTCTACACTAACTTTACTCATGAAAATTGGAAAGGATGTAGGAGCAAAGGAGAGTGACTACTGACACATTAGTACAGTTGCTATGGCAGCACTACAGGACACACAATATGTCTATGCACAGAGAATTGTGTGTGTGTTCATGTGAGCATGTGTGTGTTCACATATGTGTACATATATGCCTAAGAATACCTACCATAAAGCTTCTCTCTGAGTTTTGTTACATTAGTAGTTATTTTCTTTGTTAAACTATTTTTCTTTTATAATAGTTAGTTATAAATAATAATGAATTTTTATAAAATTTTATAAACCTACAATTTTATCTTGCTAATGAATATATGTTTTTATTGAATCTTGACAACTACATGGAGCTCTTTATATAGATGTATATTTATTGGTTTTTTAATGTGCTTCCTATTTGAGCAGCTTAGCTTAGATGTTTGTTCTTCTATTTCAATTAGGTCATACTTGTTTTTCTTTTTCTTTTCCTCTTTCTCACCTAAACTGTGGTGAGTCCTCATTGGAAACCATTCCTTCTTCATACAGAAGGTCATGATTTTACCCAGTGTCCCAAAGTTTCTGAGAGTTGAAATAAAAGGACATGTGGTAAATGCTTAGCTCATAAGCTTTTCTGCTGCTCACCCCATTGCCCCTGTCAGCTCCTCACCCTCCAAAGCCCTTGTCCATATGTATCTAATAAAGATAGAACCTGGGAAAAGGTAATTTACCTATCCTTACAAGTGATTTTCAACCTTCATAACTTATAGGAACCAGTGGATTTGTCATATATCAAGCATTGACCCAAGTACTGTAACCCTTTAAATAATGCCATTAGTAACATTGCTTCTTATTTCACAAGTAGAGAAACTGGGGTGTTAATTTCACCTACTTAATAAGTAATGGAGTTAAGCCTCACATCTGGGCAAGTTAATTTGCAGCTAAAGCCTTTTAATCACTATTAGATCTGAGTCCTAGAAAGTTCTTCTCATTGTTGAGCATTACGGTTTCACAAAGAAAGGACTGCTAGTGGAAATTATTAGAATGGAGGGGTCGGACTTTGGAGGAGTACAGTTAGAGAAAGACTTTTCTGCTCTGGGTGTAAGCAGCTTGCAGAACTTGGAGAGAAGCTGCTTTTCCGTGTAGATATGCTGATATTGGGGGCTATATTGTGAGCAGCAAGAAAGCTTATTGATCTAAGCATTGCTTATGTGCCATCTTGCTTGAACTATCAGTAACATTTGGGATGCTGGGTAAAATTTTTTCTAACTATTCATCTTCAAGATCTCTTGCTTTCCTTCTATGAATGCAGACTCTCATATGTCTAGGCTTTCTTGTTCCCTCTTCTAATGGCCTAGAGCTCAGATCCATGTACAGTCTCCCATTCCCCCTCACCCACAATGTCATGGATTTCTATGACATAAAACCACAGCTGCTTTTCAATTGTCTATGACTTCACTGTTTCACTGAGCTTGGGAGGTGAGCAAACAAATGACTGGTATCCTAGCACATCATGGTAACAGCCCATAAACTCTTCCCTCACCTAACTTAGTTATGAGGACTTTGTCTCACCATTTGAAGTCCAAATATGTTGGCCTTGATCCCAGCTAAATTATCATGAAATCCATAAGAATGTTTCTAGAATAAAAGTGCTTCTCATCATCTCGATCAGAAACATTTGGGTCCAGGCAGGGATGGGGAGGATGGAGATACTATCTCACATGTCAAGAGATGAGCTGATGTCAAAGAAAATTAAAGTGGCACAAAGTTACTTTTGCAAAAATTACTAGCTAATGTGTGCAGGCAAACATTTCCATGAATAAATTCAAATTATTTGAAAACATTAGCCTGAGTGCTATGACTCATCACATGAATTATCAGTTCTATCTCATTTTCTGGTTCTGGTTTTTCATTTCTGGTAGACAAGAGGTAAAAGACCAATAATGTTTTTCCATGATTAGCTTTTTCTGGGCATCTTATTTGACTAAAAAACAGTAAAAATCAGGTGAAACAACTTAGGTCCTTGATTTCAAGTATGTGTTTAATATTCTAGCTCATATTTTCATTTATCAAATTAAAAAGGAGCACCATGGAGCATTTCATCTTTAATGCAATAACCTATATAGGCAATGACCAGATACTCTGCTCATGGACATAAGATGACTGTGAGGTTCGGGAATATGATAAGAAGTGAGTGTTTTTAGTAATCTTGGGCTCTTGTGAAAGATTTTTCATCTGCAGCATAGTCTGTTTATTCTTATGCCTTTTATTTGAAATACTGAGCATTGCTAAAGGTATTGCCAGTTTCTTATGTTGAGTTTGATGCAAGTTAACCATTCATGTATTTCTTTAGAGTTGTGTGGAATGTGCTATATACTTTAAAAGTTATTCCTTCTTTGTCAGTTAGTTCTTGTTTATCTAATATGAAATTGAACTGGGAATCTCTTATCTTAATGGATACATTTTCAAGTTAATTGAAAATTGAAGTCTCTCATCCACTTGTTCAGGAACAGCAAGGCTTTTTGTGAATGTGTGAGGTCTGTGCTTAGATATTTTACTAATATCATTGGCTGTGTGTGGTAGGGATGACCAGTTGTTTTAGCAGCATTTCTTGAAATGGTTGTTTTTGTAACTTGCATTTTCTTTGATCTTTTGCCAAAGACTAGAATGGCTTTAAATATGGGCAATACCATGTAGTACAATATTAAATTTTGAAGAAATGAAATCAAGTAAGGAAGTTAATGGTCCATAATTTGCAGAGATAGATAGATAGGCAGGATTTACTAAGTCACACAACGGTGGTGACTTGAAAGGGAAGTAAAGCAGATTAGACATCATGGTGCTAGGGCCATGAGAAATGTTGCAAACTACAAATCATGCATAGTGTTCAAAGCTACTTATATCCAACTAACAAAGTGATCGAGGGAGTGAATTCACCAGGGAGGCCAGCAATCTCGGTGTGTATAATTCTGGGTATGTAAGTCAATAGATATATTTATATTTCCTTTCTTTTCCTTTGAAATTTTACCTTTCCTGATTATTTTTTTTAAATAACCCTAAATGCTGGTTCAAGGAAATTACTGAGGGCTGAAAATAGTATGCCTTTATGTATATGCAATAGCATTTGTTTATATATTTATATTCCTTCTTCAGTTAAATAAAAGAGAGGTTCTAGCCTCAGTACTTCTAAAGAACAATAAACTTCCTGGTTTGGTATGACACATTCTGCAAAGCCTTGCTGAGTTTCACGGCTTTGACTTTTATCAGTTGATTTTTCATAAGGGATAACTAACTGGGTGTTCAAAATTGCCACATGCTTTCCTTGTACTTCAAATAGAAAACCCTTGGCACCCAGATATGAAAATGCTAAGCATTAAGGAAAGTGGATTAGCCTTCATAAGGGGAACTTCCGGCTGCCAGTGCCAGAGGGGTTAATGGAAAACAGTGTGTCATGTTTGCCATTTCCCCTATATTATCTTGCCCAGAACACCTGCTTAACGAACTAGACATAAATTATCACACTATAAGCACATTCTTTAATAACAAAAGCCTGCAGAGCATTTCTTCTTGTTGAAATAATAAGCTCAGAAAAATGATTTTGATGAAATTTTCTTAAATCCCACAAGCAAAAAAAATTTAAAAATGTATTTATGAACATCAATTTTTTTTCTCTCTAGGGTTACTAAAAGGAACTTTATAATACAAAATGCAGTATTTTAATTGAATCTGAACACTCCTTTGTCAAGGGCATAGGTGTGCTTTGATTTGATATGCTTTAGCCTTTAGCTAGTCCTGTGGAGGTTTTCTCTTCATGCTTTTCTTAGCTGTAATATCACTGTCAGGTACTCTAACCTATAGAGAATTCAGTGTGTGTGTGTGTGTGTGTGTGTGTGTGTGTGTGTGTGTACATATATAATGCATGTAATTAATTTAATGATGTTTAGATACTTCTAAACAAAATTTAAAATTATAAATATGTTGGTAATAAATATTTTCTTAAGTTTTAGTATAAAGACATAGGTATTGCCACTGGGTAGTAGTGTTTAATTGTTCTCCCCTTTTGGCAACTTGCACAGTATTTTCTGGAATCATGGATAGTAGACTACAGGAATTAGATTTTCAGGTAAGATAAAGATTGAACCACTTAAGTCTTCTGTCCTAAGTGTATGGAGTCTGAAGCAATAGGGCCCACCCTCAACCCATGAGAGACAACCAAGGGCTATATGTTTTGGGAGTCATTTGGACTACCCTGCCAAACCATTGCAATACCCAAAATGAATTCAAGACCACCCAGTACCTTCCCCCTTCAAAAAGGATTTTCTAAACTGAACTAGCAGGCAAAGTACAGAGCCAGATAAGGAAGCTGACTGACTAAACAAGTGTAAAAACCTAGTTTTAGCAGTCAAAATGATTAAGCCTGCAGCTACCAAAACAATATTAGCTGTTCTCAGAGAAATAACCATAACGAGATTAGCAATTCTCCCGCCCTTTACCCCACACTGAATTCTGACAAAGACCACAAACCACCCTGACCTTGTTGCGAGAATTCCCTTGACATTAATAGCTGTGATGTTAATGTACTATTACTTTGCTGACCAAATCATAATAACCCACCATGGGGACAAGCAAAGTGAGTCACTAGGCCAAAGGGTGACTTAGTCACTATACAAACCAACCAATGCCTGAAAGGGTTACTTGCTACACCAGTGAGAACCCTATTACTCAAATCTGCCCCTTACAAAGGTATAAAAAGTGTGTTCTTTCTTTGTTCTTGGTCTCTCCTCTGGCCTGCGTGCTAGTAGGGGATTCCCCAACATGTTGGATCAATAAAAATCCTCATGCGTTTTGCAGCAATGGCGGCAGTCTCTGTGGTCCTTGTGAGTAAGGGTCTTTTGACAAACTCCAATACCATTACAAACTAGGTTTCTTGTGCTCAGTACTAGAAATTTTGTTAGCCTATGGTTGTGGGGAGCACTTTTAGTCCAAGTGTCTTAAATTTCTGTAAGATTTTCTCTTTTTCTGTCTCCCTCTCACTGCATGTATTGTGTATAATTTAAGGTAAATATAAAATAATATGATTCTTCATTTTCAAGATAGGTAGATGGAGGGATCGACTAGAGTTACTTCTCTTCATTAACTCTGTTGTTTAGATTTGCTTACATATCTAATTCATGCCTCAATATACCTTTACACATTAACTGGTCTTTATTAGTAATTTAAATATTCATTTGGATTGTTGAGAAGTAAAAGAAACTAGAGGGTGGGGAATTCCTTTTTTTAACCACGTAGTAGTTTTGGGACTAAGTCATTAAAGTCAAATAATCTCCTTATAAAATTATAAATAAAAGCAAAGATTGTTTCTACTCAGATGTGAAACTGAGGAAAATTATGTCTAAATTCAAATTTCTATTTTTTAGAAAAAGATAGAATACCAATTGTGTGATCTTCCTCTAAAAATTGAATAAATTGGACTTTGTATTTCTGTTAGCACAACAGGCTAAAACAATTTCATTGCACAATTTAGCAATTTGGGGAATCTAAGCCAAATATGCCATATAATTAATTGATTAATCTTTTGATTCCAAATAAAACATTTGGACAAATAATGTAGATGGCAGAAATTCTGTGAAGAGAGAATGTTGGGTTGAGGAAATTTGTGAGGTGGGCCTTCTGTATACTAAGTAACACTGGCCATGATGATTTGAGACCATGTTTTTAAAAAGACAAAATGTTTTTGATAGGTACTGAAGGAACAAAGTTTTTATTTCTTTTATTCTTTTAGTGCACAGAAGAAGGAGAGAGGTGATTGATATTTGCTCATGGGATCTTGAGTACGGTTTGGATTATTGACATTCTTGGACTGACTTCCGGGAACACACAACATGTAAGAAATGTCACCACGTTGTGCTTAGTAAGGGTTTTGTGCTTGTCATAAGCATTGATGAGAGGGGTGAACTTGTCATAGGAGTTTGACAGTTTAAAAGGCTTGCCTCTATCCTCAGCTTGATATGTTCACTTACATCCAGACCACCTATGGCAAGGACCAGACATTTCCACAACACTTAGCATTCTTCTAACCTCTCAGCAGAGATTGATGGATATTTCCAAGTTGTGGAACACCTAGCAAATTGTAATAAAAGCTTCAGCTCACACATTTACAGAGAAAGGTCTTACATGTCCTATGTCTTTCTTGGGAATTAGTCTCCATGTTAAAAAGTAATTCCCACAGTGAGAATTATGATTTAATAATTAGCACTTGTATATGAATCTATTTCTCATAATATACCATAGTAAGTGGGCATGAACATAACAAACACACTTCCAATTCAAATCTTGCCATTTTTTGTTGGCTTACAATGGACTATTCTTCATGTAGTCAAATTAAAAACAAGCATGGTTTTTATTGCTATAGTTCTTTCTTGGTCTCTATTTCCTTATTTCAGTTTTATTCATTTCATATGAAAGTATTAGAATATATGTTTTAAGTGATCATTTTACTTTTATTGTATGATCAGTATTAAGGAATGCAGAGATAAACCAGTCAGTAGAGCTTTTCTGTTCCAAGTTCAGGAACCTGAAGTCAATATCTAGAACCTATGTGAAAAATCCCCAGAACACAGTGGCCAGCAGCTGTAGTCACAGAGCCAGGAAAATGAAGACATGTGGGTCCCTAGAGCTTACTGACCAGCCAGAGTATTCTACTTGGCAATTCCAAGCCAGAGAGATACCTGTCCTGTAGTTACACAGATCATGTCACAGTCCCTAAAGTGTCATGCCCAATTAAGTTATAGATTGTTGCTTGATCTACTTATATAACATTTGAAAACCAGAACATACTAATGAAAATAAATTCCCTTAGGAAATAAACAAACAAGATATATGACACCCATAAAAGAGGGTCAGATCAGATCTCTTCCATGGCGTTGTCTTATGGAGATGGAGAAAGAATATAAGAAGAAGAAATTACTGTTGTTATCCTTTATTGCATAATGTAATTCATCCTTGGATTTCATTCAATTTTGGATATGTTTGAATGTTTTATAATCAGAATATGTAGAGGGAATATATTTTTTAATAATTTCCTCAATATATGAAAAATACTCAGAGACAATAAGAAATCCAAGGGATTCAACACAGTTTTCCCTTCTGAACTCCGGGCTCTAGAAACCTTATTATGACAGAGTTAGTGCTGGTTTTTGCCTACGTTAGCATAACAGGCAGCTTAAGAGTAAAGATGGAAGAAGCTTCATATTAAATAGGATGTCCCTAAAACACTCAGGTGCTAAATGACAGGAGAGCAGGCAAGAACAATCCTCAAACCCTTTAGATTATGAAATGAGTGGAGAAACAGAGCCCTTCTGCAGGAATGGGAAGTAACCAAGAAACCGCACAAGAAGAGGAGTCACACAGGTTCAGGACCATTGTCCAGCATCTCCACCAGAGGGGCGTGAAAACAATGTGGATAGAATGCTTTCACATGCTGACATGCTTACAGGCTATATACAGGAGCCCTTGTGAGGATTCATTTTGTTCTTATTGACAGGGTCATCATAGAACCCTAGCTCTTACCTGGAGGACAGGGAGTTCTCCAGATAGCAGATAGTGCTGCCTATTTCTCTCCTCCGGCATGCATCCGTCTCCACTGGTACAATTGTCACAGTGCATTTTTCAGGGCCAGGGTTACAGCATCCTTGTTCTCTTGCGTCATTGTGGAGGATCCTCTAACAGCTAGGTGAGCTCTCAAACTGATGCTCATCACCTGCTTCCTGCCATTGTCCTAGGGGAAACCAAGTCATTCGCATCTGCGAGCAACCTTAATGACATCCAAACACTCAGTAAAAGTAATTAGAATCTTTCTTTTACAACCAAGAACCAGAGAATTTTACAATATTCTGTGGCTCCTTTCTCTACTTAATTTGAGAGTAAAGTGTGAAATAAAAAACAAAAAACAAAAAACATTTGACTTAATTCCATTCTTCAATAATTGCTTATCAATCTCAAGCATTTACTATTAACAGGCATTGTTGTAGAGTGTTTTATGTATTTAAGTGTCATTACCAAGTCTCAAATCTAGAAATTCAGACTATCCCTCTTTGGTTTTGAGGTTTGACTACATGAATTGCCTCAGTAAATGTCTATAGGCTGATAACCTCACCAGTTTCAACAAGGGTCTTTAGAACTTTATATATCCCTGCTGGTTCTCTGGAGCCTAATATTTGCATGGTGCCCATGTCAACACGTGGAGACTAGTATGCTAGATCTAGGAGATAGATAAGACATGTAGAGTTGAGCCAGGCTCTGCAATTAAGCCAAGTCTGGATGAGACAAATAGACCTTTAGATGCACAAGCAAGACAAATTGAGAACAGCAGAAATGCCTCCATGATCTCAACCTACACCAGGCTTACCTGAGAGAAGTTAATTATTTTTCTTTCAAGTGACTGGATTTTGGAGTGGTTTACTTTGATGTGTGTGTGTGTGAGAGAGAGGGGGGGAGGGAGGGAGGGAGGGAGAGAGAGAGAGAGAGAGAGAGAGAGAGAGAGAGAGAGAGAGAGAGAGAGAGAGAGCCTTAGATCAAGAAGAGATAGTTTTATGATTTATTACGTTATCGGTTTTATTATTTTAAAATGCTTAATTAAGTTATTTTTAAGGTCTTTTAAACTATTAAATACTACTTTTGTTTCTTGTAAGCATATTTAAAGGTCTAAATCTTCAAATAATTTTAATCAAAATGCTTTTCTACCCCTTATAAAACTTCAGGGTTACAGGATTCCTTAATTAAATTCTAAAAGTAGTTAGAATTAGTTATATGCTTGACCTTCTGAATGCATAAGCAGTGTGCACAACAGGAAACAAGGCAGTTGTACTACATACACCTAGAAGGGATGGAGGTCTGTGGCTAAGAGTGGCTCAACTTTTACAGTAATCATTTTGAAGATGCTTTTGTTTACTTAAATATTAGCTACCTTAAGTGCAAGTCAAGAGTTCTGAGGCTGAATACACCTGGATCATGCTGATTTTCCACTCAACTGCCTAGTAATAAAGTGTTGTTTAGTGAGCTGCTATCATCTTACACTGACAGATAGTGCTGGAAACTTTTCTGAGAGTCATTGTATTGTGTAGTTATCATTGAGTGTGCCATAAAATCTCTTCTGAACTTTTACAGTAAATGCTGTTTTTCTACACTTATTCATACAATCATATTTCTTTGCAGCACATGTTCAATTTTTAAGTTAATTCTGTGTTATGTATGCACTTTCACTCAGCCTTAGAGCCATGCAACAAAATATAAAATCTGAACATAAATAGACTTGGTTCAAATGTGACATAGAGAAAAAAAATCTGAAAATCCTTTCCATGACATATTTTGGTGGCCGAGATGAATTCTCTAGCCACCTATAGATTTGTCTACATGGACATAAATTTAACTGTCATTTTGGCATTAAACTAACAAAACCAGAGCTGTGATACTGCTTCCCAGTTGTGTTTTATTGAGAGTATACGGTCTGAAACAATTTACTGGTGTACATTTTACCACATCTTCTCTATGGCTACAGGATGTAGCCCAGAGACACCAATTATTAATTTCTGTATTGCTTTCTAGTTGCTATGATAAAATAGAGGCAAGCTAGTGAAGACAAAATTTATTTTGGCTTACAGTTTCAGAGGGTATACATCCCAGTATGGCAACCCTGTCTGGAAGTCAGGAAGAAACCTCATTATGCTTCCTCTGCATACAAAAGCATCAACAGGAGGAAGTGGGGCTGGGCTACCAAACCTCAAAGTCTGCTGTAGCTCAAATTTCTCTTCTGGTAAGATTCTACCTCCTAAAGGTTCCAGGTCAACTAGGTACAAAGTATTCGAAGACATGAGCTTATGGAATCATTGCAGGTGTAATACAAAGTGAAAACCTTGAGTATTCCTGTATAGCAAATCAAATTGTCTATCACAAACCAAAAATGTCTAAACAAGTTATATAATAAGTGTTTTTAAATCATAATTAAATCATGTA
This sequence comes from Mus caroli, assembly GCF_978045245.1. Classification (NCBI taxonomy): domain Eukaryota; kingdom Metazoa; phylum Chordata; class Mammalia; order Rodentia; family Muridae; genus Mus; species Mus caroli. The sequence goes on along the minus strand of NW_028227258.1, from coordinate 150,395,328 downwards.
TCTTTAAGTCCTAAGAATATGAAATAATTATATATGCGTGTGTGTATGTGTTTGTATATATACCATATATATACATGTGTATATCTATGTGTATATCTATCTATCTATCTATCTATATATATATATATATATATATATAACTTATATATATATAACTAGTGTATGTGGGGTGATGGTTTCAGCAAACATAGCTGAATTATTTTGACCACACTTAAAATTCTATTAATTTCTCTTTACACAATATACTGTTTTGATGATTTGAACTTACTATTTATTTTCATGATATTTTTATTCGGATTATCTTCACCTATGATTTTAAGGTTTGAGCTATTTGAGCTAACCATGTAGATTTAGAAATACAAATAATGATACAAAAAATTGCAGTTATGAAAGATTTATTTCACAACACATACAAAGAGCCTACATGCCTTGCTTTTAAAACATTCCTGATGAGTTTTCACACTCTGCAGTATTTAAATTTTCTCCTTTTTTTTGTATTTGCATAGTGCTTACTTGTTATCATTTTATAAATTCAGGTTATTTTTAATACTATAACCATACATTGAATTACTTATTAAATAACTAGAATAGACAAAGTCTTTTTATTAAATAACGAATGAAATCAAATTAAATCAAACAAAAGACTCAGCTTTGAAAAGATCACTGCATCAGATGCCATAGGCTGCATGTATCTCTGCTTCTCCAAGCCACCTACTCTTACCTTCAGTCTAACTTAGCTTTTAGTTATTGGGTTTTTATTATGCTTCCACGAAGTATGTTATTCTCTTTTATTTTTATTAAATCTATATTTGAGTATTTATCATTTTTGATTTCAAATTCTCCGAGTTTTGCAAAAGTCTTTAGTATTAAAATAATTAATAACCAAAGTTAGACAGCGTTAGGCAGAAATTCCTTGTAATTCATTCACAAACTGACATGATCAGGGAAATAGCCAGGCCCTAGTTCTACCGAGCAGAGCAAACGGGGAGAAATCTCATAGTATATATGATCATAATGTCAGTAATTATGACCTGCAGGGCGCATTGCATTACCTGGTCTGTTCAAAATGTCTTGTAATGTCTGTTTCCTTGAGAGGGGTCCTGTCTAAATGTGGTTTACAGAAGATTTCTGGGTGGACGGGATCATGACAATGTGACCTTAAAGGATTCATACAAATAAATGCCATGGTCAAAATGCAGCTGTCAAGGAGTTAAAACAAACAAACAAACAAATAAACAAACTAACTAAATTTAACAAGCAAACACAAGTACTAGAAAGAGAAAATTCTCTGCAGAGACAAGAGCTATAAAGCCTGAGCTTCAAATGCTGCAGCTAGTCTGTGGTACTTACTGTGCTTGACTGAAAATGGGTTTGAGATCCTCAGGTTGTGGGGAATAATAAAAGACACCAAGCAGACTTGAAAATTAACCAAATAGACTATCAAAGAAAAGATAAAATAATTGAAAGTAAAATGTAATGAGCTAATGGGTGTATTTAGCAGTCAACTGAATGAATAAAAAGGAGAACATTTGTGAATTACAAGATTTAATAGAAGAAATTATCAAAATGCAATGCAGTGGTAGGATGAGAAGGAAGCCATAAAACAGAGATAAAAATGGTAGAGTAGGATCATACAAAATGCAACATATGCTTAATTGGAACTCAAGAAGGACTAGAAATAAAGAAAAATGAGAGTAAGTGACATCGGGATAAATAATTCTTGGAGAATTTTCTAGAATAATCAGAGCAGTTCATAGATGCTTGTAGCAGCCTCCTGCTTAGCACCACTATCGACAGTGCGAGACCTGAAGTGATGGATTTTGTGTGCTGAGTGAAACAAATAGTCAACCTAGGGTTTTATATAGTCTAAAAATAAATGCCAAGAATGTTATGACATAGCAAAGGCATCTTAAATAAATACTATGGGGGAAAAGTCTATCAGCATATTGAAGGGAAATCTAAAAGATATATTCTGTCTTCTCTCTCTCTCTCTCTCTCTCTCTCTCTCATTGTTTTATGTTTTCATTGTTTCATTTTATTTTTAAAATATATATGAAATAAATGTAATAAACCAAATACAAGGACAAAAATACAAGAATCACATCATCTGAATAGGAGGAAAAAGTCTTTGATAAGAATCAATATGCATTCTTTTCTCTTTTTTCTTTTCTTTTCTTTTCTTTCCTTTTTCTTTTCTTTCTTCTTTCTTTCTTTCTTTCTTTCTTTCTTTCTTTCTTTCTTTCTTTCTTTTGGCTTTTAAAGGTACAGAATTCAGAGTACAATGAAGATGGAACAGTAGTCTCTAGTGGGATTCCAGACTGGGTTCACTTTAAATTCACAGTTTAGGTAGGAATTGCTGAACACTAGAGACGACGAGCCATTGCATTAAATAATGTAAATACTTTGTTCATTTTTTTTTTTTACAAAAGTTTATTACAATGTACAACAGGCTCCAGGATAACACTTCATTCTAGCTGTAGGTGGCAAAGATGTAATGGCAGGTAATCCAGATGTTTAAATAAGAATGGAAGAGGAGGGTAACCATCACCCCAGATGTGATATGAACAGTTTACTTTTGCCAGATTTCTTAATTCCACCTGTGGCCAGGGGGCCCTTCCCCGTGGCCTTGGCTTTTAGCTCCTCGAGTTTCTTCTGTTCCTCCTTTTGCTTCTGCTTGAAAGCCTTATATTCCTTGTCCATTTCCTTGGCCTGCTTCTTGGGCTGTTTCAGGGGCTTCTTTTTGCCACCTTCTTGGCCCAACATGGCACCTCCAGCCCCTTCACCTCACCCTGATCCTCTCAACATGCCTCCTACTTCTTAACAAGTAGAAATGTAGGAAACATATTCCAGAATAATAAAGGTTATATATGACAAACACATGGCCAATATCATCCTAAATGAATAAAACCATTAATAATGCCCATTAAAATCAAGAATGAGAGAGGACTGCCCACTATCCCTACTGCTCATCCATAATGTGATTGAAGTATTAGCTGGAGCAATAAGGCAAGAGAAGGGATACAAATGGAAAAATATTAAGTAAAATCGTTTTCAATCAAAGATTATATTATCTATACCCAGTGTTCCCAAAATTTGACTAGTAAATTGTAGAAATTATCAATAATTTTAGCAAAGTGTTATGATACATAACTGACTTATGAAATTTACCAGTCTTAATAAATATGAGTAACAAGCATGATAAGAAAGAGATCATGGACACTTCTCTTCCCAGTTTTCCAAATAAAATAAAATATTTAGAATATATATAACAAAAGAGGTAAAAATCTCTACAATGAAAACTTTAAATATATGAAGAAAGACATTAAGAAACATACTAGACTTTGAAGACCTCCCAAGCATATAGCTTGGTAGAATTAACATTGTGAAAAAAAGGCCAAAACAATTTACTGATTCAATTAGATCACAGTGAACATCCTCATCTCATTCTTCACATAAATAGAAAGAAAATCCTCAATTTAATATGGAACAACAAAAGACCCAGAATAGCCAATTAGTCCTAGATAAGTGGGTTTTTTTATTCATTCTGCTCATTTTAAGTGCTAAGTGCATCTAAGACCCCAACATTTATGCATCTGTTTCTATTGAGTCGATTTTGTTCGATATTAGAATGGCTACTCCAGCTTGTTTCTTGGGAACACTTGTTTGAAAAATTGTTTTCCAACATTTTACTCTGAGGTCTGTCTTTGTTACTGAAGTATGTTTCCTCTGTGCAGCAAAGTTCTGGACCCTGATTACTAATCCAGTCTGTTAGCCCATGTCTTTTAATTGGGGAGTTGAGTCCATTGATGTTAAGCGATATTAAGAAAAAGTGATTGTTATTTCCTGTTTTTTTTTTTTTTTTTTTGTTGTTGTTGTTGTTAGAAGTGGACTTATATTTATATGGCTATCTTATTTTGGGTTTGTTGAAAGATTACTACCTTGCTTTTTCTACGATGTAGTTTCCCTCCTTGTGTTGGTGTTTTCCACCTATTATCCTTTATTGGGCTCGATTTGTGGGAAGATATTGTGTAAATTTGGTTTTGTCATGGAATATCTTGGTTTCTCCATCTATGATAATTGAGAGTTTTGCTGGGTGTCATAGCCTGGGTTGGTATATTACGGTATGTATGAATCTGCCCAGGATCTTCTAGATTTCATAGTCTCTGGTGAGAAGTCTGGTGTAATTCTGATAGGTCTGCCTTTATATGTTACTTGACATTTTCTCTTACTGATTTTCATATTCTTTCTTTGTTTTGTTTGGTGTTTTTATTATTATGTGACAGGAAGAATTTCTTTTCTGGTCCAGTCTATTTTGAGTTCTTTAGGCTTTTTGTATGTTCATGGGCATCTCTTTCTTTAGGTTAGGGGAGTTTTCTTCTATAATTTTGTTGAAGATATTTACTGGCCCTTTGAGTTGGGAATCTTTACTCTCTTCTATACCTATTATCCTTAAGTTTGGTCTTATCATTCTGTTCTGGATTTCCTGGATGTTTTGAGTTAGGAGCTTTTTGCCTTTTGCATTTTCTTTGACTTTTGTGTCAATGTATTCTATGGTATCTTCTGCACCTGAGATTCTCTCTTCCATCTCTTCTATGACTTCTGATCTCTTTCCAAGGTTTTCTAATTCCAGGGATGTCTCATGTTGTGATTTATTTATTGTTTCTATTTCCATTTTTAGATCCTGAATGATTTTGCTCATTTCCTTTGCCTGTCTGATTGCATTTTCCTGTAATTTGTTAAGGAATTTTTATGATTCCTTTTTAAGGGCTTCTACCTATTTAACTGTGTTCTTTGGTATGTCTTTAAAGGAGTTATCTGTGTCTTTCTTAAAGTTCTCTATCACCATTATGAGAAGTGATTTTATATCTGAATCTTGCTTTTCCTGTGTGATGGTGTATCCAGGAATTGCTATGGTGGGAGAATTGGGTTTCAATTATGCTAAGTTACCTTGGTTTCAGTTGCTTATGTTCTTATGCTTGCCTCCTCTGTTATTGCTGGTGCTACCTGCTCTCACTGTATCTACCTGGAGCCTGTCCTTCCTGTGATCCTGGTTGTGTCAGAACTCCTCAGACTCCAGCTATCTCTGTGATCATATAATTCTGGGATCCTGTGATCCTGAGATCCTGGATGTGTCAGAACTCCTGGGAGTCAAGCTGCCTCTTGGACCCTGAGATCCTGGCATTACCAAACCCCTGTGATGATCCTGTGATCCTGGGTGTGTTAGAGTACCTCAGCGCTCTGGCCTAGATCAGAAGGAACCCATGCCACTGGTCCAGTGGGTTTCCCGAGTCCCTGGATCCTATTGAACCCAGTTACTCCCAGTGGTGTTGGGAAAGATGTTGTGTCCTCCTCACCTCTGATACTATGATCCTAGGTATGTTAGAGTGTCTGGAAGTGGAGCTTCCTCTGGGTATTGTGGGAGTTTGCAGCGTTTGTGCCCCTACAAGGTGTATCTCACACATAGAATTTTACTTGGCTGGGAAGAAAGATATCTTCATGTTTGTAGGAAAATGGGGTAACTAGAAATTATATTTAATAAAATAAATTCACTTCAAAATCATATACTTTCTCTCATATATAGAAACTGGAGGTCTTTCTCTCTCTCTCTCTCTCTCTCTCTCTCTCTCTCTCTCTCTCTCTCCTTTTCGTTCTCTCCCCACCGTGTGTGTGTGTGTGTGTGTTTGTGTGTGTGTGTGTGTGTGTGAAGGCAGAAAGTAGATATTGATAAGTCAGGAGGGAAGAAATAGAAAGAGAGGACAATGAACACAAATGACCTGAAGGACAATTTGGAGGGAAGAAGAGAACCCCGGGGAGAGGGAGAGGGAGAAAACAAAATTAAGATTAAAAGGTGCATGAGAGAAGTAAACATTAGGAAGTGGCAAAAGGTCAGTGGCTGGTGAACTGTCATTCTGAAAAAGAGGATTCATGTATTTGATTCTTAATACTAAGGGGTTATATGTGTCTTTTGTAATTTAGCAACTCAGAGAAAAGACAGAAGAGCATTTAATGCAACCTAGGAAGTGAAATGTGGTGGTTTCAATGAAAAATATCCACCATGTGGTCTAATAATTGAATATTTGGTTCTTAGTGGCATTGTTTGAGAGGCCAAAGCAATGAAGTCTTGCTTGGAGGAAGCATGCTGCTGGGGGAAACCTTTGAGATTAGCTAGTCTCACCCTACCTATAGTTTGTTCTTTCTATTTTATGCTTGGGGTGACAGGTGTGGTGACAGGTATGGTGACAGGTGTGGTAACAAGTGTGGTCTAGCTGTGACTTTTCAGCATTCTTCTGCTGCCTATCTTCCACTTGTTGACATGCCATTCCCATAATGAAGGACTCTTACTTCGCTGGATTTGTATATCCATATCAACTCTTTCTTCCATGAGGTGCCTTGATCATGCTATATTATCATAGCAACAGAAAAGTTACTAAAAATTCAGGAATCAAAAATTTCAACTTAAAAGTAAGGAAGTATTACAACATTCTCTGATATAAATAAAATAATTGTGCTCCATTTTCCAGCCTACAACTTTACTTGCATTTCTGGAGTCCTGCTGGCACTAGTGACAACCAGGTAATATCCCTACTACAGCCCAAACACCCTGTCTGCCAAGTCCCCCTAAACCATACCAAAGAAGTAAACTGTACCTTGTCCCCTATGGTCTGTTATCTAGCCCACAATGCTGCCTGCATTACTGGAGGCCTGCCCACACCAGATGCAACCAGATAAGTCCCCTGCATCAAGCCCTTGCCTACTAAGTCCCCTTACAGCATATCCAACAGCAGTAAACTGCACCCCGTCCTCTGCATTGCATTAATCAATGACAACTCTGCCTGCTATGCTGGTGGCCAGCATATACCTTCTTCTAAGCACCTCACAGATCCTTCTCAAAAACTGACCATAAACTCATTCACAAAGCAGTTTCAACAGATACTAGAAAATTAAAATACCCCCTTATCTTATCAGATCATCATGGATTAAACCTGGACTTTAAAACAGAAACAATATAAAGCCTACAAACTCATGGAACTGAACAATTCTTAGTCATTGGATAAGTACAAATCAAAACAATTCTAAGATTCCATTTTTTACCCATCAGAATGGCTAAAATAAAAAACTCAAGTGATATCTCATGTTGTCTAGGATGTGTAGCAAGGGGATCATTCCTCCATTGTGGATGGGACTGCAAACTTGTACAACCACTTTAAAAATCAATATAGAGGCTTCTCAGAAAATTGGGAATAGGTCTCATCAAGACCCACCTATACCACTATTGTGAATATACCCAAAAGAAGCTTCACCATACCATAAGAACACTTGCTCAACTATGTTCATAGCAGCTTTATTCATAACAGGCAGAAAACTGGAAAAAGTCTAGGTGTCCCTCAACTAAACAATGGATTTTAAAATGTACATTTACACAATAACTATTACCACTATTAAAAACAATAACATCATAAAATTTGCAGGCAAATATGGAACTAGAAAAGATCTTTCTAAGCAAAGTAATGCAGATCCAGAATGTTAAACATGATATGTACTTACTCATACGTAAATATTTACCCTAAATTACAGGACACACATACTACTGTCCACAGATCCAGAGTAGCTAAATAACGAGGGGATCCCAAGAGGAGATATTTGAATCACACTGAGAAGGGGAAATAGTTAAGAACCCCAGGGGTGGATAGACTGGGTTGGGAAGGGGTGGGGATGGAAACAGGACAGATGGATTGGGGGAAGACAAAGGGAGAGAGAACTTGGAGAAACAACTGGATTAGAAGTAGGGGTTGAACATATTTGGAATCAGTAGAAACCTAGGACAATGGAAATTCTGAAGAATCTATGAGCATGACAGTAGCAAAGACTCCTAACAGTGGGGAATATGGATCCTTCCTGGCCATCCTTGGTAACCAGGCAAGCCTTCCAAAAGTAGACTGGGACATCAGCTGAACCACAAATCTTAGACCCACAATTTGTCCTGCCTACAGGATGTGCTGGGGTAAAAGATGGAGCAGAATTTGAGGAAATAGTGACCTAACTTGAGACCCATGCCATAGAGTGAGCCCACCACTGAGAGTTAATGATATTCTGCTATACTTGAAGACAGGCACATAGCATGACTGTCCTCAGAGAGGCTTCTCCCAGCAGCTGATAGAAACAGATGCAGAGATCAACAGCCAATCATCAGGAGAAGCTTGGTGACTCTTGTGAAAGACAAGGATGGAGGATTGAAGGAACCAGAGGGATCAAGGACACTATAAGAAAATGTACATAATCAAAGACAGATGGGAGTGGATTTAGAATGGGTAAGTTGAGAGAAACTGGAAGTAGAATGAGGTAAAATCTGGATATAGTATTGAGAAAAAAATCTTATTTTAATTGAAAAGGGAAATATGTAACCAAAGTCTTTTAAGATTTGTAATGTTTGTTTTATGCTTTTTTAAAGTAAATGATTGGAGTTTTCTATTCTTCCACATGTTTAAATTTTCTTCTTTATCTTTTATATATTTTATGCTTTTATTTCCTATATTCTACACATCAAGGGCTCTATTTTCTCACAATTTATGTTTGAGTTTTTAAAGAATCTTTTAAGTTACTTTTTCTCTTCTTTTTCTCAATTTATTAAAACTGCCCTTGCATTGACATATTGATTTTGTTATGTAGTAATCATGTGGACTCATATAAATTGTGATGTCTGAATGTGTGTGATCTCATGTTTGTGACATAGATACCACCTAATGAGTTCAACATAATGTCACTCCTCTTCAAAATGCTATTAAAATGCATACCTTTGTACCATGGGTTTCCTCTAAGCATGGGAAGGACAAGACCTCAGCACAATTTCAAAGCCAGTGCTCATAACCAGTAGTTTTGGTTTTGTTCTTAATTTAACAGAATTTTTCCTAAGTATTACTTGACTGTGAGATTCATTTTCTTTGTGAAGTCCTAGGCTTTGTCTTATACCTTGCTGCTTTCAAAACTGTCTTTATATTTCATTTTTAAATAAAGAGTCAAACATTTCTGAGAAGGACTTCATGGTATTGTTTGAAAATGTTTTAAAATATATTCAGTTTCATCCTTATCATAAAAACCAATGTTGTACATTAATATAATCATTTAATGTATAACCCTAGGTCCTCAGGTGTATGTTAGAAGTCTTCTAACCTAAAGAAGAAATTATTTGTTTTAAAAAATTATTATTACCATATGTAGCAAATACTTCACATACATTTCATGATAATAGCAGTAAACTGCATATTGTATAAACTAAGGAGCACACTGGAAGTTAATAGCACAACTATTTGTAGCGTCAATCATGGGGCAAGCAAATATTAAACGTGGCCAATGAAATCTTCTGCAGAAAATGTTAGTTTTTATACCAGTCATTTATTTCTGTGAATGTTTCAATAAGTGCTGAGAGCTTAATTTCAAATTCCATTTTTTTAATTATGTCAAAATTCTAGATACTGTAAGCAACCCCTAAGTTAACAAAATGAGAATGGATACCGTCTGACTGCTCATTTTATTCTGCCTGTGGATCCCTGCCCCCAACTTTCAATCTGCAAGGTTTATTTTGCTTCAGTCAACATAACGATACTCGGAGTTTTTTTTTTTTTTTTTTTTTTTTAGTGGTTTTGCAAAAATGACTGTAGGCCATTCCATTCAAAAGGAATAACTGATCCCTTAGGCATTTTAGAAGAGGCTTTGTCTGCCTTGACTTTCTCAAACACTGTTGTCAACTTGAAAATAAATAAATAGATAAGATGCTTTAGCTGGGCCAATTGTGGTGATGGACACTGGGCCTTCTCTGGGAGTGTATGGCCATAGGCCTGCTGCACTGAGGATGGATTGAGTCTGGCCTTTATCTCACCTGCAGTGCTTGTTACCTGCAGGCATCAAGAGTTGATGATTATTTTCAGTGCACCTCTCTGCTGCTCCCGAAACCTGCACATTTCCCCAGCTGATATACACTCAGAAGAGGCATTCTGCCTGGGGCTGGATTAACCTTCTTTTTTCCTGCATCTCTCTAAAGAGGATGTCAAATTGGTCAAAGCTTCTTCACCTGTACTTCTATGCAGTTAATCTTCTGAAATGAAATTGCTTACTACTTTCTAGGGAAGGTCCTGAAAGGAGTTTTCACTTCAAATGATTAATGCACACACTGTTAATCTTCATTGCTAACTAAAACTAAAACTACCTCACTGATGCATCTTCAACATAAGATTTTAGCAACTTTGGGGTCAAATAACAGTTATTAAATTTGTATATGTTTCTTCTTATATCAGTGATTATAATGTTTATAAATGTGTGAAGGTAAGATATTTGAGAAAAGAAATATTATTTTGTTTAGTAAAAAGGAATAAAAGAATGAAAGCATCTTTACCGGGTCACAGTAATGTCAGTGACCACCCATTGGCTGATTAGTATGCATGTAGTCTTGAGATTCACTATCTTAAATGTCAATCAGCTTCTTATGCAAGATTGGAAAAAAGTAAGCAAAGTAAAACTATTGGTCAATTTAATTCAAGTGGAACCCATTCCAAACTGCAGTTCCGACTTATCCTTTTACTGAATGCTTAGTATTCGTATGGACTATTGGATCATTAGTTCATTCTAGGCTTGAACTTGATCTAAGACTTAAAGCCTTGATCTTTTGTTTCATGAATATTTAATTGGACTGATCTCCTTTCCTTTTACAGTGTGAGAGTACAACATTCTTTATTGCAAAGTTACCCGTTGTGCTTGGCATTTTAATTTACTTTCTTAAACTTTTTAACCAAGGACCATTTCAATTCCATTGAGCATACTTTATCACACTTTTTCAGATGATTACATTTTCTCTTTGAAGTTTCCTCTTCTTTTTAATTCTTCTGAAGCTTGGGAATATTTCCCCTCTAGTTAATAAATGTGACACTGAAGTCAGAAGTCTATGACAGTGACTATAGTTGGTAGGTGAGTTAGTATTTCTCAGGTTACATCTGAGGTTATCAATACCATGATCAATACCTCCATGTCCAAACTCTGTATTCAGGAAGTGGGGAGGTGGCAGAAAGTGCATTCCAATAGGGTTATTGGACCAGATGGAGTGTAGAGGAATAAGATATATTTTCCTATATTCTGTGTAGCATTATATATATGTATATATATATATGATGCATATAAGTATTGGCATGAATTACAAAATTTCATAGAAATTATTGATTTTGAACCATTGTTACTAATATAATACATGTGTGCTTTTCTGAGTATTTTGTTTCTCATCTTACTCTTATGAAACGTGGTAAATAACTCATCCTACTAATTTATTAATTGGTATAATAATAATTAAACATAAGGTTTTCTGAAATCTACTCTGTCATTCCATCCCATCAACTTTACAATTCCATGAATGTTTTAAGAAAGCTTTTGCCTACATCTCAAATTTCATTTATGGAAAATGTATGTATTCACTTTATTTACATATATGTCACTGAGAAAGTTCTGATAGACCCAATAACTGAATTGGTTTTTTTTTGTTAATTAGTTCTTTGACAACTTCACTTAATGTTTTGAAATCATATTCACCCCCTCCCAAAATAACCCCAGATCTAAACCTCACTTTTTACTCACCTAACCTTGTGTCCTCATTAAAAGATTAAAGTCAGTTTATACTGTCCATATACTCTTGAATAGATGTCCATTTACCAGATCACTCTTGCCATATCAGGAATATCAGGACTCTCACTTTTTTTTTGGGGGGGGGCGGGGTTCAAGACAGGGTTTCTCTGTGTAGGCACTCTGTAGACCAGGCTGGCCTCGAACTCAGAAATCCACCTGCCTCTGCCTCCCAAGTGCTGGGATTACAGGCATGTGCCACCACTGCCCGGTTGACTCTCACTCTTAAAGAGAGCCTACTTTCCTCTCTCCCAGCAGCTTGTAACTTCCAATACCTTTTCAGATTGGTATGGGGATTTGTGCATTATTCACCATGCTGGTTTTGTTTCTGATTTGAATTTGAAAGGTCTTGTGCATTTTGTCACAACCATTGTGAATTTGTGTGCACACCTGGGTGGTTTTACCTGGAGGACGCTGTTTCCTTGTTTTTATCTATCACATCTGCACTTTCAGTCTTTCCACTCTCCTTTGCAATTCTTGACACTTGGGAGAATTACTTATAATTAGACAGCCCAATACAGGATGGGTATGCTACAGTCCCTCATTCTCTTCATCTGGACCAGATGTTGTTCTCTGTGGTCATCACTATCTGATATATGAAAGAAACTTCCCTGATTATGGCTACATTGTGAGAATGCAAGTTATTATATAAATTCCCCCATATACTTAGCTTCTCCTTAAGGCTGGAATGACTGAGCAAGAAGCAGTCCATGAAACAAGTCCTCAAACAGTACTAAATATGCTTGTCTCCTTCGTTGAAAGCATTGCTTGTCATTTTCTCAAATCCCTGTGTCTTCTTGATCATGAGAAGGACTGTGAACTGTATACTTGAGGAAAAACTACAGGGATGAGAGTTCCTAGATGAGGGGACCTTTGATGTGTGTTCATTTAGAAAATGAATACTCCAAGGAGAGAGGAAAGGGTTCCCTGATAATACAGAAAGATGAGGTTCATTGGGAAATTGTTAGCTGTATGGCTGCCTTGAAGATTAAGCAGCTGTGAGATATATTCAGTAGAATATGTAAATAAATAGTTCCATTTATGAAAGCTCTTAAATAACTCTTCATCTTTCCAGGTAGGAGATTTAGAAAACATTAGGCAAAAATGTGGTGGGTAGGAAAGGGCAAACCTGCAACCTCAACACTTGGAGATTAACACAAGAAGAAAAAAAGTTCATGGCCAGTAGTAGTTTCTACAAGAGGGTCTATGATGTCTCTAGCCAAGGGTGATTGGGTAGTTTTACAGTATCTGACATGATTTCCCTCTTATTGAGTGGAACTTAGGATTGTTAAGCAGCTGTTGGTTATCTCCAAGATGAGTCATTACTGCACCATTGGGGATGCCCTTCTTGGATGGTAATTTTGTGCTTGACAGGCTTAGGTAGGACGTCCATTGATTCTCTCTCTGAAAGTTAGTCTTATATAAAATGTTCCTATACTATGAAATTTGGAGTCAATGCAAGCTTGATATCTCCAGGTTCTGTGTTTCTGGGTGATGTCATCACAAATACAATCTTATCTTCAATTTCTTTATGGCAACTATGAGCAATGGCAATGGCCTGCACCATTTTTCTAAAGCAACTAATTATATTCAAAACCAATTATAATAGTACCCACAGATAAGTGTTGCTCTCACTCTTTATCAAAAACAAAACAATGAAAAAGAAAGAGGAGAAGAAGAGGGAGAAGAGGAAGAGGAAGAGGAAGAGGAAGAAGAAGAAGAAGAAGAAGAAGAAGAAGAAGAAGAAGAAGAAGAAGAAGAAGAAGAAGAAGAAGAAGAAGAAGTGCTTCTTTTTGCATTGGATAGAGGTTTCATGATGGTCATAATATGGAGAAAATTTGGTTGAGATGTGCACAGCTTCATTTAGTTCATCTACAAAACAACCTCACACCTAAAGCTCAGGGAAATTCACAGGAGAGGGGTTGTAGGGGCCAGTGCCATAGTGTTTTCTAGACAAGACAGGAATTCTGTACCAATAATATTGCAACAGCATGGTTGTCTGACTAAGACCTACAAAACGACAATACCAGTCAAAAGCAGTGGAGATGAAGTAAAGTTCCTGAAACTCACCTCTAGATGAAGTCCTATAAGCAGTCAATGGCTACTAAAGGTGGAAAATTAAGTTTCTCCAGGGTTTGAATACATATACATAAATAAATATGTATATGCATAATAATTTTAGAAGAGGAGATCCTAAATTGAAAATGTAGATATAAAGCAAGAGTTGTAGGAATGGGGGGTAATGGAATGAAGTAAATATTATAGTGTACTCATGTATGAAATTAATAATCAAATCATTTAAAATAAGTTCAAAGAGTATAACAGGGCTACAGACCAGCATGAGCTGCAGCATGATAGCCTCACAAAAGAAAAAAAAAAAAAAAGAAATGCGTTTAGGCAAAACGGTAAGAAGTATAGAGATATTCTTGATAAGGATGTGATTGCCAGTTTATTCTTGATATAAATTCCCGAAGGCAAAGGGTCTATTTAGCCTCTAAATTTCAGACATACAGTAGAATAGCCAAAGAAGACTTAGTGAGTAAAAAAGAATGTGTACACTAAAGATACAGAACATTTTTAGCAGCTAAGATCAGATAATTGAATGAAATGTAAGAGCATAAATAAAAGAGAGAAACAAAGGCTTTATTTTTTATTTACTTTTTGGTATTTGGTGAGTCAGTGTTTGTAGTATGAAGCAATAATGTAGTCTTATAGAACTAGAAAAATGTTTGTGGTAACTGAAAACTCAATTTGCTATGTTATATTTATAGTATTATTCTATTTTTCTCTAAGATATCAACAAAATATAAACTCTCATAATAACACTCTGAATTATTAATACAGAACCACAAAATTTTGCAAATAAAAGATTATAAGTAGGGATTCTGGTTAAAGTAATTTTTATATTGGGACTAGTATAAACTTCCTGAGTATGGAAGCTAAAAGAGGTTTTTGTAGCTATTGATAATTAGGTACTTCCATCATTATAAATATTAAAAACTTACATCTCAGTAAATATATAAATATTTATGCATTTCTACTAATAAACAAGCTATTATAATAATTATCACAAAGATGATCCACTATGCTGACTACATGCAGCTCCCCAGTAAGCTTTTCACATGCCCTGCATAAACAAAAGGGTGTCTGTGGGTGTACAAACAAAGCCCTACTTAACCATAAAATGTGAAGTTTACATTCACAGAAGTGCCTGGATTCAAAAGCCACATACTACAGTTAAATAATGTTTTATGAATGGTACCTATGTGTATCAGAATGCTGTTGGGATTTTCTTGTTCTCAAGTCTACAGAAGGGTATAGAAATTTTACTGTGCTTCTTTCTTTTTTGACTAGGTGGGTGTCCATCAAGAACTCAATAAAGAAACTGTGTTGTATAAAATGGAGTCTTGTTCATCTACAAAGAAGAATGAAATCATGACTTTTTCAGGACAATAGGGGCCTGGAGGACCACCATGCTAAGTGAAGGAAGCTAATGCATGCAGCGAAGTGTGATGGATGGATATGATCACAGAGCACCATATACTTGAATGCGGGTGCTGCTGTAAGTCCTGTCTCTTTATGCTATGAATAGACGTTAATGAATTTTATAAACACATTGAAGCATGTCTTAATGAAACTGCTAAAATTCACAGCAAATTGTATTTTGAAGTAGGTAGACACTTTTAACAATGTTACAAGTCAGACAAGAGTCTGACATCTTCATTTGGCTGAAAGGAACTAACTGGCAGCATAGCATTCTACGAAACTCAATAGTAATCTGTAAAAATGAGTGTGAAGGAAAGTATTTCAGAAAAACAGTGTGCATATGTTCCTTTTTTTTTCTGAGCTTGTCAGAAGATTATCATTTATCTCTTTTCTATTAGGCATTCTAAAAGATGCGATATGATATCCATTATGGTTTTCATTTCATTTTCTTGATAATTGCTAGTCATAGTCATTTTTATGGTCCTGTTTGTCACTTCTTGGAATACTTTTGATAGATGTCAATTTAAGTCAGTTGCCATTTCTTGATTATCCTTATGCTGCTGATATTTTGGAAGCTGTTGTGCTGTATGCCTTGTAGAGACCAACAACCTGCAAGATACAGCTGGTAAATAATTTCTCTTAATCTCTTGCCTGTTTCTTCCCTTTGTTATTTGTTTCAGTTGCTAGAAACACATTTTATACAGTCCCATTTGTCTGCTCTTGCTTTTGTGTTTGGTATCTTGTCTAAAAATAAACTTTGCCATTTTAAAGACGTAAAGCATTTCTTCTGAGCTTTCCTCTAGCAGTTAAAACAATTCAGGTCTCAAATGTGCCTGATATCTGTTTTGAGGTGACTTGTGTTCTTGATAAGTAGAAGAGTCTGGTTCCATTGTTCTGCATGTGACAGACAAGATTTTCAGGCTCTTCCCTGATGAGAATTTCCTTACTTTAGTGTGTGCTTATGACACTTTTGTCAGAAATCATGAATGTGTGTGTGTGTTAATTTATCTTATAAACCTTTCAAACATAAATTCTTTACTGATGCATATTTCGCTTCCATTTCCATTTCAGATTTATCTAAAACCATTCATTTTAAGACATTTTCCTTTCATCTATTATATCTTAGGTACTTGACTAGATTTTACTAAACCTCACAGTTTAGGGAAATGTACAACATATACATATAATAATTTCTGTCTTTTATTTTTTTACATGTTGGGAGGATTCTCATTAATTATCATATTTTCATCTATTCAATATTTTCAAATGGTCATCAATATTATTTTAGTTGTTATTTATCTATTTATTCATTAGTGATAGAAAATATTGTATTTGTCCAAACATTAAATATTTTCAATCTATTTTTGAAATTCCATTTGTTTCTCAGACCTACAGTTATGTATCTCTTTTAATATCCCCTTTATTAGCATTGATTTTATATTTACGTCTATAAATATTAATAAGAAGGAACCTTTGGCCCTGTTTTATTATTGCCTAAAGGCACAGCTGTGCCTTTTGCTCACATAGAGGCAAAGACAATTATATTAGATAATCATAGTATTAAGATTAGTAGAAGCTAGCATCAGAGAGTAAAGAGAATGTGCCCTGTATCTCCACTAGACTGTATCACAGGCACACTGTTTGCTCAAAGCATCCTTGAGCCAATGTGATTCGCTCCTTTTGTCTTTATATTCTGCCTTTTACTCTCCTTTTCATGGCTTTCACAAGACTTTTCATTTGAGGTACCCAAAGATGAGCTCTGATAAGTTATATTGCCTTGGTGTCCTCTCCTGTCACTTTTGACATTGATTGACCCTATCAGCTCAGGAAAGTGGTAATACACTGCTTTAGTCTCGCTCTTTTCATTGTGTTCCTTGTGACAAAAGAAAAGATATGACCCTCTTGATAAAGTTTGAACTAGTGTAGTGTGGGCAAAATACAAAACTGGGAGAAATATCTCTATATGCCTTCATGGTTTTCATTTCTCTTACAGGTCCACGTGCATAAAGCTAGGGATTTTCACCGTGTCTACAGATATATGACTTCCTAGGAAATTTTATTTGTAAGTTCTGAATAAATGCTTCTGATTAAAAACAAAGATTTTTTTCTAGAACTACTAGATCCATTTATATCCTAGGTCCATTCTAAATTTCATTGATTTTTAACTCCATTTTCTGCCTGTGAAATTGTTACTTTTGTGATTTTAACAATGTTTGTCTAGTAACTTTGCATATTACAAAATCTACTACAGGAATTAAGAGTGATCTCAAAGAAATGGATCACTTATTTGTTGATTGATTTTTTTGTCATTTTTGTCAAGCAATTAACAAACTTCTAAGAAGTTTCAAAGAAAAATAAACCAAGTTGATCCCAGACTAAAGGAGAGTGCAATATGCCACCAATATCACAGGAGGCTTAGTGACATTGGATTGCCTCTCTGCATGGCCTTTCTGATCCCCACTTGTAGCATTCTTGATCTTAAGCCTGGTTGGAGAATATGTTTCACCCCAAGCTGTGGAAGAGTCCAGCTGTAGGGTTGTTCTCTCTGTCCATTCTGCTGATTCTCATAGTTTGCGTGGCATGCCTCAGACTGACGCCTTCCCCACTGACTCTGTGGCTATTTGCAACTTCAACTAGCAACTAGTGGTGACTGGGCACGCTCCTGGCTTTACATTCTCCGTTACTTACCTTCCTGATTTCTCTGGGACACTGCTCATGGCTGTACTGTCAGAGATTCTTAATGTGACTTCCTATTCCTTGCTCATTTAAATGGCAAACCTTGGTTGACAGCTTGACACATCTGGGAAGAGGGAACTTCAATAACTGATTCACCTGATTGGCTGGTAGAGATGTTTTTATGAGGCATTTTACTGATTAATTGAGATAATTAGGTCCTACCTACTGTGGGCAGTCCCATCTCTGAGCAGATGTGTGTGTGTGTGTGTGTGTGTGTGTGTGTGTGTGTGTGTGTGTATAAGAAGAGTAGCTGAGCAAGGCCAGGGAAGCAGGTAGCAGTGAGCCTTTTCCCTCTGCTTCAGTTCCTACCTCCAGGTTCCTGTCTTGAGTTCCTGCCCTGGCTTCTTTCAATGACATACCAGTTCTTGCAAGAATAGGATGAAGCTCTTCGCCGAAGTTAATGTTGGTCATGGTGCTCACTACAACAGAACTCAACTGAAGATACTCACCTCATATCTTAAACTTCATCTAGCTTATGTTTTAAGAATTCCCAGTATTATTTATACACATATATACATATGATTACACACACACACACACACACACACACACACACACACACACTTTAAATTTTACACTCCTATGCAATTCAGATCTCAATCTATAGTTTCTCTTCTGTGACATATTTTAATTAAAGGTAAATTCAAACTCTTTTATTGAGAATTATGCTTTGTATATTCTTTATCAATATTTCAATTTATCTGATTTGAAGAATACAAGATACAAAAGAAATAGTAACTATTGCTTTTAACCCTTTAAAAAAGATATCTATATTAAAATTTAAGAGCAAATAATGACATTTAGACTGTTGGATAGGATTGTAAGGGAGAATTATTTATGTTTGTCAGGAAAAAACAGGCCATGTTTTCATGGCATGTATAAAAACCATTCCTTTCAAATTAAATTCAAAGAGGATACAGAGCATGTGGAGGGATTGAGAAGTGGTAGATTTAAACGGACTCAAGGGGAGGATTGGGGTGAATAAGATCGAAATATAATGTATGAAAACCCCACAAATTAATAGAATTCTCCATGCTAAAAACTTAACTCTGAAAATATTAATAAAATTCATCATTATCAAAGTCAGATCATAGAATTCTCCTTCATTTACCTTGTATTGTTCTTTGAACCATACTTCTTTGATGATTTAAAAACACATTCATCTACACACTCACTTCATTTAGTTCTATTTTTGAATCAAAAGGCATGTAGTTCATTGTATTGACTCAATATCACATCTCATTAGACATTTGAATTTTTCCTCTATTAAATGCCAATCTACTCACATTGTGACTAAACAGTTCATCAATTATTTTTATCACCAGTTCAAAGGCTTTTAGAACAAATCATCAATTTTATGGAGTTCCAGTTTAAAATACAGTAAGCTTAATCTTAAATGTGAAATATTATGAATTCTTTAGCAGAAAAGTAGTGGGAATCAGTAAATCTTCATATGAAAAAAGAAAAGTTGCAGGCAAGCATGTCTCTGTACCTCTACTTTTCTCTATCAGCTATTTTTCATTTGTAAATGAGAAAAATTGCACTTATAACCTTTTATGATAGTAGTAACTTTACATATGTATTACGTTAGTTTTTATTTGCTACATTTCTGGCTACAGCATGCATCTTTTTGGTACCATAGCAAAATTAAGGAGACTATATGACCACGTTAAATTTCCACTGAACACATTTTATACGCATCTTTTAAAAAATTGAGAATTTCATACTAAAACAAAGAAGAGTAAGATAATAGAAGGAAAAATCTGTGAAAACTAGTACAAATGGACGATTAAAATCAGAAAAACTAATTAGCACAACATACATTATTCAAATCAGAAAATATTGATTGATGGGAGGCAAAGTGAGATTTATCTACAAATCTCATCTGTTGTTTTATAAAATCTGATTAAAACATTATGAATATATATGTTATATATGTCTAATATCCCACCACCACAAAATTTGTAGCCAACCAACATGTCTGCAAACTAATGTAGTTTAAAATTGAGTTTAAAAGAGTTTTTTTTTTAATAAGTCTTCTTATTTAGGTGTGGCAATGCCTGTCAGTAACTTGGGAAGGTGTGGCAGAAAAATTATGAGGTTAATGCCAAGTGGGGCTAAATACTAAGACATTGCTTCTAAACAAGTAAGTAGTCTGTATATTTGTAACTCTTAAGAGTTACCATGTCATGATGGGGAAATTTAATTTTCATGTATAGTGCTGTCTCTATCAAAGGAAAATTGCACTGGAAAACAGATAGGCAAAGAGAACTGTGGTCTTGATGATTGCAATGTATAAGAGAGAGAAGAAAAAAAAACTTTTCTGAGATGATGGGGAAGGATAGGTAAAGTGGTGGGGTGACTAGTAGAGAGCAGTGGATGGTACTGGATCAGAAGCAACTGGCTGGTGTGTCTGTGTTTGCTAATCTGCACCTGTCATTCAAATGTAGTCAATCCCAATGGGACTGGGAGTATATTTTGATGGTTATGGTTAAGTGCCCCAAAGGTGACTCTCTGGTCCTCAAAAAAAGACGTTGCAGCATTGTTAAATTCTCAATAGTTTAAGGAAAGGTTAGTATTTAAAGACAAGAAAAGTCTAGCAGAATGATTTCTTTTTTTCAAAAGTAAATTTTTCGTTAGATATTTTTTATTTATATTTCAAATTTTATCCCCTTCCTCATTTCTCTTCCAACCCTCCCCATACTATCCCCCATACTAACCCACCCACTCCCACTTCCCTGTCCTGCCATTCCTCTACTCTGAGGCATTGAGCCTTCACAGGGCCATGGGCCTTTTCTCTCATTGATGCCCCACAAGGCCATCCTCTGCTACATATGCGGCTGAAGCCTTGAGTCCCTCCATGTGTACTCTTTGGTTGGTGGTTTAGTCCCTGGGAGCTTTGGGGTTACTGGTTAGTTCATATTGTTGTTCCTCCTATGGGGCTGCAAATGATTTCTGAAGCAAATGGCCTAAGTAAAGGGAGACAAGAGCTCACTGTCAGGGACTTACTTGAAGTCAACCCAGGCAGAGAGAAAAGTAGAAGTCTCCTAGTCAGTCAAAAAATTTATATCCTTTTCTTTTCTCTACCCTTCTCTCTACTTATTCATCTATCTATCTATCTATCTATCTATCTATCTATCTATCTATCCATCCATCCATCATCCATCCCTCTCTCTCTGTATGTATGTACTTACATATGTATACATATGTATATATGTGTATGTATGTATGTAAAAAGATTTGGCAATCCCTATCTGTCTGTCTATCTATCTATCTATCTATCTATCTATCTATCTATCTATCTATCTATCTATAGAAAGTAGTCCTTCTCATTTGTAACATCCAAACAATAAATGCTCATAAAACACAAATATAGAAGATGAATGTCTAGATATATTATCAGTAGAAAAAGTTGTCTGTAGTAGTATAAGTTCCATATATACATAAATAAGTAAATGTTTTATATATATGTTAGGTATCAATATGCTCTTAATTGTCTCCAAATATTGTGGAAAAGTGAAAGCAGTAAACATAAAGAATATAGAATATACATGATTTGGGGATTGGCTATTTGGAATAACTCTAGGCAACACAAAAATAAGTAAATGTATAATATATATTTGTAATTCAGTATATGAGAAAAGATTTATATATTTCTATTTTACTGTATATATATATGTACACACACACATATATATGTGTGTGTGCTTTTGATTATATACCTGTACATAAAATAAGTCTATGCATATAACATGTTAAAATAAATATTTATACATCTAAATATGTATATTCTAAAATGCTCACTATAATTTTATTTCCTTTCTCCTGATTACTTACTAATTGTTAGCATATAATTTTACAAATCAACCTGAATACCAATATCTCACTTTTTCTCTTCCTACATTCCTTCATTTTTCCTAATCTTCATTTCATTGTTTTGTCTTTTCTTTAATTTATTTTTTCTTGGTGGTAGTGATTTGTTGCCTGGTCCTTTAATATGCTAAGCATGCAGCCCACATCTTAGCAACAAACAGCCTCTCAAATGTTAACATTTCAATTTTTCACTGTTAGAAGAAATGATACATGTTATGTGTTTTTTGCTTCCACTGCTGAGAAAGTTGGGGTTAGATTTAAATTTAGTGCATAGTAGTTATAGTGTAGGTTGATTTATTTTCTTTCTTTGCATTATTGGTTCTGAGCAGGGGTGCGAAACACAGAGAGACATAGCAGAAAGGATATATCCATGACACCTTTCCACAGATTATGTCAAGTGTTTATAAAAAATGGTTGAGCAAGATACATTTTTGTTGTTATTGTTTTTGTTGTTTTGTTTTTTTGTTTTTTGTTTTTTGTTTTTTGAGACAGGGTTTCTCTGTAGCCCTGGCTGTCCTGGAACTCACTTTGTAGACCAGGCTGGCCTTGAACTCAGAAATCCGCCTGCCTCTGCCTCCCAAGTGCTGGGATTAAAGGCGTGTGCCACCATGCCCGGCTCATGTTTTATTTTATTATCTACAAATTTAATAGCTCAATTATTCATATGACTTTTATTAATTTATGTCGAATTCTCTCCAGGATAATTTATGTTGTATGATATTTGCTCTAAAAGCTTATATAGTTTCTTCTTGGACAATTCTAGTTAATTTAAAAATGTCATTTAGAAAGTGGAGTATGGTTAAGCTCAACAAACAGTTATTGGACATTATGATCTGTGCTGTGTTGTATATAGATATCGGAATGAGTTGGTTTTCCTTCTGATAAAGTTTGATAGGTAGATGAGTATATCAGAAAGACTCATCTAAGTGCAGTGTTGTACATTGAAATTATCATCTGCAGAGGGGTGGTAACTAAGGATTATGGGACAAGGCTAATGAATATAAATTCTTTGCTTTGCACCTGAGTATTTATTTAGTCTTTGTCAAAAGGATTAACTTTTCTGCATTTTATTTTATTATGTATTATACGATGACAATATTAACTTTATTGTGTTCATCTGGAATGCATACTTACTGGAAGTAACAAGCTTAAAATAGTGCTAAGTTATATTGTTAGTAATATTATTTATCACTGTGGCTGGAGAGATGGCTCAGCGGTTAAGAACACTGACTGCTCTTCCAGACATCCTGAGTTCAGTTCCCAGCAACCACATGGTGGCTCATAACCATCTGTCATGGGATCTGATGCTCTTTTCTGCTGCGTCTAAAGACAGGTACAGTGTCCCACATAAATGGAATAAATTATTTATCACTGTGACTAGTAGAAATTGGATGGTTGAGGAGAGCTAGGGACTGTTTCTTAGAATGTGCTCTGGCAGAGCTGATTCAGGACCTTGGAGAGAAAAACAATCTCTGAGGAAAGTAGTGAGTAGAGAAAGCCAGGTTGAGGGAGGTGTCAACGGCTGACAAAGACAAATGGATGTGATGTTACAATCTGGAAATGTCATCAGTTCTATACTACTAAATTGTACAGTGTGAGGTAAGAGTGAAAGGGGGCTCTAAGGAGATAAGCAGAAACTGTATCAAGAAGAGAAGGTGCATGTCTCTCACAGGGCGAGCTGACTTTATCTCGCAAGTGAAGGATACAAATTAAAAGTGTTTTTTTAAAGGAAGTGAATTGGCCAGATTTAATTTTGCATAGATCTCTGTGATAGTAGATTGAAAACATAACACAAGATAATGAAAATAGGCTGGAAATCCTGTGGAAAACAATAATGAGTAATAGAGCTGATGCTATTCTATAAAAAGAGGGAATAATTTGCAGGCCTGATGATTGTGCAATGTTACTTATTTTCTTATTTATTATATGTGTTAAAATTTCAGAGGTAGAGAAAAAATTTAAATCCCTGGAGAAATAATTCTCAGGGAAATATCATAAATGCAAATGTAAAATTGATAAGAATTCCCGATGATAGTACTTCTAGAAAAAGTCTTTGCTTATCACATAACCATTACAGTAATTTTGATATATTTAGTAAAAAGCTTATTAATATTCTCTGATGATTTATATGTAAAAGTAGACCCAATGTCATGGGTATCTCCTTTTCCAGTTTTTAATAAAATTAATGTTGACATCAGCAGCTATAGAAATGTTCTTATATTGCAATTTATGTGTTTTGGAAAACTGGGTTCAATAACTGTTACAATAATCAACTTTAGGAATTTCTGAGCTCATGTCTGTCCATTGAAGTTCCTACATTGAGGACGAACTTCTTTCCTGCTGCTTCTATCATCCCTTGCAAACTGACCAATATTGCAGTTATCTTTACATTTTATAAAATAAACATATTATGTTCAATAACAATGCTGTTTTTATTTTATGCATAATATATGGTTCTTATTAAACTCACAGAGTACATGTTTCCTACAGACTCAAGAATGAAATACACAAAAGTCCAGGTCCTGCTTGGAGCATGCTTACACAAGGCATTTGAGGTTTTGTCTACTGTGGATCTTCTTCCATAATGTACATTCTGAGATTAGAATAGAATGTAGAATTCAGTACACAGTGACAGATATGTAAGTATTGTTTCTGAGAATGACAAAATGATACTTTGGGGTATTAAAGAATGTCCTGTAAGTTCAGGTGTCGGTGAACACAGTGCTAGGTCAGAGAGTCAGACGAAAGTGGCAAGGCTATAACAGCTCTGGGGCATGTCAACTGCTTATGTATTACTACCTGTTCCAAACGGTGATATTCCTCTGGGTTTCAAATGTATACCTTAAAATTTGTTTTCTTCCAAAGTTACTAAATCTCTATCCATAATAATTATATATGTGCGTTTCAGCATCTTTTCCAATCCAGGCGCTTACTATATCTAGGACAGCTCCAAGAAGCAACCACCAGATGCTCCAATCTCCTCTCACAGACGCAGATGCTTCTATTGGGCCTGTTCCTTCTGATCTATCCTCAGATGGCTCCACATACCCTGGACAGCAAGGAAACACCCAACTCCCCTAAGACTGGACAAACACTTTCATACCTATTCTTCTAAGTTCCTGAGAGACATGTCACCCCAAGACCAGCATGAAGCAGCCAGGTACCACAACAACCCTATTCCTGCTCTATTTTTAATAGAACCTATTCACCTCTTTTTCTTTTTTTCTTTTTTAATTAAACCAAAATGGGAAAATGTTAGTGTTCTGTGTAAACTCCACCCTACAGTTACCTGGCAACAGCCAAGTAAGCCTGACCCATTATAAAAGGGGTTGCTTGGCCCCTCCTCCCTCTCATCCTCTCTGGCTTTCTTGCCCCCTTGCTCTTCCCTTCTTGCTCCTGCTCTGTCCCCTTGCCCCTTCCCCCATCTCTCTCCCCATTCCCTTCCCCCTTCTCTCTCAGTGCTAGCTTTCCCCATACCTCACCACACCTCCACATAACATATCTCTTCTCTTTTTATCTTTTTATGAACACATCAGGAGTTTTGGGGGATCAAGCTTGACTTTTAATAATAAAGACACAGAGGTACCTGTATAGTATAAGGCTTTTAGCCTGTTTGTTGGGGGACTGCCTCTGGTAGTCATTAGCCTCCACCTCGCCTCTCTGCCAGGCTAGGCTTCTGCTTCCAAACCCTTAACCCCAGCTCAAGCCACCAGCTCTTTATTTACAAAGCCACATTCCTTTCTCATACAAAAGAGAGATTAGCATACTTGTTTTAGTGTTGACTTTTGGCCTGAGGGAAAGTACTTCTACATTCTCTACCAAGATGGCTGACTTTTTAACAAGATAATCTCAAGGAATCCTTATTTGAAAAGGTGAGAAAGTGACAGATATTCTGCCATCACCTGGCACTGCTGCCTGAAAATCAATTTAACCCATGAGAATACAGGGATACCCTCCCTCCCTCCCTCCCTCCCTCCCTCCCTCCCTCCCTCCCTCCCTCCCTTCCTTCCTTCCTTCCTCCCTTCCTCCCTTCCTCCCTTCCTCCCTTCCTCTCTCTCTCTCTCTCTCTCTCTCTCTCTCTCTCTCTCTCTCTCTCTTTCTTTCTTTCTTTCTTTCTTTTGAAAGACTCCCAGATGAGCCCCTCGCTCAGGCCTCTGGATAATAGCAGACCCCCAAGAACTTACGAGAGACCAAGCTTGATGCAAACCACAGGAGGCTTTATTGGGGAAAGCCATCCTGCATGGGGATGACTTTTATCCCACGCAGGGGTAGAGGAGTGAAACCTGAGGGCAAAGGGGTTTCAGTTTTTATAGGTTCTTAAGGGGGAAAGGAGAAGGGGGGAAGTAGGGGATTTCCAGATCTAAACAATGTCCATTCTAAAATGATTGATTCCTTAAGAAATGGGTATGGGAGGGAAACAAGGAAGGAGTCTAATTAAGGTGCAGCAACTATGGATTGGCCCCCCGACTATGGTTGCTGGGGAGATTTTCCCACTCTTTTCCAGCAACCAATATATCATCCAATATCACAAACATCTGGCTGTGAGGTGCAGCAATGGAAACACACCTGGTTAGAACATTTGCAGACACACAGGTTCGAGGAGTGGCCAGAGCATTGTGCACCTCTATTTTTCTAAATCAGTGAAGCTAGTTCTGCTAACAATGAAATCTATTTTGCCAATTTCAGGGCTTCTGTGACCTTTTACATTCTATCAGGATCTTTCAGTTTCCTCCTTTCTTTCTTTCTCCTTCCTTTCTCTTTCTTTCTTCCTTCCCCTCTCTCTCCCTCTCTCTTTCTTTCATTCTTTCTCTTTCTTCCTTCCTTTCTCTCTTTCTTTCTTCCTTCCTCTCTCTCTTTCTTCCTTCCTTTCTTTCTTTCTTTCTCCTTCCTTTCTCTTTCTTTCTTCCTTCCTCTCTCTCTCTCTCTTTCTTTCATTCTTTCTCTTTCTCCCTTCCTTTCTCTCTTTCTTTCTTCCTTCCTCTCTCTTTCTTTCTTTCTTTCTTTCTTTCTTTCTTTCTTTCTTTCTTTCTTTCTCTCTTTCTTCCTTCCTTTCTCTCTTTCTTTCTTCCTCTCTCTCTCTCTCTCTCTCTCTCTCTCTCTCTTTCTTTCTTTCTTTCTTAAATTTATTTACATTTCAAGTGTTATAACCTTAACTGATTTTCCTCCCTCTCAAAAACTCCTCCATCCCTTCCTCCCTACCCCTGCTTTTATAAGGGTGTTCCTCCACCCACCTACCCACTTCTACCTCCCTGCCCTTGATTCCCCTACACTAGGGCATCTATCTAGCCTTCTTAGGACCAAAGACCTCTCCTCCCATTGTTGACTGACAAGGCCATCCTCTGCTACATGTGCAGCTGGAGCTTTGATTGGTGGCTTAGTCCCTGGGAGCTCTGGGGGGTCTGGTTGGTTGATATTGTTGTTCTTCCTATAAGGTTGCAAATCCATTCAGCTCCTTCAGTCCTTTCTCTAGCTCCTCCATTGGGGACCTTGCACTCAGTGCAATGGTTGGCTGTGAGCATCCACCTCTGTATTTGTAAGGCTCTGGCAGGGCCTCTCAGGAGACAGCTATATCAGGCTCCTTTCAGCAAGCATTTCTTAGCATCTACAATAGTGTTGAAATTTGTTGACTGTATCTGAGATGAATCCCTAGGTAGGACAGTCTCTGGATGACTTTCCTTCAAACTCTGCTCTGCACTATGTCTCCATACTTGCTCCTGTGAGTATTTTGTTCCTCTCCTTAAGAAAACTGAAGCACGCACACTTTGGTCTTCCATCATCTTTTTTTTTTTTTTTTTTTTTTGTTTTTCCTTTTTTATTTTATTTTTTTTTTAATATTTTTATTACATAATTTCCTCAATTACATTTCCAATACTATCCCAAAAGTCCCCCATAGCGCCCCCCACTTCCCTACCCACCCATTCCCATTCTTTTGGCCCTGGCATTCCCCTATATTGGGGCATATAAAGTTTGCAAGTCCAATGGGCCTCTCTTTCCATTGATGGCCGACTAGGCCATCTTTCGATACATATGCAGCTAGAGACAAGAGCTCCAGGGTTCTGGTTAGTACATCATGTTGTTCCAACAATAGGGTTGCAGATCCCTTTAGCTCCTTGGGTACTTTCTCTAGCTTCTCCATTGGGAGCCCTGTGATACATCCAATAGCTGACTGTGAACATCCACTCCTGTGTCTTCCATCATCTTGAGCTTCATGTGGTCTATGAATTGTATTATGATTTTGAACGCTGCAAGGCTTCAGAAGATCTACATCAGGCCAAACAGTTCCATGTCTGAGAGGTTTATTGGAGAGAGAGGGGCAAGGAAATTGGCAGCAGAAAGAAAAGGGGGAAAGAGAGAGAGGTAGGGGTGTTCCCCTTATTTATATGGAAAATGACTTAACAAAGGTAAAGGTGGTGGGGTGGGGGTGAGCCAAGTGGATTCTGGGAATTTGTCAGGACAACAGGTCTGCAGGTCATGCTGTTGCCTATATGATGTCATAGGTTTGGGAGGTCCTGATGCCAACATACCTTCCTTGTTGTTATTATAAAGAGAAGGAAAGAAAAAAGGAGCGAAAAGCCAATGGTGTAAAGGGAATGAGGATGTCCTGTCTCTGAAGCTGCTTCTAGGGGCATCATTCACTTTGGGATGTAGGTGGCTTATACTATCTGGATCACCTTGGTAAACATTCAAATTGGGTTCCTCTGTGGACAGAAGCTCTTTGGTGGCCAGTGGCTGGTAATCCTGTAAAAGAAGCTGATTAATATTTGGCTAGAAATTTTTGTATTTGTTGCTGAAGGGATGTATAAGCAAGATTAATGAGGCAGTGATCAAATAAGAACTCCAGAAAGGAGCTGGGCAGTTGGGGCACATGCCTTTAATCCCAGCACTTGGGAGGCAGAGGCAGGTGGATTTCTGAGTTCAAGGCCAGCCTGGTCTATAGAGTGAGTTCCAGGACAGCCAGAGCTATACAGAGAAACCCTGTCTCAAAAAATCAACAAACAAGCAAACAAACAAACAAACAAACAAACAAACAAACAAACAAAACCAGAACTCCAGAAAGATGACTAGGAAAGGTGTTATGAAAGGGAGTATCCACTTCCATATAAGATTTTCAAAAAATCCCAGAACTGGAGGTGTCATGGTCTGTGAAGTTCTTTATGTCTCACTGTAGCTTCTGGATTTTTATTTCTCACTACCCCTGATTTGTTGACATAGAAACAGCATTCTTCTTGAAGGAACAGGCAAAGACCACCTTCTTTATCTGTCAGGATTTCTAGCCTCCATCTGTTCTGAAGCACCATGGCTGCCAAAGAATTGATCTGTTTCAACAACTCCTGTCTCCCACCTGGAATCCCATGTGTCTTGTATGTAAAAAAAAGAGTGTCTTGTGGTATTGATAAAAGAGATGATTGGTCCATGATCCTAGCTTATGTATCTGACAAGACCAATATGGGCAGCCCCCATATTCTTCTGGCCATTTTCTACAATAATCTTTTGTCTGGTCAAAGAGGAAGTAAGCATAGAGATCATAATATTTAGATGGGATAACAGATACTGGGATAACAGAAATTTGGATTGATTCCTGGCATCCCGCTATGGGAGAGTCTCCTGGCCCTAATTGGAAAGACTGTTTGGCATCTGTGGGGGTTTCTTTGACCTTGAATCTCCAGATGTAAGGGCTACCCTGGATAGAAATGAACATCAGGGGAAAGATGAGAAACCCATGTCTAATCCAGTGAGATTGAGCTCAGCTGCCATAGTGGAGTCTTATTTTCAAGATGGGTGGTCTCAACCTCCTCTGCAACTTAACAGTGTATGGTCCTGTTAGGGTCGATGTGAATGAAGAAGAGTCACTTTTGTGAATGAAAGGTTTGAGGTGAGACAGATGGACCTAATGAGAGATTCCCTCGAGTTTAGCAGCTGTAGGGGTCACAAGGATTAACTTAAAAGTGCCCTGCCATTTGGGAGAGAGGGGTGAGGGCTGATAGTCTGGAGGGGAGAGAAGGAATTGGTCTCCAATACTGACAGGCAGTGGACAGGGGATAGTGTATGGCTGTGGTAGATGGTGGTCAGCAAAGTTCCATAGGAGAGAACAGAGGTGACAAAGTAATGGGGTGAGTAGATGGTCTGGGAGGGGAGAGCATTTAGGTGAAAGACCAGGAGTTAGGACTGGATATATGTATATGAGTTCAAAGGACAAGATGAGGAGAGGTTACTTGGGGAAAGCTCCTAGCCTGAAAAGAGCCAGAGATGGGGGTTTTACCCCATCAAAGAAAAGTTCTTGTGACAGCTTAACAAGAATGTTTTTTAAAAGAACGGTTAGTTCTTTCTACCTTACCTGAAGATTGGGGGTGGTAGGGATTATGAAAATGCCAGGGGATATCTAGAGCCTTAGACAGAATTTGAGAAACTTGGGAAGTAAATTCGGGACCATTGTTTGATTGGAGAGAGGCTGGGATATCAAACCAGGGAATTATCTCTCAGAGGAGAAGATCAGAGACTGTCTGAGCCCTTTTGTTGGTTGTGGAAAATGCCTCTACCCACCCTGAGAAGGTGTCTACCAGGACCAGGAGGTACTGGGCAGATCTAATAGTAGGCATGTGGGTAAAGTCAAGTTGCCAGTCAGTTCCAAGAAGGGACTCTCTAGCCTTCTCCTACTTTGAGTTGGAGTCAGACATCTGACAGATATTTCAAGAAGCTGTGATAGATTTTGAAAATCTTAGGCCCTCAGGAGTAGGTTGTAGGTAGGTCTTAACAAAAGAAGACAAAAACTGCATGGTACTTGTATAGCAATAGACAGGTAGATCAATGGAATAGAATTGAAGATACATAAATGAACCCACACATCTATGGTCACTTGATCTTTGACAAAGGAGCTAAAACCATCCAGTGGAAAAAAGACAGACTTTTCAACAAATGGTGCTAGCTCGACTGGTGGTTAGTATGTAGAAGAATGCTATGCCGGGGCCTAGCAAACACAGGAGTGGATGCTCACAGTCAGCTATTGGATGTATCACAGGGCTCCCAATGGAGAAGCTAGAGAAAGTACCCAAGGAGCTAAAGGGATCTGCAACCCTATAGTTGGAACAACATGATGAACTAACCAATACCCCGGAGCTCTTGTCTCTAGCTGCATATGTATCGAAAGATGGCCTAGTCGGCCTTCAATGGAAAGAGAGGCCCATTGGACTTGCAAACTTTATATGCCCCAATATAGGGGAATGCCAGGGCCAAAAGAATGGGAATGGGTGGGTAGGGAAGTGGGGGGCGCTATGGGGGACTTTTGGGATAGCATTGGAAATGTAATTGAGGAAAATATGTAATAAAAATATTAAAAATTTAAAAAAAAGAAGAATGCAAATTGATCCATTCTTAGCTCCTTGTATAAAGCTCAAGTCTAAGTGGATCAAGGAACTCCACATAAAACCAGAGACACTAAAACTTATAGAGTAGAAAGTGGAGAAAAGCCTCAAAGATATGGGCACAGGGGAAAAATTCCTGAACAGAGTAGCAATAGCTGGTGCTGTAAGGTCAAGAATCAACAAATGGGACCTCATAAAATTGCAAAGCTTCTGTAAGGTAAAAGACACTGTCAATAAGACAAAAAGACTGTCAACAAATTGGGAAAAGATCTTTACCAATCCTAAATCCAATAGCGGGTTAATATCCAATATGTATAAAGAACTCAAGAAGTTGGACTCCAGAAAACCCTATTTAAAAATGGGGTACAGAGATAAACAAAGATTCCTCAACTGAAGAATACCAAATGGCTGAGAAGCACCTGAAAAAATGTTCAACATCCTTAATCATCAGGAAAAGGCAAATCAAAGTGAACCTGAGATTCTACCTTACACCAGTCAGAATGGCTAAGATGAAAAACACAGGTGACAGCAGATGCTGGAGACGATGTGGAGAAAGAGGAACACTCCTCCATTGCTGGTGGGATTGCAAGCTGGTACAACCACTCTGGAAATCAGTCTGGCGGTTCCTTGGAAAATTAGAAATAGTACTACCGGAGGATCCCGCAATACCTCTCCTGGGCATTTACTCAGAAGATGCTCCAACTTGTATAAGGACACATGTCCCATTATGTTCATAGCATCATTATTTATAATAGCCAGAAGCCGGAAAGAACCCAGATGTCCTTCAACAGAGTAATGGATACAGAAAATGTACTGCTGAGTTTTTAATAGCTGAGTACTACTCAGCTATTAAAAACAATGAATTTATGAAATTCTTAGGCAAATGGATAGGTCTGGAGGATATTATCCTGAGTGAGATAACCTAATCACAAAAGAACACACATGATATGCACTCACTGATAAGCCCAGAAGCTCAGAATACCCAAGATACAATTCAAACCACATGAAACTGAAGAAGAAAGAAGACCATAGTTTAGATACTTTGATCCATCTTAGAAGAGGGGAACAAAACACCCATGGAAGGAGTTACAGAGACAAAGTGTGGAGTAGAGACTGAAGAAATGACCATCCAGAAACTGACTCAACTGGGAATCCATCCTATATATATGATCACCAAACTCAGACACTGCTGTGGATACCAACAAGTGCTTGCTGACAGGAGCATGGTATAGCTCTCTCCTGAGAGTCTCTGCCAGTGCCTGATAAATACAGAAGTGGATGCTCACAGTCATCCATTGGATGGAGTACAGGGTCCCCAATGAAGGATCTAGAGAAAGTACCCAAGGAGCTGAAGGGGTTTGCAGCCCCATAGGAGGAACAACAATATGAACTAACCAGTACCACCAGAGCTCCCTGGTACTAAACCACCAATCAAAGAAAACACATTGTGGGACTCATGTCTCTAGCTGCATATGTAGCAGAGGATGGCCTAGTAAGCCATCAATGGAAGGAGAGGCCCTTGGTCTTGCAAAGATTTTATGCCCCAGTATGGGGGAATGCCAGGGCCAGGAAGCAGGAATGGGTATCTAGAGGAATAGAGAAAAATGCATCCTTGAAATCTAGGACTGAGAAGTGTGAAGCCCCCAAGTGGATAGTGGAAAGAAGTGTGTAAGGGTTAGACATAACAGGATGGAGAGGGACCACTGCAGAATTAATGGACCTGAGGTCTTGTGCCATGCTATAGGTACCATTAGGCTTTTTAACTGCTAGTATAGGGGTGTTAAAGGGGAACGAGGTAAGGCGAAGGAGTTTTGTATTTTTTTTGTTTTGTTTTTGTTTTTGTTTTTGTTTTGTTTTGTCTTGTTTTGTTTTTCTCAAGAGGTCAGAAATGATAGGCTTAAGTCCCCTGAGGGTCTGGAAAGAGAGAGGGTATTGAGCTTGGGTTATGTACCTGGTAGAGTCCAGTAATTGGATGACAACAAGAGAATGGTGTTTAGCAACTAAGGGTTTCTAGACTTGGGGATCTACCTGAGAAGCTGGTAAAGGAAATAACATGGTAGTATTAGTCAGTTGGCTGGCTAGAAGAAGGAGCAGAGAAACTGCTGGCAAGCTTGGATTTAGGCCAATTAGGGGAGCAAAGGAAATAAAGGCTCTGAGCCTGGTTAGAAGATTCCTTTCCAATAAGGGGACAGGACATGTTGGCACTACCAAAAAGGAATGTGTAAAAGGTACACCCCTAAAATTGCAACTACGTGATAGTGTCTTGTGAGGGAAGTAATCATGTCTTTCAACCCCGACAATAGGAAAACAAGGAGAAATGGGCGCCCAAAACTCTATCAGGACTGAGTAGGTGGTCCCAATGTCCAAGAGGAAGGAGATGGGCCTCCCATGGAATCTACCTGGGGCTCCCTGCTAGTGATGTTAGTGGTCAGGTCAGAGAAGCTTGGGCCTCCTCAGTCGGCCATAGCCAAGCCTAGGAGATCAGTTGGAGGGCAATCTGAGGGTGATGTTTCTCTGTTCTGTGTAACATGAGGGCAATCAACAGTCCGATGACCCCCTTAATGGCACCTGGGGCATGGCTCCCTTGGCTTGTAGAAGTTAGGGCAGGCTTTTCCCCAGTGACCTTGTTGACCACATTTGTAGCAGTTACCTGGTGGTCTCTGAGTCTTAGAAGACAAGGATTCTGGATCAGTGGCTGGGGCTGGTCAGACAGCCTTCACCAGCATTTTGTATTTTTGTTTGTGGACTTTCTCATTTCTCCCATGGTACACTTTGAAGGTCAGCACTAAAACTTCTGCCTGTGGAGTTAAGGGTCCCCTTTCCAGCTTTTTAAATTTAGCTTCTATGTTGGGGTAGCTCTGGGAAAAGAAGTAGGTCATCAGAAGTTGCTTACCTTCTGGGTTTTCAGGGTCCAGATTGGTACGCTGCAATAAAGCCTTTGTGAGGCATTCTAAAACTTGAGATGGATTTTCCTGCTTATCTTGGACAACATCTTTGAGTTTTTCAAAATTTACCAGTTTTAATGCTACTTTTCTTAGGCCTGCCAAAAGGCATGTAATAAGCCTGTCTCTGGCTAATATACCATCTGCAGAATTATAATCCCATCCAGTATCCTGGTCAGGCACTGCCTTTGATCTGATTGGATATGCTCTGTTTGATGAATTTTGTCTGCATGCATTCTCATTTGCTCCCAAACTCACCTGCATTCCCCAGGAAGTAAGTGATTAGTAGTATCATATGTACATCATGGAAAGTCAAGCTATAAGAGTGAGTAATGTATTGAGACTCTTTAATAAAGGCAGAGAACTAGAGGTATAAGAACCCAGCCTCTTTTCTATCTGAGAAAGTTCCCTCCGTGAGAAAGAAACTCTCTGACAAGGCCATCTACCCCAGCAACTTCTCTTAGAGGAAGGTGTCCCAGGGGGAGAAGGACTTGGGGGTTTATCTGTGACCTTAGAGTGAGTGATAGAAAGGGTGAAGGTAGGTGCCAATGTAGAACATTTGGAGCAACTTGCAACTGGCATATAAGAAGGGGAGGGGTCTGGAGAGGTAGAGGTAGCAGGCTCTGGGGTATCCTGGTAAGAAGGAGAAACTGGAGCAGCAGTTTGGGTTTTTGGTGGCATGGAAACAGGTCTGCCAAAGAAAGGAGGTGGTTCATTAGCTGGATCTAGCATTGTAGCATCATCTGGCAGAGGTTGTGTAGGTTTCATGGCTAAGAGAAGTTGGGTTGGGGAACAAGAATTGTACATGGAAGGGTTGGAGTGAAGATAGATAAATGCTTGGACATAGGGAACCTCTTATCATTTACCAGTTCACAGGCAGTATGTATTAAGATCCCTTAAAATTGTCGGATCTAGGGTGTCATTAAGTTGCCATTTGGAACTATTGTCTAGCTGGTACTAAATCCAGACCTTATGGCAGATATATATTGATTTTGATGCCTTCAAGTCAGGCAATAGCTTTAAAGGTGTCCCCTTATTTATATGAAAAATGATGTAACACAGTTAAAGGTGGGATGTGAGCCAAGTGGATTCTGGGAATATGGTTCCTATTGTCTTGGCAACAGGTCTGCAGGTCCCACTGTCACCTATGCGATATCATAGGTTTGGGAGGTCCAACAAATTGTGCTACGCCCTTAGGTCCTGTGGGCTCTAGTGAGTTTTCTTACTAGATTTACAATACAGCAGAAGTGTTTCCTCATGTAGTCATCCTCAAATCTAAGAAGAAAGTAGTTGCTTATCACCCAAACACCCATACCACCACTGACCAATGGGTTTATATCTGGGCGTTGTTCTTCATAGCTATGCTTTCCCTGAACCCTGTATAGGACCTTCTGACATTATGAATGATAGCTAGGGGGGGATTCTGCCTCAGTTCTTTCATGACTTCACTGTGCTCCATATCAAAACTGTGAGGTATTTTCAGTTGTAAGGTCTCATCCTTCAGTGATAATTGATGGCAACGAAAAATGACAATAGTCTCTATTGTTTGGGAGACAATTCTGATTCTCCGGGGGAAGTGAGGGCATTTCGATGTAAAGTTTGGTCTACAACCAGTAGAGGGAAGCAGAACACCAGAGCCTAATCCAGAAATCAGGGTGCTTTCTCCTGAAGGGCTTACACTGCAGGTGAGACAAGGCCTTGGTCTTTCCCAAATCTAGG
Organism: Mus caroli; assembly: GCF_978045245.1. Classification (NCBI taxonomy): domain Eukaryota; kingdom Metazoa; phylum Chordata; class Mammalia; order Rodentia; family Muridae; genus Mus; species Mus caroli. The sequence goes on along the minus strand of NW_028227258.1, from coordinate 150,359,555 downwards.
CTGTTTGGGAAAGCAAAGAAGTGCCAAACCTGTAGCAACTGTGCCCATCATAATTGAAAGCTATGGTTTCAGACAGCAGACAGCTGAAGACTGGGGAAGAGAAGAGAGAGAGAGAGAGAGAGAGAGAGAGAGAGAGAGAGAGAGAGAGAGAGAGAGAGAGAGAGAGAAGAAGAAGAAGAAGAAGAAGAAGAAGAAGAAGAAGAAGAAGAAGAAGAAGAAGAAGAAGAAGAGGAGGAGGAGGAGGAGGAGGAGGAGGAGGAGGAGGAGGAAGCAAACAAACAATAAGTACGAGAGTGTGAGCAACGGCAAAGCCTCACACTGCTGTAGAACCATGTCCTCATCTTTTACAAAGGGCCGCAATAAGCTTCCTTTGTCCCAAGACTTGGATCCCTGAGAACATTTCTGTCCTGCTGCTTACATGGGGCTCCACTCTGCTTTGGAAGGAATGACAATTCCATGTTCAGTGTGTGCTCAGTTCTTTTTGCTCACCCCTTCCAGAGGCTTGGAGTGGACATGACACCTGCTAGAGCATCTAGTAAAGTTAGATGAGGAAGTGGGAGTCAGCCAATGGAAACAGACTTTCAGGTCAGGGTTTAAAGTTTCCATTTCTTAATGTGTGACTCACTAGTATTTCACTTCTGGGGAGATTACTCCAGTATTACAAGGATTTTAATTTACCTGCTTCATGTATTTACAGACTATACTGCGCCATGTTAACATAAGGGCTATACTATGTGTAAAACATGTAGTGGCTCTGAAAGGGACAAGACTGAAGATTTGGTATAAGCAATGATAAAGATATATTTGGAGGATTGGGTTAGAGCAGGGAACTCTGGGAGTTCATGTTGAGGTAGTAATATGTTAGCTGTTGAGTCAAATTGTTTATGGTGTTTTGAACAAGAAACTTCCCTGACAGGCTCATGTATTTGAACATTCCATCCCTGGTTGGTGATTTCTTTAAGGAAGGTTATGGGATCTTTAAGATCTTTAAGATTTGTTGGAGGAAGTAGTTCACTGGCCTTGAGAGACTAGCCTTGTTCCACTTCTCTGCATTTGTTTGTGGTTGAAGATGAGATCTTGAAGATTCCCCTTCTGTTGTTGATTAACAAAGGTATTCTAGAAATGTTTTCATTTCTTTCTAGAACATAAGTGGTTCTGACCACATTGTTCTCACTTATGATTTCTTAGGTACCCCTCTTTTCTTAGCAACCCTAGCACCCTACTCAGGAAAAATGGTTAAAGTTTCAAGCCATTAGTTGGCAAATCAAACAGTGGTCCTAAGTGGAGGTTCCTGTTTTCTATACAAACTCAGATGTGTCATGTGATGTTTTTGGAAGCTGTCTTGTGAGAGAACAGACATTTGAAAGGGTATGTGATATTTATAAAGAACATAAATGGAACCCCACAGACTGTGAGAGAACCCTCTTGCATTACTATACTATGTAATGAATGCTTTGTTCCGAGCTATGGTTCTCGACGGCAAGAACACACTCGGGACAACCGGAATTTTCTGCAGCAAAAAGCTTTATTGCTTCTTCAAGAGGGAAGACCCCAACCCCGGAAAATTGGGTCGCTTATATAGCCCTCAGCCATGGCGTTTCAGCACCTGATGTGGCGTGTCAGCTCCTGATTCGTTGCTCGCCCATCACCCCACTACTACGTCCCAAGATGGGCAGTGACTAAGCGTGAGTTCACTCTCGCACTTGCGCACAAGGCTTGTTTACTAGTTAGGCACACCAGAGGCCAGTGCCATCTTATAATGGCGATTGCTCCTGGCTTGTGATTGCTGGCGACGTGGCTCTCCGCAATGCTTTGCTTGTCTTCTATGGTCTTTGCTTTTCTTCACTGATCTTCATAAAGATAATGGACTCTGGAGAGAAAACCTTGCCAAAGAAACTCTTGGGTATTCTGGCTGATTCTGGCAGCTTCCATGGAGTTGTGCTGATTCAGCAGGGCCTGGCTGTTTCTGCTGAATTGAGCCACCACTGCTACTAATTTGTGTTTGGTGTTTGCTATTGAACTGGACTGCTTGTATCTTGACAATGAAGAGTGGAATCTCCCCCAAGGAACTACTTCTAATCAGCTCCACAACAGCCTTTTCCTATTAACCTTTTTCCCACCTCTGGTTGGTAGGTTTGAAGGGAGGTTGACATATTTCAGTACCCTAACTAGAGTAGGTTTTGAAAAATATAGGCTTGCATGGTTCTTCTAACTTGATGTTATGAGGTGATTTTTTTTTACTACTTTTTAATTCCTAAGATGAAGTTCTAAATCCGAGAATCTTCAAAAATCAGCATCATATGAAAGGCAGTTGTTTTCACAGTTGCTATGGAGGACAAAGTCATCTGGGGAACACAGACAGTTCAGTGTGTCTTTTCTCTTTCATTTTAATAAAAGGGGAGATTTGGGGCAGAGAGAAACATGGGAAACACCATGTGAAGTCGGGTGACTGCATTGCTGTTACTGAAGCTGGGAATCTTTCTGATGATGAGCAGAAAGTTGGAAACAAACCCTTACTCCTGTGTATGGAGGGAAATCTGGTCTCTGGACTCAAACTTCCAACCTCAACAAAGATGGCGTAATCTTCTCGTGTTTAAACCTCAGCTTCTGGTGCTTTGTGAGGTTAACTCTTGAAACTATTGAAGGAGGCAGCATGTCTCTGCTGAGCCCATGTTGTCGGTAACAGGACTTATTTCTCTTGACACACTCTCTATAACTGTCCCCTTTAAGAAATTGTTCTATTGATCAGTTGAAATGCCCCAGAATCATAGTCTTTCTATTGTGGATAATTGCATGACATTTTCCCCTTCTAAGCACTAGGACAGTTTAAACTCTACTGATACTCCTTTTAAAGTTACATTTTCCAACTTTAGTAATATCTTTGTTGACAATAATTATAAACAATTTAGGGGAAGAAATTTGTTTACCAGGTTAAAACAAACAGTGTGATGTATGGATTAATCAATATACCTTCTTTCTGACTGGTTTGATTATGACAGAGCACCTTAAAAGCATTCACAGTCAGCAAGCTCTGCTCCCTCTTGGAAATGAAGCTCTGTGAGAGTATCAGCTCTGATGGCTTGATACCTACAGGCCATGCTCCCTGTCCATCCATTGACTTGGATTCATTTTACCTCATAATGCCAGAACTGTATATTCTATTGTTACTAAATACCTTCAAAGAATTGTGAATATGAAATTTATCTGACAAAATACATTTTAAAAAGCAGTAAAATATTTTATTTTGCAATATGCATCATATAGTTATCTAGCAAAATCAAATGGTAAATTGTGGAATTGTAACTTTTCAATGTATAAGTTACATGCATTTAAATATTTGAATTTTTGTTTGACAAAGTGTAATGAGACTGTCTCAAAAAGACAAAATATCACATTTTGGGGATATGGGTAGAATGCAGGTAGGGATTAAAAGAGAACTCTTGAAAAAATTGACACTATTACTGATGCCATCCATATTGTGCTTGCAGACAAGATTCTAGCATGGCTGTCCTCTGAGAGACTCTACTAGCAGCTGACTGAGACAGGTGCAGATACTTAGAGCTAACTGAGGTCAGGGACCCCAGTAGAAAAGTTAGGGGAAGGACTGAAGAAGCTGAAGGGGATTGCAACCCCATAGGAAGAACAATATCAACTAACCAGATCCCTCAGAGTTCCTAAAGACTAAGGGACCAACCAAAGAGCAAACATGAGCTGGTCCAAGACACATGTATAGCAGAGAATTGCCTTGTCTCAGTGGGAGAGGATGTGCCTAATCCTGTAGAGATTTGATGATCCAGGGAAGTGGGGTGGAGGGGTTAGGTAGGGAGCACTTTCAGAGGCAAGGTAAGGAGGGGATGGGGTGAAAAGTCTTGGAGGGGGGCAGAACAATTTTAAAAATTGTGATAAGAATGCTGATGTTTAGCTCCCCACAATTTTGTCTTCTGTCAGGGGTATTGTTAGGGAAGGACTTCATTTTCTTCAAGGATCTGACCACTGTGAGTTTGACCATGCTCCAATGTGTGTTGCCCATTTTTTCTTCTTTTTTTGGGGGGGGAGGCATGGGGCTGACACGTGGATGGGTTGTTGAGTCTGGAGGACTAAGAAGCAAGTGGGATTGGGGTGCATAATGTGAAGTTCTCAAATAACAGAAATATGTTGGATAAAAGACAAAATATGTTATATATATACTTGGTTTTTCGAGACAGGGTTTCTCTGTGTAGCTCTGGATGTCCTGGAACTCACTCTTTAGACCAGGCTGGCCTCGAACTCAGAAATCTGCCTGCCTCTGCCTCCCAAGTGCTTGGATTAAAGGTGTGTGCCACCACTGCCCTATAAATATTTTTAGAACTTAGTTTAGTTAAGAAAAAGAAAATAAAAGGAAACAAAAGTAGTGTTTATCACAAACTTGTGATCCCCTGAAGAAAAATGAAAATGAGTAGCTGTAATTTGAATAATTGTAGGATAAATTTACTAGATCTCAATATTTTAAATTGTCCAGAGGGAAAACAAATTTATAAAATTATGCATTTGAGGAACCTAGAAGAAAAGCAAATTTACTAAATTTAAAGTAGATTTAATATAAATTATAATTGGTTGTCAATAAACTTTTATGAAGGGGTCTTGTATAATAGCAAATTGCTACCTGTAATTCTCTTCCATATACTTAAAACTATATTTTCTTCTTTCTTACTCCTCACTCAGTCTAGCCTGCCTATGCTCCTCTCCTGAGAGGCATTGCTTCCATATTTCCCTTCAGAAAAAAAGAGCAGATCTCCCAGGGCTATCAACCCAACAAAGCATAACAGGATATAGTACGGCTACGTACAAACCCTGGTACCAAGGCTGAATATTATTTTTAAATGTGTAAAATACAAAACTATTCTTTGAGAATATCACCACTACAAATATTTTAAAATACATTTTGACCCTATTGTACAGCATAAGTTTCATTGTTGAAATGTATGCGAACCCATATAAAAATTCAGGCTATTTCTTTTTACCTTTGCAACCATATCAAACTGCTAAAAATATGAAAAATATTGTTTTTTCCTGTGAAAAAGTTTTGAATATTAAAGTATAACCAGTTTCAGCCCCTCACTTTAGCACTTTTTAAAGATCTTGTTTTTATCTCTAAGTTTGAGAACAATTGCTGTTTAAAAGCTGCACTTCAGGGCTTTACTGCCCACTATCAGGAACCATTTTCTTTTGATTATCTAAAATGGGGCTTGAAGGGATGTTCCATTATGCATATTCCTGAGATAAGGTAGTCAGAGTCTCAGGACTGCTTCCCCACCTTGTTTGTTGTACATCATTTGATCTCCCAATAGGGAACACAAACCAATTTTTGACATGAACATAAAATAGAAATTTCAGAACTGTGAGTTTCTACTGAAGATACCACTCAGGAGGTATGAAGGGCAATCAGTGTCCCAGTTCTGTGTCCTTAGCCCTCTTTATGAGCTTTTCTCAGGTTGGACTAGGTTTTCTGTAAGATGTGTCATTTCCACCAATAATCATCATGATTTCCCTGAGCATAAAACTTTGATTTCCAGAAACTCAGCAATGGTTATAAAACCATTTTAACTCCATTGTATGTGTGTGCATGTAGACATCTATGTATGCATTATAGGTACAAACTGGCTTGTGTATTCTCAGGTTTGTCTTGCTTGTTATTCATTTTCCTGTTTTGTTTAATTGTAATTCCTCTCCATGGTGGCTTTCCTGTGTTATAAAGAGTACTGCCACAGTTGTGTCAAGAGTTTTAGCTTCATCCAAGGACCTTGACTCTGGTTCTAATGATATGTTTTTGCAGCATGATTTAGTGAGCCTCAACAGAATAATTCCAATATACTTCCTCAGGTTACCAAAGGAAATTTCTTTTCTCCTGTCTTGTTTGTGTAAGCATTTCATAAATGCTACTTAATCACAGATTAAAGAATTACAAATAAAGCTTTGATAATCATATCTATTGTAACATGGAGCACCCTGGGAGTCATCTCTTAGTTTTATTTTTCCTTTTTTAATCTTCCCAGAATATTGCATGTTACTCCTTCTTGGTCTCCAACGCTCAGTCTAGTACTTAGTAGAAGGCAATAACAAACATTAGGTGGGAGTTGCCTGTCAATTACTGATACATAACAAATTACTCTAATACCAATTTTTCTTAGGGCAATATTAGAGGCTGATTACTAACCAATTGTCATGGCTGAATAAATGATGGTTTAAAATATGATTTTATGACAATATACTCTCAATGTCTGGTGACATTTCACAGAAGTTGGCTTCCCAAGGAGTCTATGATCATAAACAGATAAAGACATATCCATTGGTATGTTATAATTATTATCATCTATCTATCTATCTATCTATCTATCTATCTATCTATCTATCTATCTATCTACCTTTCATTTTACAGATATTTGGGTGTTAAGCACTCTGAGGGGAAAGCACACTAGATAATCTTGAAGTATAAATCATGAATATCCACTATTTATAGGTGCTTCATATACTTCAAATGTTTTATCTTTCTTGTCATGTTCAAACTTTTCATATTATATATATTAAATATACATAATTTCTTTATATGCTATAAAACAGAATACAGTATATATATAATGTAATCCATATATATTATAATCCATATATATATATATATATATATATATATATGTATAAACCTTAGGAAAAACTGGGTCAGTTATTATTTGTCTGAAATATCCAGGGCATATATATATATATATATATATATATATATATATATATATTGCAATTCACAATGAACTGAGTTAGGATGTTAACAACTATGAATACGTTTCCTAACCATTTTCCAAACCAATGATGTAAAAGTGTTTGTGTATTCTGACAAATGGAGAATACATAGTACCTTTGTAATCTCATGTTTACCTCCTTGCCTTAGCTTTCAGAGGAATGAAACAACTCCAGTTAACATCAGTAAATGGTTTAGCTTAAGTGGGAGAAGTCAATCATAGCGGATCCACAAAGCGTAAAGTAGCCCATAAAATAACAGTGCCAGAATGATTTCTTGAGAGAAACAAGCATTGGAAATAAAAGATGTTTTTTGAAATCTTTCACAACCATTCCTGCAAAACAAAATCTAAAAAACAAATTACAGTGTCTGTTTACACTAGAATGTCTATTACATTTATAAAAATATTCAGAACAATTTTCCATGAAGATTCAGGCCATCACATCTCGAGTAAGAACTATCACTAAATTGATGTCAAACATAGCAACAAGTAAAACAGGAGCAGGATCAGACTCTGAACAGTTAGGAAAATCCCACAATTAAAAATTGCTTCTGAAATAATCTTTGTTTATTCAAAATTCCCTTCTTCTCTAGATTTGCTTTTCTGATTTTTAAAAATTTAATGAAAGTACAAAGCTTGTTTATTTCTGTCTTGGAATAAAGCTGTTTTACAAACCCTCTAAGAAATTATATAATTCCCACTAGACCAATGTGTTCCAAACATCCAAAGGACAGCTGTCTCAACATCTTAAGCTTGCAAGTCTAGAGGGAAAACAAGGTTTATATATCATTGCCAACAAATGTTGGATTTTTCCTAAACTATGCATATATTCATTTGGAGAATGGAGCACAAAAATAAACATCTTCTCACCCTACCAGGCCATGCCCTGGGCATTTGCAACCTTGTGCTGCATCTTACTTGGAGAAATCTGATAGTCTTTAGGCTATGGGTTACTTATTCAGTGCCCTCAAGCTGTAAGGTACTCGAGTCCTAAGTTCTTTCCCTCTGTTGTTTTCTTTCTAGTGATCAATCCTTACATATTTTATCTCTCAGTGTCAGTGATTCGTTGTTCAGTTAACATTTTGTGGCTTCTACAAATTGTCTCTCAATTCAGTTCTGTGTAGAGCAACTGTTTTAACTCTTGGCAGCATTTCCCATCTGCAACATTACAAATGCTGTCTGCCCCTAAAATTCTACTGCTCTTAATATCATATGCCATTCACATGTATTCTTTCTCCCAATGTATGCCTATTGAGGTGGTTAATTAATCATGATTTATGGGGTGCCTGTTTGTACTTCAGGATGCAGGTGCCTTTAGTTTTTTTCTCATGTGTTTCTTCTAATGTTATTAATCATGACATTCATTTACATCTTAAATGATACCTCACTTCCCTCCACCAACCCCACATCCCAGGATATCCCACTACCGAGTTACCCCTGCACCACCCACCCATCCCACATCTGCTCTCTCCCCTCCCATCTGCCTGTATGAGTTTTCCCTCACCCAGCCACACTCTTCTGCCCCACTGCTCTGGGGCATCCTAACTCCCCTGGATCCAGGGCCTCCCTGAAACCAAGGACCTCCCCTCTCATCGCTGTCAGGCAAGGCCATCGTCTGCTACATATGTGTCTGAAGCCATGGATCCCTCCAGGTACACTCTTTGGTTGGTGGTCTAGACTTTGGGAGAATTGGAGGTAGTCAGGCCAGCCTATGTGGTTCTTCTAATGGGGTTGCAGTCCCCCTCTGCTACTCCAGTCCTTTTGCCAGCTCCCCTACCAGGTTCTCTGAATTCACTCTGATGGTTGGCTCAAAGCGTCCACATCTGCTTTGGTCAGTTACTCATCAGATCTCCCCAGGAACTTCCATACTTGGTTCTTGTCCTTAGTCGCTTCTTGACAACAGCAACAGTTTTGGGTTTGGTATCTGCAGACAGGATATATCCTTGGGTGGGGCTGTTCCTTTGTTCTCTTCAGTCTCTTTTCCATTTGTTGAACCTGTTCTTCCTTTGGACAGGAGTGTTTCTGGGTTAAACAAATTTTTGAGATGGGTGGGTGACTCCATCCCTCAAACAGGGGCCCGTGCCTATCTACTGGAGGTGGTCTCCACAGGTTCTATCTCCCCTTTCTCTGTGCATTACAGTTAAAGTCAATTCGGTTGGGTTCTGGTAGCCTCACATTTCTCTGGTGTATGGGAACCTCCAGTGGCTATCCCCAGTTTCTGATCTCCCCTCTACCTCTTTTTATTCGATTTCCTGACCTCTCTCACATCTCCTCCAAATTCTGATACTGCCACCCTTATTTCCTCCTCCTTTCCCCTTCCCTTGTCCCCCTCTCCTTCCATATCCCACAACCAATCCTATTCCCCTTTCAATGCAGGACTGAAACATCCACCCACTGGTGTTCCTTCCTTCTACATTCCATGTGGTCTGTAGGTTGTATCATAGGCATTTTGAGCTTTGGGTTAGTATCCACTTATTAGTGAGTGCATACTATGTGTGTTCTTTCATGTCTGAGTTACCTCACCCAAGGTGATATTTTTTAGTTTCATCCATTTGCCTGTGAATTTCATGAAGTCATTGTTTTTAATAGCTGAGTCATACTCCATTATGTATATGTACCACATTTTCTGTATTCATTCTTCTGTTGAGGGACATCCGGATAGTTTCCAGCTTCTGGCTACTATAAATAAGGCTGCTATGAACATAGTGGAGCATGTGTCCTTGTTATATTATGGAACATCTTTTGAAATATACCCAGAAGCAGTATAGCTGAGTCTTCAGGTAGAACTATCTCCAATTTTCTCAGGAACAGCCAGACTGATTTCCAGAGTAGTTGTACCAGCTTGTGATCTCACCAACAATGGAGGAGCCTTCCTCTTTCTCCATCTCCTTGAAAGCATCTGCTGTCACCTGAGTTTTTGATCTTAGCCATTCTGACTGGTGTGAGGTGGACTCTCAGGGTCGTTTTGATTTGCATTTCCCTGATGACTAAGGATGTTGAACATTGCTTTAGGTGCTTCTCAGTCATTTGGTATTCCTCAGTTCAGAATTCTTTGTTTAGCTCTGAGCCCCATTCTTAGAGAGTTATTTGATTCTTTGGAGTCTAACTTCTCGAGTTCTTTGTATATATTGGTTATTAGCACTCTACCAGATGTAGGGTTGGTAAATATCTTTTCCCAATCTGTGGGTTGACATTTTGTTCTATTGATCATGTCCCTTGCTTTACAGAAGCTTGTCAATTTTATGTGGTCCCATTTGTCAATTGTTGTTCTTAAAGCATAAGCCATTGGTGGTTTATACAGGAAGTTTTCCCTTGTGCCAGAGTATTCCAGGCTATTCTATTAGATTAAGTTTATCTGGTTTTATGTAGAGATCCTTGATCTACTTGGATTTGAGCTTTGTGCAAGGAGATAAGAATGGACTGATTTGCATTCTTCTGCATGCAGAATGCCAGTTGAACCAGCACTGCTTGTTGAAAATGCTGTCTTTTTTCCATTGAATGGTTTTAGCTCCTTTGTCAAAGATCAAGTGACCATAGGTGTCTGGGTTTATTTATGGGTTTTCAATTCTATTCCATTGATCTACTTGCCTGTCTCTGTCAGGGATGCTGATTTCCCCAGAAGTTTATTTTTTATTTATTTGTTTTTTTTATTGTAGAGAATAGTTTTCACTATCCTAGGTTTTTTGGTATTCCAAATCAGTTTGAGAAATGCTCTAAGTCTATGAAGAATTGAGTTGGAATTTTGATGAGAATTGCATTGAATATATTGATGGTTTTTGGTAAGATGGCCATTTTTACTGTATTAATTCTGCCAATCCATGAACATAGGAGAGCTTTCCATCATTTGAGGTTGTCTTCGATTTCTTTCTTCAGAGACTTGGAGTTCTTGTCATACAGATCTTTCACTTGTTTTATCACCAAGATATTTTTATTATTTGTGATTACTGTGAAAGGTGTTGTTTCTCTAATTTGTTCTCATCTCTTTTATTCTTTGAGTAGAGGAAGGCTACTAAATTGTTTGAATTAATTTTATATCCAGCTACTTTGCTGAAGTTGTTTATCAGCTGTAGGTGCTCGCTGGTAGAATTTTTGGGGTCACTTGTGTATACTATCATATCATCTGCAAATAGTGATAACTTGACTTCCTCCATCCCAGTTTGTATCCTTTTGGTCTCTTTTTGTTGTCTAGTTGGTCTAGATAGAACTTCAAGGACTATATTGAATAGGTAGGGAGAGTGTAGGTAGCCTTGTCTAATCCCTGATTTTAATGGGATTGCTTTTAGTTTCTCCACATTTAGTTTAATATTGGCTATTGGTTTTCTGTATATTGCTTTTATTATATTTAGGTATGAACCTTGAATTCCTGATTGCTCTGATACTTTTAACATGAGTGGGTATTGCATTTTTGTCAAAGGCTTTTCCTGCTTCTAATGAGATGATCAATTTTTTTCTTTGAGTGTTTATATATTGGATTACATTGAGGGATTTCCATATATTGAACCATTCCTGCATCCCAGGTATGAAGCCTACTTGATCATGGTGGATGATTGTTTTGATGTGTTCTTGGATTCATTTTGTGAGAATTTTATTAATATTTTTGCATCAATATTCATAAAGGAAATTTGTCTAGAGTTCTCTTTCTTTGTTGAGTCTTTTTGTGGCTTAGGTATCAGTGTTCTGTGGTTTCATAGAAAGAATTGGGTAGTGTTGCTTCTATTTCTACTTTATAGAACAGTTTGAATCGTATAGGTAGTTGATCTTCTTTAAAGGTCTGATAGAACTCTGCACTAAAACTATCTGGTCCTGGGCTCTTTCTTAGTTGGAAGACTTTTAATGACTGCATCTATTTCCTTGGGGGTTATGGGGCTGTTTTGATGGTTTATCTGATCCTTATTTAACTTTGGTACCTAGTACCAGTCTAGAAAAATATCTATTTCATCCAGGTTTCTAGTTTTGTTGAGTATAGACCTTTTTAGTAGGATCTGATTACTTTTTTAATTTCCTTAGTTTCTGTTGTTATGTCTCCCTTTTCATTCCTGATTTTGTTAATGTGGATACTGTCTCTGTGCCCTCTGGTTTGTCTGGCTAAGCGATTTTCTATCTTGTTGATTTTCTCAAAGAACTAGTGCCTAGTTTTGTTGATTCTTGTTATTGTTCTTTTTTTATTTACTTGGTTGATTCCAGCCCCGAGTTTGATTATTTCCTGCCTATTACTCCTCTTGGGTGCATTTGCTTCCTTTTGTTCTAGAGATTTCAGGTGAGCTGTTAAGCTGCTAGTGTGTGCTCTCTCCAGTTTCTTTTTGGAGGCACTCAGAGCTATGGGTTTTCCTCTTAGCATTGCTTTCATTGTGTCCCATAAGTTTGACTATATTACGGCTTCATTTTCATTGAATTCTAAAAAGTCTTTAATTTCTTTCTGTATTTCTTCCCTAAGGTATCATTAACTAGATAGTTGTTCAGCTGCCATGTGTATGTCGGCTTTCAGTTGTTTTTGTTGGTATTGAAGACCAGCCTTAGACTGTTATGGTCCAATAGAATGCATTAGATTACTTCAAAGTTCTTGTATCTGTTGAGGTTTGTGTTATGTCTGAATATATGGTTGATTTTTGAGAAGATACCATTAGGTGCTGAGAAGAAGGTATGTTCTTTTGTTTTCGAGTGAAATGTTCTGTAACTTCTTTTCATTTCAATGTGTCTGTGTTTAGTTTCTGTTTCTATGATCTGTTCATTGGTGAGAGTGGTGTGTTGAAATCTCCTATTATTGTGTGAGTTTCAGTGTATGATTTGAGCTTTAGTAACATTTCATTTACAAATGTGGGTGCTTTTGCATTTGGGGCATAGATTTTTAGAATTGAGAGTTCATCCTCATAGAATTTTCCTTTGATAAGTATATAGTGACCTCACCCATCGTTTTAGATAACTTTTGGTTGAAAGTCTTTTATGGTTGGAAATTAGGATGGCTATTCCAGCTTGTTCCTTGAGAACATTTGCTTGGAAAATTTTGTCCCATCCTTTTACTTTGGGGGAATGTTTATTTTTGACTTTGAGGTGTGTTTCCTGTATTTAGCAAAATACTGGATCCTGTTTATGTATCCAGCCTGTTAGCCTATGTCTTTATATTGGGAATTGAGTCCATTGATATTGAGAGAATAAGGGACCAATGATCGTTGCTTCTTGTTTTTGTTGTTAGAGTTGGAATTATGTTTGTGTTTTTCTCTCCTATTGAGTTTGTTGTGAAAAGATTAATTTCTTACTTTTTCTTGTGTGTAGTTTCTCTCCTTGTGTTGGACTTTTTCTTCTATTATCCTCTGTAAGGCTGGATTAGTATAAAAATATTGTTTAAATTTGGTTTTGTCTTGGAATACTTTGGTTTATCCATCTATGGGAATTGAGAATTTTGTTGGGTATAGTAGCATGTCCTGGCTTTTTTGTTCTCTTAGGGTCTGTATGACATCTGCACAGGATCTTCTGGCTTTTATATTCTCTGGTGAGAAGTCTGGTGTAATTCTGATAGGTTTGCCTTTATATGTACTTGACATTTTTCTTTTACTGCTTTCAATATTCTTTCTTTGTTCTGTGTATTTGGTGTTTAATTATTATATGATGAGAGCTATTTCTTTTCTCGTCACATCTATTTGGTGTTCTGTAGTTTATGTTTTGTTATATGTTATATTTTGGTGTTCTTGTATGCTTATTTCTTTCATTAGTTTAGGAAAGTTTTCTTCTATAATTTTGTTGAAGGTGGTTGCTAGCCCTTTGAGTTGAAAATCTTTACTCTCTTCTAAACCTATTATTCTCAGGTTGGGTCTTTTCATTGTTTCCTAGATTTCTTGAATGTTTTGAGATAGAAGCATTTTGTTGTTTGTATTTTCCATGATCGTTGTATTTATGTCTTGTATTATATCTTCTGCACCTGAGATTCTCTCTTCTTTCTCTTGTATTCTGTTGGTGATACTTATATCTATGTCTCCAGTTCTCTTTCCTAGGTTTTCCATCTCCAGGGCTGTCTCCCTTTTTGTGTTCTTTAATGACTCCACTTCCATTTTTAGATCCTGGACAGTTTTGTTCAATTCCTTAACCTGTTTGCATTCTCCTGTATTCCTGTAAAGGGGATTATGTGTTTCCTCTTTAAGTGCTTCTACTTATTTACTTGTGTTCTTCTGTATTTCTTTAAGAAAGTCATGTATGTCCTTTTTAAAGTCCTCTATCATCTTCATGAAATGAAAGTTTAGATCTGAATCTTGTTTTAAGGGTGTGTTTGTGTATCCAGGATTTGCTGTGATTGGAGAAATTGGTCTTGATGTTGCCAAGTCAAATTTGTTTTTGTTGGTTTTGTTGTTAAACTTGCCTCTCACTATCTGGTTATTTCTGGTATTTTCTGGCCTCCCTGTCTCTGGCTGGAGACTGTCCTTCCTGTGATCCTGTGATCCTGTGATCCTATGATTCTGTGATCCTGAGAAGTTGAGCTGCAACTGGGGTGTAGAATGTGTGGGATTTGGTCTCTGCTCCAATTGGGCACAGATAGGAACCAGAATGTGCCTGGTTCTCCATCTGGGTGGTGAATCTGCTTCCCTTTGTTGCAAGGGTCGCAATATTCCAGTTCACTGTGCCTTCAGGTACCTTTATTAGCATCATTATCATCATCATGGGTTAAGGCTCTACTTTAAGGTGATCCATTTTGGATCTAATACTTGTGCAAAACTGCAAAATATACATATTACTTATTAGGAAATGACCGATTCAGGAATTAAAGAAGCAGGAAATCCAGGTTGGCATTTTCTAATGCATCTTCAGTATGTATACATGCATTCACAAGCAGAACCTGGATAAGGAAAATTAGTACTAAAGGTGCTTTCATTGACTACGGATTTGAAGAAATAATGGTTATTCCAATAGACTAGAAGCATACCACTATATCAATTTGCTTATTTCACTATATGGCTTAGTTCCACAAATGCACATTTTGCTGTGTAATTCAAATGTGAAAGGCCTAGGACATCATAAGTATTAAATAGATAACTTATTTGTATAAATAAGTTTATGTTAGCAGGATATCAAGTGTTTCTATTAAGTATTTCATGAGAGGAATGAATATTCTGGAATACATAATGATTTTTTAAATTAAATTTAACACTCCTAACAAGAGACCCAGTACCAGTGAGTCCTCAATAAAAAAATTAACTCAATGAACAAATTATATACCACAAAATGCTAATGAAACTATAATTATGGAAAATGACTATTCTTACATAATTTATACATAATTAAGAACAGAATATTGAGTGCATTTTTTTTAAATTGCATTTGTAAACTGTATATAGGTGATTTGTATTCAAAATCTAAGATGCTTAGGGCTATATACTGTTTTCAGAAATTTAAGTTATATAAAGTCAGGAAATAGAAACCTAAGGGCTATGATATTAACTAATGCACAAATGATATAGTTTTATTGTGCATCTCATCTCATTACTAAAATGCTCCAGGAAACTAATGCTGAGAATAGAAAACTTGGATTTTGTCACAGTTTTTCAGCATCATAACATTTACGGTGTCACTTTTTAGACAAGCTGATGGGAAATCACATGAAGTTATAATGCAGTCCAGACAGTTGCTATTCTCTGGATCAAAAGGAAAATCATGAATCTCATTTCTGATTCTAGGTTCAATCTCTTTCTCTCTCTTTATTTTCATTCTTTTTAATCTTCTGCAACAAACAATTTCAAGTCTCTTCCACCTAATAAAATGTAAATTACCCCTTGGGTTCAAAGTTATTAGAGCAGTTTTATTAGCCCTTGCACTATAAAGCATTCTGGTAAGGTACTAGCTATATAAATAATCATTTCTTCCTTATCTCCTGCCTTCCATCTATAATTAATGGTCTACATCACCTTATCTTACAGACAACCATTTCTTCATGAACAAATATGTGATCTAATGTTGCTGCAGCTGAGTATTCTAAGAAGCAATATATCAACTCTGCTGCTTTTTAAAACCTGAAGTTGTATGCCTAACATGAGGCATTGTAACCATGACAGCTAGAATATGGACCCAGAGAATCAGATAGAAGATCATTTCCTGGATCTGCCTTTTACAGCCAAGGATTCAAAAGAAGATGCATAGTTAGAGCATGTAAGAAAGCCACTTGTAATAAAATGATTCATATTTTTAAAAATTTAAATATAAATAAAAAATTAAATATAATTTTGATAATTGATTTAAATTTCTTACCATAAAAATAGTTGCAAGCATGTGAGTTTGTCCTATACATGAAGAGTAAGTCTTGAAGCTTATTCTCAAAGAAAGATACATCAGCTGTATTCAGATAAAGTGTGCCAAGAAGTAATTTAGTTTGTTAATCACAAGAGAAACACACACACACACATGTACACTCACACACACACACATGTAAACTCACACACATATTCACCACACATACACACACACACACACACACACAAGCACACATACCAACTTATGAACATAATATTTTGATGAAATATTAAGCTTTTTCAGTTTCAAAATACCTTGGAAAAGAATGCTGGTATATCTCTGCAGTGTACATTTTATACATCTAGTTTTTACTCGCCCTTCTTAAGAGTGTTACAGTTTACCCTTACGAACACTTCACTGTCTTTTCGTAGACTTGGTGAGAGAGCTAATGCAGCCATTTTGCCTACAGCAAGCAGAGCCCAGAGGACCTCTCCCAATACCCTTGTCTTATTGTTTTCAGTTAAACACCATTTTCTCTCAAATTTAACTGAGATTCACAGAAATAGCATAACCTGATCACTTCTTAAGAGTTATGAGTATTCCTTCTTATAAGAGATGTAAACAGAGCCATATGTTGATATTGCTTGATGTTGTTTTATTTTTTTCATACAGACTTACTTATTTAAACAACCCAAAGTAGTGAAATCAATGAATTATGCCTATTGCAGTTAACTAAGAATAGAATTTTTACTATTTTTATTTTTTTTAGATTATAATTTAATTAAATTCTCCTTTACCTTTCCTCTCTTCAAGCCCACATATGAACCCCTCCATGTTTTCCTTCAAATTCAGCTAATTATTATTGTATTCATGTATGCATATGTTTACATTGATATATTCCTAAATATAACATTTCAGTCTGTATTATGGTACTTGTATTATGTTTCCAGGACTGATTGTTTGGCACTGGACAAACAATAGGTGTGTTGCTTCTCTGGGAAGACCACCTCTTCAGCTCCCAGGGAACAGAAAAAGCCATCATTTGTTTTAAAGTAATTTCTACTGGTCTTTTCCTCCTCCTCCTCCTCCTCCTCCTCCTCCTCCTCCTCCTCCTCCTCCTCCTCCTCCTCCTCCTCCTCCTCCTCCTCCTCCTCCTCCTCCTCCTCCTCTTCTTCTTCTTCTTCTTCTTCTTCTTCTTCTTCTTCTTCTTCTTCTTCTTCTTCTTCTTCTTCTTCTTCTTCCTCCTCTTCTTGACAGGGAAGGTGGTGAGTTTCCCCATAGAATCCCAGGTTGCTAATACCACTTTTTGAACATGAGATCTGCATGGAGTTCATCATGGGGTGGGGGTACTGAATTCTTCCAGATGCTAAAGGCTTATTTGGGGTCCAAAATGAGTGTGAAATAAATTTTTAGTAGGCAGTGTTTCACTAACTGACTGAGTTGGTGGTTTATATTTATTGAAATCTTTATGAAGCTTAGGATTTAAGAAAAATATACCAAATTATTTACGAGCAGGCATGACTTTCAGCAGTCATGAAAACACTGTTTTGCCGTAATCCATTAGAAGCTGAACTTTGAGTCATTCATAATTCAGACAAGAACTCACCTCTGATCAGTCACTTAACCTGGTTCCTATTTTCTTTACCTGTAATAAGAACTAGGGTATCCTAAGTTTTGGGCTAATATCCACTTATCAGTGAATACAGAACTCACACAATATGTATTCACTGATAAGTGGATATTAGCCCAAAACTTAGGATACCCAAGATGTAAGATACAATTTGCTAAACGCATGAAACTCAAGAAGAATGAAGACCAAAATGTGGACACTGTGCCCCTTCTTAGAATTGGGAACAAAACACCCAGGGAAGGAATTACAGAGACAAAGTTCGGAGCTGTGATGAAAGGATGGACCATCTAGAGACTGCCGTATCCAGGGATCCATCCCATAATCAGCTTCTAAACGCTGACACCATTGCATACACTAGCAAGATTTTGCTGAAAGGACGCAAAGATAGCTGTCTCTTGTGAGACTATGCAGGGGCCTAGCAAACACAAGAGTGGATGCTCACAGTCAGCTATTGGATGTATCACAGGGCTCCCAATGGAGAAGCTAGAGAAAGTACCCAAGGAGCTAAAGGGATCTGCAACCCTATAGTTGGAACAACATGATGAACTAACCAGTACCCCGGAGCTCTTGTCTCTAGCTGCATATGTATCGAAAGATGGCCTAGTCGGCCATCACTGGAAAGAGAGGCCCATTGGACTTGCAAACTTTATATGCCCCAATATAGGGGAATGCCAGGGCCAAAAGAATGGGAATGGGAGGGTAGGGAAGTGGGGGGCGGTATGGGGGACTTTTGGGATAGCATTGGAAATGTAATTGAGGAAAATATGTAATAAAAAAAAAGTGATACTGCTAAAAAAAAAAAAGAACTAGGGCAATTATTCATATGTTGTTGTCCTGTGAGTTAAAACACTTTGTGTTTTCTAGTTAAAATGAACTATGTAGTGTAGTTAAACAATAATACAATGATGATTGATTACTCTTCACACTTTAATTTTGCAATATGTATGATTAATCATCATAATTTAAAGGGTTTAATAGGCAATCAGAATAATGCATAATGGAACATGAGGTACGGTTAAAAGGTATATATTAAAATTACTCATAAGTATCCTAGAAAATTATCTAGTGATGTAACAGCATCCCTAAAATGAAATTTCTTTACAAGATTTATACATAGAAGGAAAGCATTATCCTTCCCTTGCAGCCAGTAATGAGAACTTTCTCTTACTTTCTCTACAGCTGAGCTTGAATTTTTAAGTGTTCTGCATTTTTTTTATTCAAGTCTTCTAAAAAGGGAACAGGAAGAGAGGGGAGATTTTTGGAAGTACAGGTTGGGTCATCTCTTCTGGCAGAATATTCAGTGCTAGTTCACATTTGAATACATCATTTAAATATAGACTGTTTCCCTTATACAAATACCCAATCTTTATTTGCAGGCTTTCTAGGTGACTTTATGCCTACATGTCAAATAAAGGTTAGATTGTCTCTTAGAGTTTATTGCAACAAAATAAATGGCCAATAATGAGGGTTTTTATGGGCTGTTCCCCGTACTTTTTGATGCTTGATACTAGAAAGAAAAGAAAACATTAACTCTTTCCTTTGCTGTGGTACTCAGGAGAAATGATATGTGTATATCATGTGCATAGTTATTTTTTAACATATATACATATTGTAGAATACTTCATATAAATAGTTTTGAATGAAATATGGAATTACAAAAGTTTTCAAATGGCTAACAGTCCTTGATGTCCCATAGTATTTGTAGATAGTGATCATGCTTTTTGTGGAATACAATGAAAGGTGTTCTATTTATAATATACAGAACCTAATTCACTAAATTAAGTGCACTTAGAATATTGTCTTAGTCTATTCTAGGAAACTGACATTAATAAATACAAGAAAAGACATTGTGAGTTCTGGACAAATGATTCAGAGTTGAACATTGTAGTACAACTTTATTATAATTAAGGGACTAGGCTTTTTAATAAATTAGTCAAAGGGAATTGTATTTTAGCAAAAGCAGCAAAATCAAATAACAAGTTCTTGCTTTAACATTCTTGAATCCATGATATTTTAACTATGAACATTATTTCACATGAAAATCACAACAAAAACAAAAAAATAAAAATCATGATGTAGTTCCTGCTTCCAATGCCTTTAGGGATTTACTGGTTATTTTTGTGCTTACAAATACCTCCAGACAAACTTAAAAGACTCGAGAATGCTCCTGGAGATTCACTAAGGATTCTGATGTGGCAAGACTAATGATGCATTGTGCTATCATATGATGGAGCATAATGCCAGGCAATGAAGCAGACCCAGGAATGCTGAGTGGAAGTTACTGATAATTCAGAGGCAGTATAGCTTCTTGGTCTTTGGCAGTGAGATGGGATGAAGGGAAAAAGGAACTACAGAGTAAGTTCTATTGCACACCAGGAGGCAGGCACACTGGGCAGCTTGTAATGAATGAACAAATCTCCATGCTCTTTACAGAATGAACATTTCTGTATACTCCTCTATAATGGTCTTTATGTTAAAAAAGAGTATAACGTGAAACCATGTTCTTTAAAAAAAAGAATAGTTATGGACAGGATAATTTTTGACATTTGTATTCAAGTATATAACTAGATATTGTATGCATAAATATTGTTTATAGTTTAATCAGAAGATACCTCTATAGATGAATGAATTAAATATCCAATGAATCCATGAAGGTCTAGAGTAAATTTCCATGTTAACCTCACCCAGCAAGTGACATTCAAACTAAACCACAAGGAACACTATCATTCATATTTCAGACCAAAATAGGCCACACCAGTGAGAGTGGCTCTGAGATGTCGGAGATTTAACATCCAGGCCAACTGAGGCAGATGACAATTCAATCATTTGGGAATAGCAGAAGAATCCTGGAATGGTGTATGGTGTATGGTGCTCTAATGGGCTAACTTAACACTTCTTAGTTTCCACACCTTCTCCATCTTCCTTATTATAATGTCCTATAATCTATAATTTTCAAGATAAGCTAGCAAACGAATGGATTGTCATTTGGAAGTAAATTAACCCACTTATTCCATTTTGAATGTTTGACTTTGGTATGCATACTTGGCTGGAATCTAGGACTCAGATATTTGTTCAAATAGTCATCTTGGCATTATGTGCAGTTGTGATATGGCTGTTGGAGTTTCTAACATGTTATTATAAATAGAAATGAAGATCAGAGTGAGATTGAATCCTTTTGAAAGAATTTAAGAAAACAGTATTTAATGCATGAGAAATGCTGCCACATCTCTTCTGTTTTGTTTTTTGTTTTCTTTTTGTTTTTTTGTTTTTTTGGTTGTTCTTGTTTTAGTTATTGATTGGCTTTATCATGGAGTTTTTTTTTTTAATTAGAAAAACAGTTACTATGGGACATGATTTAGAAAACAGAACTCTGTGTGTGTCTTTTACATTGGTATGTTGAAAATTAAAATATAGTTCTTAATTGTTTTTATTCCCAATATTATAGTATAATTGTATCAGTGCCCCTTTTCTTTCCTCCAACCAAACTCTCTCACATAACTCTTCTTATTCTCTTTCAAATTCATGGTTTCCTTTTCATTAATTGTTGTCAAATTCAAATATATATATATATATATATATATATATATATATATATATATACATATACATATACATATTAATGTGTGTAATGCATATTCATAATTATAATCTCCTCTGGAAATGTATGGGTCTTTCATCTTCTAAGACAGTTCTTGTATTTCTGAAGAAGATATAACAACTGTTGAAAAGCAATGTCCAGTTCAGCATGGATAAGAATATTGACTTAAAACTGGAGCATTCTCAGAACACTACCCGGTAGTTATGGGAAACTGCCTCTCAGAGGATTACTGTGTACTAGCTAAACAATCTTGTCAGCACTTCCTGAGGCTGCCATGCTTGGTTTAATCATGTATGTTTCAGGCCAGCTTACAGATTTATACATCAGAACTTTAGAGACCTTGGATGACTAGAGTGAGTGACTTGCTGTGTTTGAATGAATGACTGTCCTTTTTGGGGTTTCAGAAGAGCTGTTACTGATAGCCTATGTGCAAATGAACAAACTCTATAAGATTAAATGAAAATATAATTTTCCAAGGCAAGCTGCACAGAAGCTGGAGCCAGGAAAGGACAAGTGAAAAATTATCTGGTCTCAGTGATGCTATATTGGTTATAGTGCATAACAAAAATGAAGATTATTGCAAGCCAGAGAGAACACCAGAGTTAGTCATCACAGATGAAATGCTGGGATGGATAGCTTTCTCCAAGAGCTTCCTTGTTTTAATAATCCTATGAACAGAATACATAGATTTGTCATCAGAATTGACAAAACTTCTGCAGTATCTCAAAGTGAATAACTAAGTTTCTTTAAAATAATTTGAAGTAAAATCTACCATGAGCAGAAATAATCACTGTATGAAAACAATAAAGAAATAGAGCATATGAAGCAAACTTGAATGTGAGATGTAAGTAGTATGTTTTAAACTAGGAATGATGGCATATGTGCTAGATCAGGTAGTTTAAATAAGTGGACAGATGTGATTATTTAATATTGCTATCAGAAAACATAATTTCTCCTCAAATGAGATAATTTTCTCATTATGAATCATAAGTCAGTCATGAGTAATAGGTAATTTTGGTGGTGTCAAAAGAATAGCAAGAAAAATTTATAGTGAACATTTAATTTAGCTGTGAGAAATCTTTTCAAAATGTGTTTCCCTGTCCTTTTCGACATTAGCATTCATTTTCCTCTCTGAGATCTCATGTATTTCCATTAGGCACACTAATGGCTAGCAGGCTTCCCATTTTGTTGTTTTCATGAGCATAGTGTATCAGAATGTAAACGCATCTACATCTCTTCTTGGTTTCATTTTCTTTTCTCAGGACACAACTCAGGAGGGAACATAGAATCCCAGGAAAGGAGGAGTGGCAACTTGCTGCTCTTCACATGCTAGTAGACCTGTGCATTTATGTAGGAGACACTGTGATTGCATTCAATTTCTGTTCCCAATGAAGACCTCATGATTCTCCTGATAGAATGAATTCCAAAATGACACTGAACACATTTAACTTAAAAATTTAAAAAGATATGTCAGCATTCAACAGATAGAACATATCATCTAATTGACTTAATCACATTTGATCCACAATGAAGTTTTGTATCATTTTATATACATATTATTTGACAATCTTATCCATATGTACTTTTTCAGTATGGAGCAATTTCATCTCTGATTATCCTCTTTCATCCCACCCTTTCTCTCTCAGAAACCATTCTTCCTCCAACAAGACCATTCTTTCTTTGCCTCCCCTGTTTGAGTCATTAAGTTTAATTACAATTGCCTGTGGGAACAGGAGTCCTGGGGTGAATTTACTGAAACATAGGTGACTTTTCAGTGGCTATACCACGGAAGAAAATGATATTTCTGCCAGGGATTGGTGAGGTATCACGACCATGATTGAGCAGTCCTATCTTGAGCTTTAGTTATTTCCTAGCATAAGGACTGTATCATGTCGAGATGTGACTAATTATAGTTACAATCCTGTGTTTTCTTCAGTTTAATTCCATTTGAATTCAGAATTAAACTTTAAAAGGCATTCATTTTGTTCTATTTCTTCAATTATTTCTGTTTTGACATTTCTAATAATATAGATTTGTTGTTGTTGTTGGATTATAGTCCCCAAATAAGTTTTCCTTTCATTTATTGAATACTCCTACTGTTGGTCAGTCAAGTGATCTGTCCTGGGAATAAAGCTGTATTAATACATGAGTTATTAAGAAGCAAAGAAAAAACTCTATAAGATTAAATGAAAATATATGATGTAAATGCCCTGATGGCCGTGAGTATCACCTCCGGTGGGGGAACACAAAGTCATGGATGTAAAGAAACCATTTAAATAAAAAAAAAATGTTGTTGGATAAAGAAGAAATCTGAAAGTATACAACCCCATCTCATTTAAGAGGTAGGATTAGGTTGGTTGGGTTTATACCAAGAACACAAGGAGAATCAAGATAAAAGCCAAGACCTGGATGATTGGAAGTATTTTTTTACAGTCCAGTCATTGCCCCTTCCCAGTCTTCCCTCCCAGAGTTCCTCATCCCATTCCTCCTCCCCACCTCACTTCTGTACTCTACACCCCTTCCCCCGAGTCTTCAACAGGATCCCCCCATCCTGCTCCCCTCCAGGCCTCCTCTCTCCCTGGAGCCTCAAGTCTCTCAAGGGTTAGGCCCATCATTTCACACTGAGGCCAGACCAGGCATTCCTCTGCTGTATAAGTGTCCGGGCCTCAGACCAGCTCCTGTATGCTGTCTGCTTGGTAGCTCAGTGTCTGAGAGATCTTAGGGGTCCAAGTTAGTTGAGACTGCTGGTCTTCCTAGGTGGTTGCCCTCTTCCTCAGTTTCTTTTATCTTTTCCTGAGATCAATGACAGGAATCCCCAAATTCAGTCCAGTAGTTGGATGTAAGTTATCTGTTGGATGTGTCTGTCTCAGTCAGCTGCTTGTTGGACCTCTCAGAGCACAGCCATTCTAACACACCATAGCATCAGTAATAGTGTCAGGCCTTGGAGACTTCCCTTGAGATAGATCCCAAATTGAGCAGGTCACATTCCCTCAGTCTCCTCTCCAATTTTGTCCCTGCAGTTCTTTTAGATAGAAACAATTCTGGGTCAGAGTTTTTGACTCTGGGATGGCAACCCCATCCCCCTACTTGTTGCCATATCTTTCTCTTGGAGATAGATTCTCCAAGTTCCTCTCCCCACTGTAGGGCATTTCTCCTAAGGTTCCTCCCTTTGAGTCCTGAGAATCTATCACCTTTCAGGTCTAGAGGGTCCCTCCACATCCAGAGGTTGCCTGTTTCTATTCTTTCTGCTGGCCCTCAGGACTTCAATCCTGTTCCCCACCCCCAAAACTCCACCACTCTTTCCCACCATGTTGCCTTTCCCACCAAGATTGCTCCTTCCCTCCCTCCTGCTGTGATTGATTTCTTCTCCCTTCCAAATGAGATTGAGGTATCCGCATTTGGGCTCTTAGGTGTTTTACCCTTTTTGAATTCTGTGGATTGTATCCTGGGTATTCTCCACTTTTCTTTGGCTAATATTCACTTACTAGTGAGTACATACCATGCATGTCCTTTTGGGTATGAGTTACCTCACTCAGGAAGATAGTTTTTATTCCATTCATTTGGCTGCAAAATGCAGGATGTCCTTGTTCTTAATAGTTTAGTAGTATTCCATTGTGTAAATGAATCACATTTTCTGTATCCATTGTTCTGTTGGGGGACATCTGGGTTGTTTCCAGCTTCTGCCTATCACAGATAAGGCCTCTATGAATATGGTAGAGCATTTGCCCCTGTAGTACTGAGAGACATTTTTTGGGTTTATGCCCAAGAGTGCTATAGTTGGGTCTTCAGGTAGATCTATTTTCAATTTTCCAAGAACAATCAGATTGATTTTCAGAGTGTTTGTGCCAGTTTGCAATCCCATGGGCAATGGAGAAGTGTTCCTCTTTCTTCACATCCTTGACAACATGGCTGTCACCTGAGTTTTTTATTTTAGCCATTCTGATTGGTGTAAGGTGGAATCTCAGTGTTATTTTGATGTGCATTTCCCTGATCACTAAGGACTTCAAATATTTCTTTAAGTGCTTCTTGGCTATTTGAGATTCCTCTTTTGTGAACTCTCTGTTTAGCTTTATATCCATTTTTAAAATTGGGTTGTTTGGTTTTTTGGAGGTTAGCTTCTTGAGTTCTTCATATATTTTGGATATTAGCCTTCTATTGAATGTGAGGTTAGTGAAGATTTTTTCACCAATCTGTAGATTGCCAATTTGTTCTATCGACTGTGTCCTTTGCCTTATAGAAGCTTTTCAGTTTCATGAGGTCCTATTTATCAAGTCTTGATCCTATGACCATGCATTTATATAAGATTACGTTGCTTTTCAAGACCAAAGTTTTCTAGTCTGGTCAAAAATAATAGTTATTGAGGATTTTGGTTCAAGAGTAGTATAGAACTTTTAAAAATCAAACTTTTTCAATATTTATTTTATTATTTTTTAATGTATGTGGACTTGTGTTTGAGTGTGTGTATGTGTTGGATCCCTCAATTTGGAGATATTAGTGGTTGTGATCGCCCCAAATGGTTGTTGAGAATTGAACTCCAGTCCTCTGTAAGAGTGTTGCATTCTCTTAACTGCAAGACATCTTCCAGCCCTAAAATCAAGAACGTTATGCATTATTAAAATGTGAATTTATTAATTATTTTATTACTTATGCATATGATTATACAAATTCTACTAGCATGTGAATTTATTAATTATTTTATTACTTATGCATGTGATGATACTAACAGGTACGTGTTGAGATCAGAGGTTAATTTCAGGTGTTGTTCTTCAAGTGCTATCGATCTTGTTTTTTCAAACAGGATCTCTTAGTTGGGTCTGGAGTTTGTCAGTTATGTCAGCATGACTGGGCAGTGAGCTCCCTGGATCTTTCTGCACAGTCACCACACATGGCTTTTCACATGGATGCTAAGGATGAAACTCAGTCCTTTGTTTCAGCCAATCCTCATCTTTTACAGTTTCCTTTCTCCTTTATCTCTTTATGCTTTAGAGACTTAAACTGAAAACATCTTTTATAACATAGATATGAAACTGCAGAAATACTTCTTGAGTAGCTGTCAGGCTGTCATGGAGGGATCTTGCTCAGTTGTTCTCAGTGGATTGCTTTTAAGATGTGATTATGCTATAGGTTGAAGTATAGAGTTTCCTTTCCTCTTTTCTAACAATAGACAGTACAAATAGAGAAGTCAATTGAGGTCTTTTGGTTGAGGGTAGGGCTGGGCTTCTGCTACTCTCTGTGGAAACAAACTGTACATGGAAAAGCAATCAGCAGAGATTAATTTAACTTTTGAAATTGAGCCTGGGAAAATACAGATCTGTACTTCATATCCATTTATACTTGCCCTACAGGTTATTATTTATTACTGAACATTGTTACAAATTCCTTCCTTCCCTCCCTCCTTCCTTCCTTCCTTCCTTCCTTCCTTCCTTCCTTCCTTCCTTCCTTCCTTCCTTCCTTCCTTCCTTCCTTCCTGTCTCTCTCTCTCTCTCTCTCTCTCTTTCTCTCTCTCTCTCTTTCTTTCTTTCTTTCTTTCTTTCTTTCTTTCTTTCTTTCTTTCTTTCTTTCTTTCTTTCTCTCTGTCTCTCTTTCTCTCTTTCTTTCTTTCTTTCTGTCTCTCTTTCTCTCTTTCTTCCTTTCTTTCTCTCTCTCCTTTCTTTCTTTCTTCCTTTCTTTCTTTCTTTCTTTCTCTCTTTCTTTCTGTCTCTCTTTCTCTCTCTCCTTTCTTTCCTTTCTTCCTTTCTTTCTTTCTTCCTTTCTTCCTTTCTTCCTTCCTTCCTTCCTTTCTTTCTTTCTTTCTTTCTTTCTTTCTTTCTTTCTTTCTTTCTTTCTTTCTTTCTTTCTTTCTTTCTTCATTCACTTTACATCCCAATTGCTGCACCCCCCACTTCTTCCTGTTCCCCTCACACAGTCCACCCACCTCCCATCCCTTTCTCCTCTGAGAGGGTGGGACTCCCACCTTAGAACATCAAGTCTCTGCAGGGCTAGGGATGTCCTCTCCACCTGATGCCAGATAAGGCAGCCCTGTTTGGGGAATGGATTCTGTAGACAGGAAACAGTTTTAGAGACAGCTTCTGCTCTAGTTGTTGGGGGAACCACATGAAGACCTAGCTGCACATCTGCTGTATATGTACCTGGAGGCTTGGTCCAGCCCATGTATGCTCTTTGGTTATTGTTTCAGTATCTGAGAGGCCCCAAGGGTCCAGGTTATTTGACTCTATTGGTCTTCCTGTGGGGTTTCTTTACTTGTACTTCTGTACTTCTGTACACATGTTTATCTAAAACTTGCCCAATCCTTCCTTCAACACTTCCATAAGACTCCCTGAACTCCATCCCATGTCCAAAGTTTGGCCCTAGTCCTCTCCATCTGTTTCAGTCAGCTGCTGGGTGAAGCTTCTCAGAGGAGAGATATGCTAGACTCCTGTCTGCAAGCAAAACAGAATATCATTAATAGTGTCAGGGATTGGTGCTTGCCCATGGGATGGGTCTCAGGTTGGGCCAATTTTTGGTTGGCCATTCCCTCAGTCTGTGTTTCATCTTTATTCCTGAATTTCTTGTAGACAAAACAAATTTTGGGTTAAAATTTAGTGGGTAGGTTGCTGTCCTTATCTCTCCATTGGGGCTCCGGCCTCAATGCTAACTTACTCAGGATGATATTTTTTATTTCTATCCATTTGCCTGCAAAATTCATGATGACCTTGCTTTTAAAAGCTTAGTAGTATTCCACTGTGTTAATGAACAACATTTTTGGTATCCATTTTTAATTTGAGGGGCATCTGGGTTGTTTTCAGTTTCTGGTTATTATGAATGAAGCCGTTATGAACATACTAGAGCACATGTCCTTCTGGTATGAAGCACATGTCCTTTTGGTATATGCTCAGGAGTGATATAGCTGGTTCTTCATATAGAGCTATTCCCAACTTTCTGAGAAACCTCCAGGTTGATTTCTGGACTAGTTGTACTAGTTTTTACTCTTACCAGCAATGGAGGAATGTTCCCCTTGCTCTACAACATGTGCTGTCATTATAGTCTTTTATCTTAATCATTCTGATGGTTTAAGATGGAATCTCAAGGTAATTTTGATTTGTATTTCCTTCATGACTAAGGATGCTCAACATTTTTAAGTGCTCCTCAGCCATTCCAGATTCCTCTTTTTAGAGTTTTCTGTTTAGCTCCATACCACATTTTAAAATTATGATGTTTGGTTTGTTAGTTTCTAACTTTTTAAGTTCTTTATATATTTTGAGTATTAACCTTCTGTTAGATGAAGGGTTGGTGAAGATATTTTTCCAATATGTAAGTTGTTGTTTTGGCCTATTGACAGTGTCCTTTGTCTTAGAGAAGCTTTTTCATTTCATGAGGTCCCATTTATCAATAGTTGATCTTATAGCCTGAGCCATTGGTGTTCTGTTCTGGAAACTGTCTCCTATACCAATGAGTTCAAGCTATTCCCCACTTTCTATTCTATTAGATTTAGTGCACCCAGGTTTAGGTTGAGATCTTTGATCCACTTGGACTTGACTTTTTCCACTGTATAGCTTTGACCTACACAAAATTGTTAAGCATGCTTTTATCCTGACATTATGAACATAGCAGCAGATTTGACACAGAGTATCAAAGATTGAAGTCATGAAGAGTCTGGACCCACCTGAGAGGTAAACATTCTGGAGAATTACCTACCTTGGCAGTAGACACATGTTTATCTAAAACTTGCCTTATAGTCTTTTGAGTCACATAAAAATGTTTTAAAAAATACATTAAATTCAGCTAAGAATTTTCAAAACACCTTCCATTATTTTTATTTCCCATTATTCCTCAGATATTTTTTCAATTTATACACACACACACACACACTCTCTCTCTCTCTCACACACACACACACACACACATATATATATATATATATATATATATATATATATATATATATATAATCTTTTTTTTTTACACTCCAGATTTTATTCCCCTCCCAGTCCACCATCTGACTGTTCCCCATCCCATACTTCTTCCCCATCCCCTGTCTCCATGAGGATGTCCCCCACTTTCCCTTCCCCCATCCCAGCAGACTTCTAAATTCCCTGGGGCCTCCAGCCTCTTGAGGGTTAGGTGCATCTTCTCTGACTGAGCTCAGACCTGGCAGCCCTCTGCTGTATATGTGTCGGGGGCCTCATATCAGCTGGAGTATGCTGCCTGGTTGGTAGTCCAGTGTTTGAGACATCTTGGGAGTCCAGGTTTATTGAGACTGCTGGTCCTCCTACAGGTTTGCTCTCCTCTTCAGCTTCTTCCAGCTTTTCCCTAATTAAAGTACAGGGTTCACCAGCTTTTGTCTATTGGCTAGATGCAAATATCTGCATTTGATTCTTTCAGCTGCTTGTTGGGACTTTGAGAGGGCAGTCATGATAGACCCCTTCTTGTGAGCACTCCATAGCCTCTGTAATAGTATCAAGCTTTGTGGCGGCCTTTTGATCTGGATCCCAATTTGGGACTGTTGCTGGCCTTCCTTTTCTTAAGGGATATAGTATAATTTATTTCAAGTTCCACTAAACTCTTATGTTCATGAAACTTGCAATGACTGTTCTTGCTTATTAGGAAACATGTTTTTCAAGGATTACTTCTTGCAGTGACTTCATCCCTTCCCTCACAGATTACTTGTATTTTTAGTTAACAAAAATGGCTTTAATATATTCAACTCAGTGAATCATTTCCTCCGTTGTGTTTTCTTTTGTAAATTGAAGTAAACAATATGTGTAACTTGATATAACATTTTAAAAGCCACCAACTAAAAATGTTTAAGGACATTTTCATTTGAATCATATTTTTTTTGGTTCATAGAATAATGAAGATCTTATACTTATTTTTAGACAATGTGGACAAACCAGGAATGAACTCTGGAGAGTATTTGTATTGTTAAATCACTTTCACATGTACAATATATTAATGTCAATAATATTTGTTGTTCCTTATCAATAAAATTTATTCAAAGTTCAAAAAAAATGGAGAAACTGATATACTGGAAAAGTGGCTGTGTTTTCTTTTTCGCATTTATGATATAGTTTACCTGTACAAATTAGCTGTTTTATTCTGAAAATTGATAAAACAAAAGTAATTCATAAAAAATAACAATATAAAAGTATTAAGGCAAAGAATGGAAGGAAGGCCTTCAGAGCTCAGAAGTACATTTTATCAAGTTTTAAAAACATGATTGAGCAACAACATAGGGGATTTTTGGAGAGCTACAGAAAATGGACCATTCTCACCTAAAGAAGCATAAGAGAATCTGAATGTAAGTTCAATTGCGCCTTGCATGCTAAGGGAATGAGAGTGGCAGAAAGATGATTTCTATGTGAAAGTCAGTTTGCTGAGTGCAGTCTGGCATTGGTGACAGTTGATGGCCATGACACGAATGCGTGTATACTTTGTTTGTACAGCTCTGTGTATATTTCTGTAGTAGTTTATATTACTGTAGCTGTGACAAAGTACTAGGTAAAGCTAATGGTAAAATGTTTTATTTTAAGTCACAATCCCAGTTGGCAGTCCATCTTAGGAAGGAAGTGAAGGTAGCAGGAACTTGTTGTATCTGCACACATACACCTTGTAAACAGGGCAGACAGAATGATTGCATGTGGGCATGCCTTTGCTCAGCTTACTTTCTCATTTTTTTATACAATCCAGGACCAAAACCTAGGAAACTGAGCTACTAATTTTAGGCAAAGTTTCCCTATACATTTAGCATAAACAAAAAATCCTCAATAGACACGACCATAGGCGAATCTGGTCTTGACAATCCTTCATTGTAATTCCCTTCCTAAGGGATTCTAGATTGTATCAAGATGAAAAATCTAATCTGTCACAATTGTTGTCTTCCAACTCACAAGATGTTGAAAGCATGGGCCAATTATTGAAATTCCCTTATGTACTGATACTGTGTGGGAAAGTATCATAAAGAATCAATTTGTATGAATTTTAACTTAATCTAATTGTCTGCCCTGTCTACAGTATGTATGTATGCTGATATCTCGTCTGCTCTCGACCAGCAAGAACTACAGGACACAGTCGGATTCTTCTCAGCAGCCTTTATTGCAGGAACGCCTCGATGTTTCTACAGGGACCCCGGGCGCCCAGGGAGCCCTGCTTATATGCACCCCAGCACAGGAGAAGGCTCTGTGGCCCCTGGGATTGGTCAGTCTGCCGGCACCCAGGGAGGGGTTGGCACCAAATTCAAATTGACGCTTGCGCAGTGGTGTTGTTTATGACAACCGCAACCGGAAACCGGCACCATCTTAGAGCTGGCTTCCCACATGCAGATACTTTAAGTTCTTGCGACCTTCACTTCTCTCCTAAGGTGGACTGCCACCTGGAATCCCTTCATCAAAATGTGGTTGTTGTTTGCTTGTTTTGTTGTTGTTGTTTGTTTACGTTTTTGACATTTCTTACTTCATAGCTTGGGGTCCTTCAAACTCCTGGTATGTATGGTCTTCTTTCAGCTTTGCTGGGACTGAATTTGTAAAAATTAGCCACTACCCTAGCAATTTGTGCATAATCACTTACCTAACTTATGTGAAATACTATTTTCATTCATATTTAAAATGATTAGGTGATTGATGTACAAAAATATAGTTAATATAAAGTAACGAAGGTATTTTAGAAATATTGCTGGAAGTATTAACAAACATTATGGTGCTATTCATTTCTCTCCAGGGTTAAATGTCTTTATTATTTAACATGGAAACTAGGCACAGATGATTATTAAAATATAGTGTCTTCAAGTTAAAGCTCATGATTAATATATGCTGGCTTGTACATGGTCTGTGGTTGGGTCTGTTACATTTTAGTCAGCTTTGCCTTCATGCACCTCTATTGTCAACTCCTTATATAGTCCCCTTAGAACAAAATATCTTCATGCTCCTACCCTGTATGTGATAGAAGCAAACATAAGCTCCTGATCTGTGTTGAGTCAAATAGTTTACATGCTTGTGTGCCACATGAATGTAGATCCCATGGAGGCCATAATTGGGTGCTAGATCTCTTTAAAATGGATTTACAGGCAGTTAGAAGCCACTATGTGGATGCTTGGAATGGAGCCCAGATTCCCTGGAAGAGCAGCTTGTGCTCTTAACAACTGAGATGTTGCACAAGACCATTCTATGGAAACTAGACACAAGACATGTATTGTCTCCAGGAATGATGAAATAGATAGAGACTGAGAAGTAGGGCTACAAAGAAATCTCTGCCACTGTATAATTAAAATTCTCTCTAATATTTTCTTGCTTAAATAGACACAGGTTTTTAGGTTCAAAATACTATCTTGTCTGCAAATTATAGATGTTATTTTATAACATTTCCATGTGCAAATGAGTACCATATCCTAAGGTGATTTTGTCTCTCAGTAAATTATCTGATTTATTTTAGTGGATTTTATCAGTTCTCCTTTTATTATTATTTTTATGTGTTTTGGTTGTTTAAATCAAATATGTCAAAAGCAATTCTGAGTTAGGTATACAAAATACGACTTTTTGGCTTAATTCTGTTTAATAAAATTTCATCTAGTAATTTCCAATATGGCTATGAATGTAAGAAATATGAATAACTAAGAGTTGTATGTCTCAGAAATAAATTAATTTTTATATATATGGAAGGACATTAATATAAAAATGATTAAGCAAAAAACTTAATTGCTTTAAGTTATTAGAAAATGCTAGTTCCAAGATTTTTATAGACAGTTATCACTTAATAATATCATTTAGTAATAACCAGGCAACTGGATAAACAATTGCTCTAACATACTAGTGTAATAATTCAGCAGTAAGCAGAAAGCCACAACTAGTATTCAGTGCTCTTTAGGGATTGGATTCTTAAAATATTAATATAAGATCAATTTCTGAAATTGTACAATACTAACAAAAATCTAATTAGAAATAATGAAAGGGATTTTCAAAAGTGAATACAATTTCTCTGGTTCTATTTTTTCTCATGTAATTCATTTTATGTGAATATATCAAGAGTAATATTAGTACTTAGAGGTTGGTCATGGTCTATGTAACTTTAGACAAAGGAGCCCCTTTTCTATCCCTCTTCAGGTGAATTTGGCCTCATGTTAAGTAAGCAATGAAAACGGAATGATGGGAGAAGTCACAAAGAATAGCTTCTGCATATTTTAGAAAGATTCTGTGAATTCCCAAAGTATAACATATGTTTGTGCCACATTCTTCCAGGTGTCAAAAAAAAAAAAAAATCACAGAAACAACCAGAAAAAAAATCCCAGCTTGTTACAAGCTTATACTTTTCCTTATACATTCATTTTCCATACTTGAGTAAAAGGAACAAATCATAAGTGCTGGCAGAATTTACAGCTACTGTGCAACATGTGATGAGTGTGTGCAGCTTTTCTTTGCATATACATTTTCAACACACCGTGTGTGATATGTCAAGAGAACATTAATAGCAAGGCCCTCAGCATTGACCCTGCAGAACAAAGTATGTCATAAAAAGGGTTGACTTCTCTACCGTGCTGCATTTAAAACCTACATCATTCACAGACATCAATTTGAATATCTAATTTTGGAAACTATGTACAAATCATGGACATGCTTAGAATCTCATTGAGAGACAATGCTTCGTCAGGAGGATATATACAGGGAACATAAATTCATGGTTCCTGCTACATTCATGCAAATTTTGTTCTGAAAAGTTCCATGAAGATACAACTCCCATGAGAAGGAGGCTGCTGCATACTTTAGAGGAATAAGGCATGACATGGCTGGGAGGATCTGGGAGGAGCTGAGAGAGGAGTAAGGGCTGAATGTGCTTTACATTAAATTTTCAAAGAAATAACAGAAATTATATTTTTAAAAAAGAAATATAACCTTGGGCTGGGAAAATGACTCACTGGGTAAAATGCATGCCATACAACTCTAAGGTTTTGAGTTCAAATCTGCAGAAACCAAATAAAATGAGATGCAGAAATATACATTTATAAGCACATATCTCTTACAGGCACATGGAAGGTGGAGACAAAACAATACCAGGAGCTCATGGGAGCATCAAGGGATTGTGTTATGAATTTGGTGGAAGGCTTGGACCAACACTTATGGTTGTACTTTCATCCACAAACATACCATGTCATATACTGACATTCATGAAAATAGGAATGCATGCACACACATACACACATGAGAAAAAATATAGTTCTTTTTGTTTTATGACTGTTTTCTTTCAAAAATTAAAAGTAGGAAAACTTCCCCCTTATGACATCTAGTTCTTCTTATTTCTTTGCTTATTGCTAGAAAATTTATTCAAAAGACTATCTTCAAAGTTAAATTTATATGGAAGACCTTTAGCTCCCTAAAGCTATGGAACAACTTTGTAGTTTCTTTGACTATGGAGATAAGAAACAAAGTAACAGACTAAATATCTAGAAATTTGATTTTTATTGCAAAAAGAAAACAGCTATAGTAGCAAGCTCTTGTGAAGCAGACACCATCTTGAAAACTTTATATATCTTAGTTTTTACGTTGACATAAGATGAACTAACTTTTTAAGAAATTGCATGATTGCCCTTTGTCTTTCTTGGCTAGTCATCCAGAAATTAAATATGTATGCCTCACATATCCCGAAGCTCTAAGAATATTGGTGCACTGCTTTTAAAAACTGATTTAAATGCTGGCTTTCCAAATACTATAAAGCATTTAATCAAAGACAGCATGGCCACCAGCTTAAGGGAGACTGAAGCAGGGCACGAGAGGTGGTGGAGGAAAGAGAGACAAGAGGGCAAGTTATACAGCTATATGTTAATTAAAGTATATTTCAAAATAAGGAACAAGAACATGGTAAAAAAAAATATAGATGCCACATGAAGTTCAAAAGAATTTTAGCAACATGTAAGTTTATATAACTCTTTTCTATTCATCTGTGTCATCAAAATGCTGCCTATTGTGAAAAGATCCTATGCATTGTCAAACTTTAATTAGGCTTCTAAATTTGTCCTAAGCCTATCTTTATATATTCTTTCTAAAACTAAATTATAGCCAAGAACATTGCTGAATGAGGGTAGCTAGAACCTCTATCTTTTATATTTGACATTTCTGAAAACTAATGTGTGTTCCCCTTTGTTCACTTTCCCTCTTGATACCTGAAGGTCTCTGGTTCCAGGTTTTCTTCCATAAGAATGCAAGAGAGAAAACTGGAAGTAGATCTACCTGAAGACCCAGCTATACCACTCTTGGGCATATAGCCAAAAGATGCCCCACCATACCACAGGAGTACATGCTCCACTATGTTCATAGTTGCCTTATCTGTGATACAGAATCTGGAAACAACCCAGATGTCCCCAAACCAAAGAATGGATACAGAAATATGCTTCATTTGTCCAATGGAACACTACTCAGCTATTAAGAATGAGGACATCCTGAGTTTTGCAGACAAATGAATGGAACTAGAAAATATCATCCTGAGTGAGATAACTCAGACCCAAAAGGATATGCATGGTATGTACTCACTAATAA
Organism: Mus caroli; assembly: GCF_978045245.1. Classification (NCBI taxonomy): domain Eukaryota; kingdom Metazoa; phylum Chordata; class Mammalia; order Rodentia; family Muridae; genus Mus; species Mus caroli. The sequence continues at coordinate 150,323,855 of NW_028227258.1, read as the reverse complement.
GTGGATATTAGCCCAAAAATGTACAGAATACCCAAGATACAATCCACAGAACTCAAGAAGGTTAACAAGCAGAAGGCTTCAATTGCGATGCTTCAATCCCACTTGAGAGGGAGAAAAAAGTAATTGTGGGAGGCAAAGGGAGGGAGAGGGATGAAGAGGGGAAAGAGGAACATGAACAGGTATGAGAGGACAGGAGAGAAACTCTGAGGAATGAATGGAAAGGGGGGAGATGTGGGGAAACCTCTAGAAAGTACCAGAAACTTGGGAGGTGAGAGACTCTTAGGACTCAAAGTGTGTGTGTGTGTGGGGGGGGGGGGCTTAGGTAAAATGCCCGGCAGTGAGTAGAAGGAACTTGTAGAGTCCACCTCAAGTAGAAAGACAGGGCAGTTCTTTTAGACATGAACAATTCTGGGACACAGTTTTTGACTGTTGTCTAAAATAACTGCAGGGACAAAAATGGAGAAGAGACTGAGGGAAAGGTGGTCCAGTGAACTTGGGATCCATCTCAAGGGGTGATTCCAAGGCCTGACACTGGGAGCTTTCCTCTGAGAGGCCCAAAAAGTAGCTGGTTGAGACAGATGCAAATACTTAACACCCAACCATTGAACTGAATTTGGGGAGCCCTGTGGTTGAATTAGGGAAAGGCTGGAAGAAGCTAAGGAGGAGGGTGACCCCATAGGAAGACCAGCAATCTCAACTAACCTGGACCCCTGGGAACTCTCAGACACTGAGCAATGAGTCCAGGCAACATACATTAGCTGGTATGAGGCCTCTGATACATATTCAGTAGAGGACTGCCAGGTGTGGTCTCCGTGGGAGAAGACTTGCCTAACACTTTGAGGGACTTGAGGCCCCAGACAGTAGGGAGGCCTGGTGGTGGGAGAACATTCCTTGAAGACAGGGGGCGGAGAAATGGGATGAGATAGTGCAGGAATATGGATCAGGAGGGGGATAACAACTAGACTGTTAAAAATATAAAGGCAATAAAAATATGACAAAATATTTTAAAAAGAAAGAATGCAAGAATCATTTCAAGTTGATTTACCGTCCCTCTGAACTCATTTTTGTCTGATAATTTTGGTTTTCTTTCATTGGGAGATACAGACACTCATATAGTACAGTCTGTTCTTGAATTCTCAGTATAGCCAAGGAAAACTATGACCTATTATCCTTCTGACTTTACATTTAAAAATGTGCTAACAGCTATGTACTATTGAATCTCTATCCTTGCTCTGTGTGCGTCTCTGTATCTGTCTCTGCTTCTGGATCTCTCTCTCTCTCTCTCTCTCTCTCTCTCTCTCTCTCTCTCTCTCTCTCTCTCTCTCTCTGTGTGTGTGTGTGTGTGTGTGTGTGTGTGTGTGTGTGTACTGTATGTGTGCATATGTGTGTATGTAAGTGGATTTCTTATTCAATTGATTTCCACCTTGTTGTTTTGAGTGTTCAGCTAGACTGTCTGGCCACATTGCCTCCAGGGACCTATATTTCTCTGTCTATCCAGCAATAGTATCACAGACATGTTCTTTCATACTGGGCTTTTACATTAGATATTCATGCTTGCATAGCAAGCAACTTGACACCTGCATCACATCCTAGTCTCAAATCTTCTTTTTCTGACTACAACTTGTCGTTTGGCCATGCATTGAGATACCTCTCCTATACTGAAGCGTATTTTTTTTAATTACTGTGCATTCCTCAATGTAGATTGCCGTGTGTTTTTAACAAATTCTAGGCATAATTTTTAACAGGGTTAGCATAAGTTCGTGTTATTATAAGCAATACCACCTGGGTAATTTTCAGCTTTCCTTTGGAGGATATGAGTAATAACTAATTTCTTCATCATATAGAATGATCTTTGCTTGGTATCAATTGCTCTCTCTCTCTTTTTAAAATATTGCTTTGTGTTTACCTATGTAAGTCTTACACAGTGAGCCTATGAGGTCCAAGGATTACTTGTGGGAATCAGTCATCTTTTCCATCATGTGAGAATCTTGAATCAAATTCAGGTCCCCAGACTTGATGGCAGGTGTGTTATCCAGTGAGCCATCTCACTAATTCTGGTTGGTGTATATTTCTAAAATTCCCTGCTATATCAAAATATTGATCATGTTTGATTTTCCTGAAGTCTAAGCTCACACATTTGTAATACTTTTTGTATGTAAATTAATATGAAAGAACATTACAGGAAATAATGGTTTGGTGCCCATTACAGTAATCCCTGCACTCTGGAGGTTAAGGCAACAGCAATGTTCACAAGTAGTCTAGGTATATCTCAAGATCCTACCTACACCAATGATAGAGCGGGCCAAATATAGAGGTCATTGCAGAATATTCTAGATGGATGTAAGATAGGAAATTGTGGGGTAGAGAATTCAGAGAACAGTATTGCTCTGATATGTCCAAGACAATTAATTAGTAGTTATCTGGAGAAATTCTTATGTTCTTCCTCAATTTTAAAACCATTAAAAAGAGGAAAGAGGACATACTATTCTTAGGTTCAGAATGTACAGTGTCCTAAAATGCATGTTGAACTCTAGAGCTCCTCCCCTCAGATCATGGTTTCATTAATAGGCTCCTTTGAAGGAATGAAGTGACAATGCTGTATTAGCGCTGATCTCAGATCAATAAGACTGATCTGCCTTTAATAAAGGAGAACATGATGGCAAATACACACACACACACACACAGGGAAATTAGTGAATAGAAGGATAGTCATTTGTACGTCCAGGAGAGAAACTTGGGTTACATCATTTTATCAGTGTCCTTGAGACCCAGCTCTCTTGTGCTCTGATTATGAACTTCTCATATCCAGGTCTGTGAGGCAGAAAATGTTCAAAATCCCTAGGTTTTGGCCTCCTCAGCAAACTAATACTTTCATATCCTTCCCTATTAGTCCCTCTGTTACTCGGTGGTTGTGCTTGTACACCATTTCCAGTATTGTTGTAAATCTTCAATACATTTAAGTTTATGAAGAATTAGGAAGGTAATAACTCATCAAGAAAATGGAATTAAAAAAATATTTTCCATTTCCATTATAACCTTAAACACACACACACACACAAACACACACACAGATGCACACAGAGACACACAGAGACACACAGATACAGGCAAACACATACATAAATAATTAATAAAGGGAATTACATTTTACTACACTTTTAGTCCACAAACTAATTGTAACCGAACAGCTCTTGTTGGTTTATTTGAAAATACTCTTTTAAGGAAGCACTTCCATAAAGGTTATAAATAGCAAGCCAGGAACATTCTCTTTTGCAAAGGCCTGGAGAAAGAAGTTGTTAAATATGCATTAAAATTTCATTACTATCAAAAGCCCTGGAATATCAACATCTTCCATTGCATGCTATAAAAAGCATTCAAAAAACATGAAGTTGAATGAAAAAAATACCATTTAAGTCACATTTATTCCCAACCTGGTAAAAAGGCATTCAGCAAATGGCAAGAAGGCATCTCATTTTTACTTTGTGTCTCCAGCATTTTCTTATGAACTCTTTATCTTTTTCTGAGTGATCCCTTCCCATTATCACTCACATAAAAGGGTCCTGTGGATGCTTTTGTAGTCTCTGACATATTGTCCCTACTATCTTCATGTATAATTTTAATTGAATCTGGGAAGATTTATTTTTACACTACTAGCAGATTAAAACTTGCAGGTTGTGGTACTGACATGTGGTCCATCACAGTGTCCCCTGCTGTCTGAAACAACTATTCAGTATGTATCAATGCTAGTATTGATGTTTTCTTCTCCTAGTGTTCAGATTAATAGAACCCAGGGTACCTGAGAGTTCTCAATGATGTAATATTTGTGATTATTCTTATTTTAGACTATGACAGTAATAACAGCTCTTGGCTTATATACAAGCCACTTTAAATGTAGAGAAAGAACCAAAGTAGCTGAAGGGGTTTGCAGGCCCATAGGAGGAACAACAATATGAACTAACCAGTACCCCCAGAGCTCCCAGGGACTAAACCACGAACCAAAGAGCACACAGGGTGGGACTCATGGCTCCAGCTGTATATGTGGCAGACATCAATGGGAGGAAAGGCCCTTTGTCCAGTGTGGGGGAATGCCAGAGCCCTGAAGCAGGAGTGGGTGGGTTGGTGAGCAGGGGGAGGGGGGGGATAGGGGAAGGTGTTCTTCAGAGGAGAAAACAGGAAAAAGGATAACATTTGAAATATTAATAAAGAAAATATCCAATAAAAAATTTCTTTAATCTCTAAATTATATTAATTGTAATGATGTGAGGAGACTGTAAGGAAGGAGATGAATGAAAACATATTTATATTTAAAAGGATTTGTATTTTCACATATTTCAAAGGGAGCCTGCTTGAAGTAATGCACAGCAGTATTCAAATATGCACTTCCAGAGGCTATCTCTGCAATCACCTACTTGGAAATGATGAAGACCGTCCCATTTCATCACGTCCTGCATGGTAAGAGCCTGTGTGCTAATCTTTTAGATTGGCTGCCAATTGGAAGCAGGATGATAGCCGGCTTATTGAAATGCATAGACTATGGCTTATAAAACAGATGGGAAAAGAAAGTACATTCATTTCTATCAATAAAAAATAACAAATTGTTTTGCAGATTGTGTAAATGTTATGCTCGATTTAGATATTAGTTTCTTTTGTACAAAACTGACAATTTTATAAGCCAATGACATAACGTAAAGATGCTTGTTTAACAAGCTAAGCTGACTCCACTTGTATATGTATATGTGTGTGTGTGTATATATATATATATATATATATATATATATATATATATATATATTGATGAGATTTTAAATACTAAAATGTAAAGAATAAGTTTTCAGAATTTGTTCTGATGTGGAAAGGCAATGTTACAATTCAGAGGACTGAAGTAAAGCTTAAAATAAAACTGAAACCTGAGTACCATAATCGTGTAGATTGATCTTTGGGACAGGCTTAAAAGGACGATTCATGCTGAACAATACCTTGGGGGAACTGCAAGAGAGGATCAAGGAAAACGGCAGAGGAGTTCTTACCTCAGGTACATTTTGTCCCCTAGGTTATTAGACCTGATATTGTCCCTCCTGTGACACATAGTTATATTCAACTTAGAAGACATGTTTATTCTTGTTGTATATCAGAACATAGCTATAGAACCCAATCTTGCCAGTGTAGCCTGAATCTGGATACGGCCTTCTGCCTTGCTTTCATGCTTTCCCAGATATAATCTATAGTAAGTGCCAGGCAATTGTGTTTAAATTGGTCTGTTCTGAGAAAGTCCTGGGAAAGGGGTACTGTGTTAATATTTAGTATTTGCTTACTGGCATTTATTTACATGTTTTTCCGACCATGTTTTTCTGAACTCAAACAACCTTTCTTAAATCATTGATTTCTTTGTTTCACTTGTATATGAAAATAAACGAAAACTTAAGTAAGATTGTCTACAGCTGTAGACTGTAATTTGTCCCATTCTTTTAAGTCCTCAGATCCCAAGTCCAGAAGAAGACGTCACAGGTCAGCTGAAAATTCAGCACAGAGAAAGAAAGACTTCTTGTCAGATTCATGACAGGGACTGTGTTCTGTTGTTCTGCACTAACTTAAGCCACATATTTCAATAGTCTCCCTAATAGTAAAAAGCAACAAACATAAGTAAAAAAATTAATAAACTTTCCTATTTATAATCATGAAATTTGTAACATCTCAAAAAATTATCACAGTTTTTGAAGTTTAAGCAGCCCTCAGAAACTGTTTTAGTCTCACATTTCTCCAGACAATTAAATGGAAGTTCAGAATTCTTAGGAAAATTGCTCACAGTAACATATAAACAAAGCTAAGAGTCTGGCCCCCTCATCCATGGTCCATAGATTTCCCCAAATAGAATGACTGTCTAATTAGTTAGGGTTTTATTGCTGTGAAGAGACACAATAACCACAGCAATTCTTTTTTTTATTGGGTATTTATTTCATTTACATTTCCAATGCTATCCCAAAAGTCCCCCACAGGCTCCCCCACCCACCCACTCCCACTTCTAGGCCCTGTTGTTCCCCTGTACTGAGGCATATAAACTTTGCACGACCAATGGGACTCTATTTCCGCTGATGGCCAACTAGGCCATTTTCTGATTCATATGCAGCTAGAGACACGAGCTCCAGGGGGTACTGGTTAGTTCATATTGTTGTTCCACCTATAGGATTGCAGATCCCTTTAGCTCCTTGGGTACTTTCTCTAGCTCCTCCATTGGGGGGCCCTGTGATCCATCCAATAGCTGACTGTGAGCATGCACTTCTGTGTTTGCTAGGCCCCGGCATAGTCTCACAAGAGACAGCTATATCTGGGTCCTTTCAGCAAAATCTTGCTAGTGTATGCAATGTTGTTAGCGTTTGGAAGCTGATTATGGGATGGATCCCTGGATATGGCAGACTCTAGATGGTCCATCCTTTTGTCACAGTTCCAAACTTAGTCTCTGTAACTCCTTCCATGGGTGTTTTTTCCCAATTCTAAGAACCACAGCAATTCTTATAAAGACAAACATTTAATTTGGCTGGCTTACCATTTCAGATGTTATGTCCATTATCATCATGATGGGAAGCATGGCAACATCCAGGTAGACATGGTATTAAAGGAGCTAAGAATTCTACATCTTAATCCAAAGGCAGCCAGGGGGGGAATGTTTCTTACACACTGGGTGGAACTTCAGCATTGGACCTCAAAGTCCACACTTACCGTGACACACTTCCTCTAACAAGGCCACACCTCCTAATAGTGACATTTCCTATGGGCCAAGCATATTCAGATTACAATGGCTGCACTCAAAAACCCTGCTTACCATTCAATGTTCTTGAATCATTTGCATAATTTGTTTAACCATAGAGTACTGAGACTCATTCGTTTAAAGCATGAAAAATTATTAGAAGTATTGTTTAAATGTGTGTGTGTGTGTGTGTGTGTGTGTGTGTGTGTGTCTGTGTGTCTGTGTGTCTGTGTGCACTAGTGGACAATAGGGACCTTCTACCACTGAATTCTACTTCTAGCTAATCTATTTTTTTAATGAATTATCATATGGTATGCACTGAAAATGTTATATTTTACTATCAAAAATTGCTTATTTAACTTTGGTTAAGTAGAGGTATCTACTCAAAGCCTTATGTACAAGCAGAAGCAAAAAAGAATAAACCAAAAGTCTCTTGGGTTTGTATGGCTGATGAGATTATATCTGAATGTTATCTCTATTCAACTGTGGAAACTATGGTTTGAAGATGTTCTGTCTAAACATTCATTCAGTTAGATGAAATACTCTAACTCAATTCTGTTTCAGTCCTTGTTTTCATTCTGGCATAGAAAACCTATGAGAGTCTCACTTTTCTTTAGTAGAGTTGTTTAATGATGAGTGGGGATGTAGATCTGAGACAAGAACTTAATTTCTGATTCAAAAGTTAAGCCCTGAGAAGCTAAGTGTTCAAGAATGACAGGGAGTTGTCAGCGGTGGTATCACAGAACAAAAACCACACAGAATTATCTCTTGTGAATGGAACCTCTTCAAGGAGAGAGGATGGAATAGCGGGCTGCCTTTCAGGTGGGAAATGGTTCAGTAAGTCTCAGAATACATTTGTCTAATATTGAACTTACTCTTAGGAAGTTTATTCAATACTGTCACAGAAAATAGAAATTGAACTTAACCTGATCCTTTGTTTAACCACAGTTGCTAACAAGACTGAAACTACACAGAGTTGTACTCACATAGCTTCAGAACCCTGTTAATCTTTTCATGCAATTTGTCCTTCAGAAGGCAAAACCAATGAATGACATCTAGGCACAAACAGTTCAAAATGTATCGTCTTTTCCTCTGAATTTTTAGTGTTATCATTTGGGAAAGTAAAGTGACAGGAGACTAAGAGGTAATCAGAAAGGACTGGAGTGGGGAATTTGGGCCATTTTTGCATAGTGGAGCAGGGTAACAATGAGAGGTGACCCACAGAGTACATTATCCCACTAAAACATCTTGCTGAATACTGATCTTCTCTAAGCCTGTGAAGGGGACTAGTCATTCCATGTACTCACTCAGAAAGACAATTTCAATATTAAGCTCTCTGAGAAAATACTAAAATGTTTAACACATATGGTAATAGGCTGTCCAGCCCATTTTTATTCCAAGATATTTTCATATATAACATCTGAAAATTATCATATTTATGCATGTTTCTTTGTATCATCATTATTTTAGAAAATATAGGTGCAGATTTATATGCATACATATTTATATATACAAATGTAGAAACATAAAATATGTTTACATTTTCATATATTTTAATATTAAATCACAAACAGAATACTAGTATCTCAATGAAGAAACCTCTGAGTATATTGTTCTAGGAAACTAACCAACAAACAAGCTGAATAAATCAAATACTGAATCTAAAAAGTTTCTCTCCAATTTCACTGGATATGGTAAGATAAGGCTGGTGGTGACAGAGTCAGAAAGCATAATCTTGCTCAGGGAAGGTGAGATATGTAAATTCCTTTAAAAAAAAGAAAAACAGAATAATCCCAGACATTAAAAGCATACAACAAATATATCCACAGATAGGCCCACAGGCCAATCTGATTGAAGGAATTCTTCAGTTCAGATCTCTTCTTCCCAGGTGTGTCAAGTTCAAAACAAAAATAAAGAGGATGGGCAATTCTGAATATATTTGAGTTGAAAGGTCCCTTCAGCATCTTTGTAGGGAGCAATACCTAGGAAGACAGTAGTAATTAAGGCATAAGATTGAGTCTCAAGAACAGGGCATGGTTGCCTGGAAGGAAAGTGCTGGTGGGAGATGAGGTGTCTGGAGCTGATTACTGTTATAGAGACTAAGGAAAAGCATGGGATTGAAGAGAAAACAGGTGGAGACTTAAAACTGTAGAAAGCCAGAATGATGGTTGCATGTCATGTAATTACAACACATAGAGGTGAATCAGGATGAGCTCCGATTTGACACCAGACTGGATTTCAAAGCAAGTCTGTCTCAAACCAAAGCATCTAAAGCAAAGGATGCAAAGGTGCTAGAAAAGAAACACTTCAGTATTACTGCATTCATTGAATCTTAAGAGAAAAATGGCTGGCAAATGCAAGCAGTGGGCACAGATGGAGGTAGAGGGGTGCCATTGGAAGGACAGAACTGAAGAGAGGAACGTGTCCTGATGCTGCTGGATTGACAAGTGAATTCAGTACTGAAGACTTCCTACTGGATCAATTAATTAGGTCGTTGACCAAAGAAACACAACATTTCAGTGTTCTGAAGATGGTAATTTTTTTTCTGAGTTGTTTTCTTTGTGAAACAAGGCTAACTTTAGTTTGTCACCCAAGAAAGTGTGTGTGTGTGTGTGTGTGTGTGTGTGTGTGCGCGCGCACACGCGGGAGTTTGTGGTAATAGAATTTGATGTGAGATTTGAATAGTCTAGTGGTAGGTATTTTGTTGTTGGGAATAAAAATAGAGAGTAAACTGGGTGAATTACATTCTCCAGTCACTATTGCAGAAGTAGCTAATGAGTCTGATGATGGCATTCTCACGATGCTGAGTTACTTCTACATTCAGTAGCTGCATTGCGTCTCATCTTGGATGTACTCAAAGGAAATAATGGTATTTGGCTAGGTGGATGCTTACAGGGTGAAATAAGAGAAATTTGATAAGAATGTTTGAAAAGATGTACCAGATCATCTAAGCTGTGTAAGAAGGAAATTAAGAAGAGAATGTAATTAAATTTTGCAGCACAGACAGTTTCTAAATTGCAGAGACCAACAATTTTGTAATGAATGGCAGGAGTTCAAATTGAACATGGCAGACCAAATGTACTTGTTTACTTTATTCTCTTTGAATCACCAGGGAAAAAGAAAGAGCCACAAGAGTTTTTAATCAAGGCATAATTCTGGGAAGGCATAGAGAACCTGAGAGGAGAGGTGAGCCCAATATTTGGGAAGCAGAAGATTAAGTAGTAAGGGACTTGGCAGACATAAGCAAATTAGTTCTGTCAGCCCCAAGGCCAGCACTGAATCAGGCTGAGTCAGGAACTCAATATGACTTGAAATTTGCATATACAGAGTGCTTTTAAAGTCAGGGATATGTGGAGATCAGAAAAGGAGAGTACTGGATAAAATGTACCTTTCAACTTTCCATGGCATTATCTGTAGATAGTGTCCCCTTGACTCCCAGCCTTTGGCAATAGGCATATTATCAGCTTTTCTTTTTTTATACCTCTTCTGTTATGTCTAACCTTGTAAGTTTCACATCCTCACTTTTATATTTGACCTTTCATTTTTGTACTTGAATTTTTTTTTATTTTTGCTTTTATATTATAATCTGGCATGTAGGGCGGGGATTCTGAATACTTATAGCTCTCTTTATCGCTTTCAAAAATGGAATCAAAGGAGAAATGAAGAGAGGGTGACTGAGACAGACACACAGAGGTAGATAAAAATGTTGACCTTAATAAAAACTGAAAGGAAACATAATGCCAATGCTAATTGATTCAGTTCGGAGCAGAGTGCTGCCTGGATAGATCTGGACAGTCAGAGGTCGCAACAATAGAAAATGGCAAAGGGAGACAGAAAGAGAAGAGACCGTGACATATCTTCTGATGAAATGTCAAAGAGAGGAAGGAAAAGAGAAAATGACCAAGTTTGTTTCCCTGGATGCAATGAGTCTTATAAAGCTGCAGGGAATTTGCATAGAATATTGGAATACTCCTCACTTCTTTTTAGATCTAGAAAAAAACAAAAGGGAATTCACTTCCATCTTAGTTACTTTTTTTACTGCTGTTACAAAATATAGTGACTAAGACAACTTATAAAATGAAATATTTAATTCGGGACTCTAGTTATACAGGAGTCTAGAGTCCCATAACCATCATGGTGTGAAACATGGCAACAGACAGGCAGATACGGCACTGGAACAATAGTTGAGAGCTTACCTGTTAAGACAACAACCACAAGACAGAGAAAAAGCAACCACAATAGTTGGCACACTTCCTGTAGCAAGGCCATACCTCCTTCTGTAAGGCCACATTTCCTTATTCTTCCTAAATATACATCTACCACCTTGAGACCAACATATGAGCCTTATGGGAGTCCTTCTCATTCAAATCACCAGAGCTTCCTTCTACAAAAAAAATATTAGAAGCCTATAAAATGTTCTTCAAAATAGTTACAGAACTAAAGTTAACTGTTCATATGCTATGGACATGAGATTGTTTATGATAGAGATACATAGTATCCTATGCAAGTATTTCATTTTCCTTACTCCTACAGCTTTCTGCAAACTTCAGTTTTGTTTCTCCTCTAAATTTCTCCAGATTTCTTGGGTTCAGACTGGCATATTTCAAAGCTGTACATCACTAATTCCTGGTTTTTAAAATGTATTCTGCTGATCTCAAAAGTAGTGACATTACTAGAGTATCTTTCAAAGGGTAATTTTTGTTGAGCAAATACATTAATACACACACACACACAAATCTCACATTCTATGCCTAAAAATTAGTAAATACCTGGAGAGTACATTTATAAAAGTATTTGTTATAGTTTTCCTTTATTAGGTTAATATAACCTAAATGTAATATACATTTTCTTTTTTGAAAAATAAATATTAACATTTGTTCCTAACATTCCTCTCATTTTATTGCCCAAACAGGATAGGTTAGCATAATGCTTGCAGAACACCAGCCATTAGAGATATCCCTTTTGTATTTTGTTTATTGGGATCTACTGGTATTTTCTGGTTCCTTTTCAATGTCCTGAAACACATCATAAATAACATGACAGATGGGTAAAAATTAGTAACTCTCCAGGAACACTACAACTAGAAAACTTAATCTCTTCTCAGCTTTGATTGCTAATTAATCCAGGTTTTCTATTATTTCCTTTCTTGAACTTGAAAGCATTTTTTTAAAAGAGATAAGTGGTCCTTTGTGTGTGTGTGTGGAGTCTTCAAAAACAAAGAAAGATCATAAGCAACGTTTTTCTCATTTTTTATTCAGGAATTTGTTGAATCTTCGTGTTCCTTATTGGTAATATAAAATTTTAAGGTTGGTCATTTTTTCATACACATCATGATTAGTGATTAGCAATTGCCTTTCCCCATCCTAATATGCAACAATTCCCCATCCTATAAGTAATCTTTAAATAATTTCATACCCAAATTTGCCCAGAAGAATTTAATATTAGAATCATCTGTCTTAAGGGGCCAGGATTAATTTTATAAGATATACCATTAAGAACTTTCATAGCCATGATTCAGATTACCTTAATCTGTATCCTGCTAATACCCATAGATCCTTCTTGGGAAAGAAGATACGTGAGATGCATGCTCATGAGATGCAGACAAAGGACTGTTATATTTGGCTTTACTGTTTTCATTAGAACCTCACTCATTCTATGATACATAATTCACCAGATATGAATCTACAGCCTAACACATTGTTTTGTGTATGGTATCTACAGTGGACAAATGCTGTGATTTCTCAGTCAAAGGCTTTTCCTGGGTGGGAGGCACTTGGAGATCATTTTTGCATTAAGCATATAGATTGCAATTACACATACTTAAACCATAGAGTTTTACTTTAAAAAAAATAAAGGAGACAAAGTTATGGTTACAATTACCAAATAAGTATTCCCTTTGTTAATTTATCTAAAAACTTAATATTAGACTCATACACAGAAGAACTTATTATGTAAGAGAACTGAAGAGATGACTGACTCAATTTCTCACTAGAAGTTAGTGTGCTGATAGCAGTAATCAACATTGATAGGAGAAAGACTGAAATCAGATCCATTAAAAGTGATTCATGAACCTAGATGTTTAGCAGAATACATTTCATGGTTTTTATTTAGAGGTGACTTTGAGGGTGAATTATTCTAAAACAAATTTCAGGTTGAAAGTCCAGAGGATATTTACATAAGGTAAAATGTAAAGGCTTGCCCAAAGCAAGTGTGCAGTGGGATTGACCACTAGGTTAGGATTATTCCTGATGATCGTTGGGATGAATTCATGGGTGATGCAGGGCTTGGGGACTGGATATAGTCACCAACAAATTGATACCAAAGAAGGCAACCATGCTTAATTGTATTCCAGAGAACCTTGTCGGTGACCTTAAGAAATACTTGAATGTACAGCTTTAAATTGCCTAAGTAATAGATTGGCCAGGAGATAACAAGCATTTCAGTTGTGAAGTAAAGATAAAAATGAATGATGAGTTAAATACTAATGAGACCAAATTTAAATTTATGATGACCTTGGATGTCCTCCTATCGGGCTTAAAAGTAGATAGAGACCTGCAGGATAACTGTGTGTTCATCAGTAGGGATGACACCGCTACGTCCCTTTCATCACATCAACTCATAAGCATCAATGCTAGAAACACGATGTCAGCAATCCTGCGGAATCTTTGTCACACTACATACCTATGGTCTGTTTGAAATTGGAGGGAATCTTTATTTGGAAATTTGTTTCTGAAAGGAAAGATGAATTGATGAAAATGAGAAAAAAGACTCCCAAGGATGGTTACAACTGCCACTGTTTCATGCATGAAAGCAGCAAGCAATAGAACAATGTATGTTGCTGTATCTTTAGTAATATGTTTATATTCATTGGACTGCCCTTCAAGGATTGGAGCCTTTGTTTACATGCATGCCTCACCCCTTAGTTTCCTCTTTGGTTACATTATGCAGTTAAAAATGAAGAATGGAATAGTGTATTGTACACTTCTAAGATAGGCTACTATTTATCATTAGGGCTTTTACAGCTGTTCAATTCCAAGTATGTAATTAGTTAGGAAAGAAATGTGGAGTTTAATATCATATAAATTATATTCTTTCCTCTTGTTCTCTGTATTATTGCATGTTTACTTAAAGTTCGGGTTTGTTTTGCACATTAATAATTAATGTAAGAAAATGTATGTCTTATGAAATTTAGGGGCTAACTAATTCTGATGAGTTATGATTTAGGAAATGGATTGGAGAACCTTAAAGTTAATGAAAGTTGTTTAGTTTGTCATCAGGCTAAAATATTAACATATGGGAAAGTATTCATAAATAATTTTGTGAGCTCTACAATTACAGGAAAAAAACATGAGAGAAACATTACTGCTATAATTTGAACAAGAGACAATGAGGCTCAGAAACAGGATTAAAGTGAAGAAAATAGTATTGGAATAAAAATAGAAAGGGGAAATTTTTTTAAGTTGCATTATTTGAACACAGAGTTCAGATAAGAAGCCTGTGCTGACTAGGAATGTACTACGTAGCCAAGGCGAGCCAGAAACTCTCAATTCTCGTATTTTCACAGCTCAAGTGTGGTAGGCACTGTACCTGGCTAGAAAAATATCCTTTAAAGTGATGAGTAGGTACACTGCCCTATTCACTCAGCTTCACTTTTAATTCTTACAATAGCTGAGGTCAACCAGGCTCCACAAAGATTTGATGAAAGAGTCTGCATTTCGAGAGGCCATATTCACAGAACTTACATTACAGCTTAGTAAACTTGGCTTTTCTTTATGGTTGTTCTTATTAATCTCTTACTATACATAGTTTATGAATGAAGCTTTGCTACAAGATAGTGTGCAAAGGAACACAGAATGGTGGCCACTCTCTAATAACAAAAATTCAAGCATTCACTGTTAGGTATAAAATAGAATTCTATACAGATATGCTACTAATCTGAAATAAAAATAATTATCTTTAGTCAAACAATATTGAGATTCGATATTAATTATTGATTCTTTGCTTTAAGGTCACACATTAAATCCATATTAATGGTTCTTGGAGGACAAAATTCAAGCACAATAATCACTTGATTACAATACTGACACTGATAAAAATATTGCCTAGATTTGACTTTTCCCTTAAAGTGATAATGTGTACTCATTCACATTCCTCAAATATATAAACAACTGAACAGAGAATATGTACATATTAGTTCTCCTATATGCCTGCTGAGGAATATGTTGACAAAAATATATGCTCATAAAAAGAAAGAGAGAAATAAAACGTTGAATAAATAGACATTAAATAAGAATAAATTCTAAAAGGATGAATTATTTATTGGATACAGTGACTTAACAGAGATGTTTAAGTTTGACTTCCTGTAAGCGTCTTTCAAGCAAATATGCCATATACAGCCTTGTGCTTTAGTTCTGTCCTGGCCAGCAATCCTAACATAGTGCTGATGGTAATAATAATGATAAACATAGTCTCACATTATTTTTTCAGTGGAAGTGGCGATGTATGGTTTTTATTTTATTTTTATTCTTTTTAATTTCATGTATTCCTTCATATACATATCTTCATATTAATACTGGTTATTTGCTAGGATTTATACATATTAACTAATGACTAAGCATATCTATTATATGTGTCATTACTTAGATTATCCTGTCCATATTTATCAAATTTATCATATGTATACATATATATTTGTATGATTTTAAGTCCACAACAACACAATTGAAGGAGAAATGAAAACTTAGCTGAAAATTTTGCTTGTATGGTGAAGTGGAAGTTTCTGTCATGTGATGCAGCCTCATGTATTTTGCTGATACAGACTTGTTTTGCTAAGACAAGATCCATGTGAGGACATGTAACGTTTAGGGAGAGTATAAATAGGACCCAGTGGACAATGAAGGTGTGCTTGCACAGCTAGCCTTGCAACTCTTCCTTAGCTGAGGACTTCTCCAAGTATCTGAGCTGGTCTTGGTCTCTCCTGCTGACTCATGCTGGAGGCCTGGCACTTTCTGATAGATTGTGACTCAGCTGCTGACTCATGTTTGGTATCCTGAAATTACTTTACTGGACTGCTCATATCCTGACAAACAGAGATATGAATGGACCCAAAGAGCTCCTAAACAGCTCCACATCCCCTTGTCCTCTTTACCATCTTTTCTCCCCTACATTTGGACAGTGGGCTAGAAAGGAGGTCCAAGCAATTCAGAACCCTCATTAAAAGTAGGTTTTAGAGGTAGATGCTCGCAGCCAACCATTGGACTGAGCACAGGGTCCCAATAGAGGAGTCAGAGAAAAGACTGAAGGAGTTGCAGTGGTTTGAAATGCCATAGGAAGAACAACAGTATCAACCAGCCAGAGCCCCCAGTGCTCTCAGGGACTAAGCCAAGGTGGACGACTTGACTTTCATCTCTAGCTTTTGCCTGCAAGTAAAGAGGAATGACTACATACATGCACTCATGATGATGAGTCTGTTTTTTACAACTGTTTATGTCAATAAATCCTCATTTGGGATCATAAGAAAATACAGGAAAAAAAGAAGAAACAAAGAAGAGAGGAGGTCAGGAAGAAAATAAAGTGAACAAGCTATGAGGAGCAAACTATCGAGCAGCACCCTCCATGGACTCTGCAGCAGCACCTACCTCCACAGCCCTGCCCTGCTTGAGTTCTTGTCCTGATTCCCTTCAATAATAATCAGTGATGTGGAAGTGTGAGCCAAATAAGTCCTTTGCTCCTGGAGTTGCTTTTGGTTCTGGCCCTTCATCACAGTAAAGTATCCCTAACTGGGACAGTGCTCATTTAGAAATCAGGATACCACCTGCAAGAGTCAGTTTTCTACCACAATCCTGTGAGTTCAGGTGCTCGAACTCAAGTCATCAAGCTTGGTAACTAGGCAAGGTCTTGATCCCCCAGCTACCCCAGTCACTACAGCCTTGATCCCCCAGCTACCCCAGTCACTGCAGCCTTGATCCCCCAGCTACCCCGGTCACTGCAGCCTTGATCCCCCAGCTACCCTGGTCACTGCAGTCTTGATCCCCCAGCTACCCCGGTCACTGCAGCCTTGATCCCCCAGCTACCCCAGTCACTGCAGTCTTGATCCCCCAGCTACCCCAGTCACCACAGAATAGTTAGAATTTATTTTTAAAATTTGTTTTTATAGATATATTTATTTTGTTTGTGAGTGAGTACATTGTAGCTGTCTTCTGACATATCAGAAGAGGGCATCAGATCCCGTTACAGATGGTTATGAGCCACCATGTGTTTGCTAGGAATTGAGCTCAGGACCTCTGGAAGAGCACTGAGGACTCTTAACTGCTGAGCCATCTCTCCAAATAGTTAGATCTCCTCCCTACCCCCAGTGGACTGAAGTTTGATGGTGCTGCTTTGTCTTTTGTTTTTCTTAAACTAATAAAACCAATTTTAAAATACACAACTCAGTATTGACATTTTTAAGTCATCAAAATAATTCATAATAGTTAAATACCTCTTAAATATACACAATATATTCTGAAGCTAAAAGTAATACACACTCAACCAGTTTTTAAAAAAAAACTATTTTGGAACATTAAACATGATAGAAGTAGAAAAAAATCTCTTATGAAGTCCTCTATGAAAGGAAATTATGAAAAGTTCCTGATGAGACAGAAAGCATTTCATCTCCAAGGGAGAATATTCAGCATAACTGTGGCTTCACAGACTGAATTGGATAGTGTTCCTCTGTTTCTATTTTTTGGAATAGTTTGAAGAATTTTGGTATTAGGTCTTCTTTGACGGTCTGATAGAACTTTGCACTAAAACCATCTGGTCCTGGACTTTTATTTTTTAAATTAATTTAATTATTTTATTTTATTATTATTATTTTTTTTGTTGGGAGAATTTAATGACTGCTTCTTTTTCATTAGGAGATATGGGATTGTTTAGATGGTTTATTTGATCCTGATTTAACTTTGGGATTTGGTATCTGTCTAGAGAATTGTCCATTTCATCTAGATTTTCCAGTTTTGTTAAATATAGGCCTTTGTAGTAGGATTTGATGACTATTTTTAATTTCCTCAGTTTCTGTTGTTATATCTCCCTTTTCATTTCTGATTTTGTTAATTTGGATACTGTCTCTGTGCCCTCTGGTTAGTCTGGTTTATCTATCTTGTTGATTTTCTCAATGAACCAGTTCCTAGTTTTGTTGATACTTTGTATAGTTCCTTTGTTTCTACTTGGTTGATTTCAGCCCTGAGTTTGATTATTTCCTGCCTTCTACTCCTCTTGAGTGTATTTGCTTCTTTTTGTTCTGGAACTTTCAGATGTGCTGTCAAGTTGTTAGTGTGTGCTCTCTCCAGTTTCTTTTTGGAGGCACTCAGTGTTGAGTTTTCCTTTTAGCACTGCTTTCACTGTGTCCCAAAAGTTTAGGTATTTTGTACCTTCATTTTCATTAAGTTCTAAAAAGTCTTTAATTTCTTTATTTCTTCCTTGACCAAATTATCACTGGGTAGAGTGTTGTCCACCTTCCATGTGTATGTGTGCTTTCTGTTGTTTTTGTTGCTATTGAAGACCAGGCTTAGTCCATGGTGATATCACAGGATGCATGGGTTTATATCAATCTTCTTGTTTCTGTTGCAGCCTGTTTTGTGACTGACTATGTGGTCAGTTTTGGAGAAGGTACCATAAGGTGCTGCAAAGAAGATATATTCTTTTGTTTTAGGATGAAAAGTTCTACAAATACCTGTTAAATCCATTTGGTCCATAATTTCTGTTAGTTTCAATGTGTCTCTGTTTAGTGTGTGTTTCCGTGATCTGCCCATGCTGAGAGTGGGGTGTTGAAGCGCCGCACTATTATTGTGTGAGGTGCAATGTGTGCTTCCTCAGTAGGTTCTTTTAGGAATGTGGCTATCCTTGCATTTAGAGCACATATGTTCAGAATTGAGAGTTCTTCTTGGTAGAATTTTTTTCATTTGATGAGTATGACGTGTCCTTCTTTATCCATTTAGATAATTTTTGTTTGAAAGTTGATTTTATTTAATATTAGAATGGCTATTCCAGCTTGTGTCTTGGGACCATTGGCTTGGAAAACTATTTTCCAGCCTTTTACTCTGAGGTAGTGTCTTTCTTTGACACTGAGTGTGCTGTGCGTTTCCTGTATGCAGCAAAATGCTGGGTCCTGTTTAAGTATCCACTCTGTTATTCTATATCTTTTTATTGGGTAATTGAGTCCATTGATGATAACAGATATTAAGGAAAAGTAATTGTTGCTTTTTGTTATTTTTGATGTTATTTTTATGTTTTTGAGGCTATCTTCTTTTGGGATTGTTGAAAGATTACTTTCTTGTTTTTTCTAGGGTATAGTTTCCCTCCTTGTCAACACAACCAATGTATTTTTCCATCTATTTTCCATTGTAGGGCTGGATTTGTGGAAATATATTGTGTAAATTTAGTTGTGTCATGGAGTATCTTGGTTAATATCTTGGTTTATCCATCTATGGTAATTAAGAGTTTTGCTAGGTATAGTAGTCTGTACCCAGGCTGTCATTTGTGTTTTCTTATGGTCTGTATGAGATCTGCCCAGGATTTTCTGGATTTCATAGTCTCTGGTGAGAAGTCTGGTGTAATTCTGATAGGTATGCCTTTATATATTACTTGATATATTTTCTTACTGCTTTTAAAATTCTGTCTTTGTTTTCTGCATTTGGTGTTTTGACTATTATGTGACAGGAGGAATTTCTTTTCTGGTCCAGTCTATTTGGAGTTTTATAGGCTTCTTGCACTTTATTTATTTATTTATTTATTTTACTGAATTTTTTAATTTGCATTTCAAATGTTCTCCCTTATCCTAGTTTCCCCTCAGAAAACTCCTTGCCTTATCTCCTCCCCTCCTCCTGCTTACCAACCCACCCACTCCTGCTTCCTGTCCCTGTCATTCCCCTACACTGGGGCATAGAGCCTTCACAGGACCAAGGGCCTCTCCTCCCATTGATGTCCGACTAGGCCATCCTCTGCTACATATGCAACTGGAGCCATGAATCCTACCATATGTTGGTGGTTTAGTCCCTAGGAACCCTGTGGGATCCTGGTTCATTCATATTGTTGTTCCTCCTATGGGTCTGCAAACCCCTTCACCTCCTTGGGTCCTTTCTCTAGCTTCTTGTATTTTTATGGGTATCTCTTTCCTTAGCTTGGGGAAGTTTTCTTCTATGATTTTTTTTGAAAGTTTTTAGTGGCCCTTTAAGTTAGGGATCTTCCCTTTCTTCCTTATGTTTGGTCTTCTCATTGTGTCCTGCGTATCATGGATATGCACTAGGAACTAGGGTTAGGAACTTTTTCCATTTGGCATTTTCTTTGACTGTTGTGTCAATGTTTTCTATGGTATCTTCTGCACCCAAGATTCTGTCTTGTACCTCTTGTATTCTGTTGGTGATGCTTGCATCTATGACTGTTGATCTCTTTCCTAGGTTTACTAACTCCAGGTTTTTTTTCCCTCTGTGATTTCTTTATTGTTTCTATTTCCATTTTTAGATCTTGGATGATTTTTTTTTCAATTCCTTCACCTATTTGGTTGTGTTTTCCTGCAATTCTTTAAGGAATTTTCGTGTTTCCTCTTTAAGGGTTTCAATCTGTTTACCTGTGTTCTCCTGTATTTCTTTAAGGGAATTATTTACGTCTTTCTTAAAGTCCTCTATCATCTTCAGGAGATTTGATTTTAAATCAGAGTCTTGCTTTTCTAATGTTTTGGGGTATCCAGGGCTCACTGTGGTGGGAGAACTGGGTTCTGATGATGCCAAGTAACCTTGGTTTTTGTTGCCTATGTTCTTGCCTTTGCCTCCTGCCATCTGATTATCTTGAGTGTAGAAGCAACAGAGCAAACAGAAACATGGCAATAATTACTGAAAGCCAGATATTCTAATGTATATGAAAATAATGAGGTAAATTTAAAAGGATATATTCCTAAATGTTTGAACTCACTATGAAGGGTAAAGGTAGTGACAGGATAGAGAATCCCATAGATAGGACTTCAACTGGTTAATAAAGTAATTGCCCACCATGGGGGCTCATAGAGACTCAACCACCATGCAAAGAGTATTCAGGGGCTAGACCTTAGCATCCCCCGACACATATGCAGCAGATGTTCTTCAACTATTGCAGCAGGGGTTGTCTTTGACTTCATCTCTGTCGCCTGCATTTGGATCACTTTTTCCTAGCTGAGCTGCCTTGTCTGGCCTTAAAGTGAGATGATGCTCTTAGTCCTGATAAAACTTGACAGGCCATAGCAGGTTGATACCAGGTTGGATAGGGGGATCCCCTTCTCTGAAGATAAGGGTAGGGGTGGGAAAAGGGGAAGGGGATTGACCTGTGAGACTAGAAAGAGAAGAGGGAAAAGGGCTGCAAATGGTATATACATTGAATAGGTAAATAAATTAATGGGAAAAAAAGAGAGAAACTGCCCAATAATGAGAGACTGTTTCCTTACAAGTTGTCTCTGAGATGTCTGGACTCAGACAACTCTTCAAAACAGAAACTGTTTAGCTATAGGTAAGTCTTCAGATCTCCTACGCCTGCAAACTTGAATTTAGTTTCTCTCTATGATTGAATGAATTCTGAAAATGAAATGATAGCACTTAGAATATATTTCTTTTGCTTGTTTCCAGCAGTGACCAGGAATCTCCAAAAAAGTCAAAGTCATGGAAGACAACGAAAGACTGAGAAACTGTGGTATGTTTGGGGAGACCAGGAAGACAGTAATGTGGAAAACAGCACAGGACCATGGATGGAATCTGGGATCAAATATAAAAATCTGAAGGAAGAAACTAGCTTATCTGATTGTTACACAAATGTAGAATCTAATAACAAATATCGTTAGTCCCTGAACCTTCTTTTAAGAATTCCTTTTTGACTTCTGTGGCTGCCAAACCACAGACTCTTCATAGGTGATTTTAAAATTATCTTTTCAGGTTGCTTTTGCAACCTGATAGCTCAATGTGGTAGCATTCTGGGATATTTGCAAATGCCCTTCACTCGTGCTTAACTGAAGTGTGGCTGCAGGGAAGGTTTTTGTGAAAGGGGGATGAGAGAACATTTTTCTCTTCTGAGGCCTAACTTAGGATGAAATGTGTATGGAAATTAAGTTATTTTCAGTTCATCTTAATTTTTGTTGCTGTCTCCTGACCTTCCTTTGCTCCTGTTTTTCCCCCAGTGCCAAGCGATGATCATCTAGACAGAAATCATATGTAAAGCTCACCATGCGTGGGGCGTGCACGTGGAGGCAGGAATTTAATTTTCTCTCAGGGCAAAGCAGCCCTGCCTGTTTAAGACTGATTTCCCTTTATAGCGAAATCTGCAAAAGTGCATCGGGAGAGAAAGTCCCTCACTTTAACTACATTCTGCTGCTTGGGTTTTATGTGAGGAGATTCATGGAGTCCATTCTAGAAACTGCCTAAGTAAAGGGAGTCATCAGTTTGAAATGAAGACAAACTAGGGAGGAAATATAAAAATATATGGGGATCTTCCTCATTCTAGCCCATCAGCTCAGTCAGCACTGGTGCATACATATATAATGTCAGTTTGGGAGGATGCCTTAAATCCTGATTAGAGTATAGATGAGGAGTTTAAAGCATAATCAAAGCAATCAGAGATTTCAAAGATGCCTCCTTGTATAGATGAGAATGGAGAGAAACAGACAAGAATATTTTCTATTTAATCCTTGTTCTAAGGAAATGGATAAAAGATGAAACAGATGAATATGAAAGCTTGACTCACATTTACTGCATGAAAATTAAATACATTGATGATCCAGAAAATAAAGCTATTTATTTCTAATGTGACTTCCAGTTAGCAATGACCTTGACAGACAAGTCAAAGGACCAACATCACAGGAAGGCAAAGAACAAAGCTCATTTCTCGTTACATTTTTGTCATTTAATTTCAAAACTGCAGCTCAGGACTCAGAACACAGCCATTGCCCAGGAGACAATCGCTTGTCAGCAGAGATTCTTCATTTCTTAACTCACATAGTAGCAATATTAAGGCATATTCTGATTCAGGAAGGGGCTGATAGGCTAAAAGCCATCATGTACTACAAACGTTATTAGCATATATCTACAGGTAATTTTTCTTCCTTGTGAGAGAAAACTATTCCCTATCTTTGTCTCATTGTTCAATGTGTATAGATCAAAATGAGTCTTTGGGTATAACTTCTTGTGCAATGTTTATTCCTCAACAGAAAAACCAAAGGGGCCTATCAGACTTGCTGCTGGTGCACTCTAAACTCAGCAACTGGTAAGGCTGTTTTCCAGTGAGAATAAAGATCCCTCATGGGAATCTTTGGCATTTAAATTGCCAATGGAGTCAGCTCCTGATTGATCTTTTGGAGTTCTCAAATGAGGCACAAAAGTATCTTCCACAAATAGCAATATTTTGACTTCTTTTCCAATTTGTACCCCCTTGATTGCCTTTAGTTTTCTTATTGCTCTGGCTAGAACTTAAAGCACTATATAGAATAGATTGGAAGAGATTGGGCAGCCTTGTCTTGTCCCTGATTTTAGTAGAATAGTTTTTATGTTTCTCTCCTTTTAATTTGATGTTGGCTATTGGCTTGCTGTATATTGCTTTGAATATGTTTAGGTATGTGCCCTGTCCCTCTGATCTCTCTAATACTTTTAATATGAAGGGGTGTTAGATTTTTTTCAAAGGCTTTTCCAGCATCTAATGAGGTGATCATGTGATTCTTTTTCTTTCAGTTTGCTTATATGGTGGATTATATTGATGGGTTTTCATATATTGAACTATCTCGCATCCCTGAGGTGAAGCCTACTTGATCGTGATGGATGATGTTTCTGATGTGTTCCTGGGTTTGGTTTGTGAGTATTTTATTGAGTATTTTTGCATCAATGTTCATAAGAGAAATCAGTGTGAAATCTTCTTTGTTCAGTCTTTGAGTGCTTTAGGTATCAGGGTGACTATGGCGTCATAGAATGAATTTGGCAGTGTTCCTTTTTTTGTATTTTGTGACATAGTTTGAGGAGTATTGGTATTAGCTCTTCTTTAAAAGTCTGGTAGAGCCTGGCAGTGATGGTGCATACCTTTAATCCCAGCATTTTGGGGGCAGAGGCAGGCGGATTCCTGAGTTTGAGGCCAGTCTGGTCTACAGAGTGAGTTCCAGGATAGCCAGTGGTATAATTCTGCACTGAAGCCATCTGGTCCTGAGTTTTTTTTTTTTTTTTAATTTTATTTTTTGGCTAGGAGACTTTTAATGACTGCTTTTATTTTGTTAGGCATTATACAGCTGTTTAAATAGTTTACCTCATCTTGATTTAATTTTGGTAAGTGGAATCTGTCTAGAAAATCATCCATTTTGTTAAGATTTTCTAAATTTGTGGAGTACAGACTTTTGAAGCAAGACCTAATGATTCTTTGAATTTCCTTAATGTCTGTTGTTATGTCTTCCTTTTCATTTCTGATTTTGTTTATTTGGATACTGTGTGTCTGTCTTTTGGTTAGTTTGACTGTTTGTCTACCTTGTTGATCTTCTCAAAGAACCAGCTCTTGCTTTCCTTGATTCTTTGTATTGTTTTCTTTGTTTCTAACTGATTGATTCCAGCCCTGATTTTGATTATTTCCTGCATTCTACTCCTCTTTGGTGTGCTTGCTTTCTCCTCCTCCTCCTCCTCCTCCTCCTCCTCCTCCTCCTCCTCCTCCTCCTCCTCCTCCTCCTCCTCCTCCTCCTCCTCCTTCTTCTTCTTCTTCTTCTTCTTCTTCTTCTTCTTCTTCTTCTTCTTCTTCTTCTTCTTCTTCTTCTTCTGTTACTGTCTATGAATGAGACACTTCACTCTTCTTGTAGTTGTATGCATTTTCTGTTTTGGAATCTGCACATTATTCTAAGTTACCATACATTCCCTTAGAAACTAAATGTGTTTGCAACAAGAAACAAATGCAAATTAGCTCATTCCCCTTTCATGGGAATAGAGGTATGAATAGAATTATTCTTAATATATATGAAAAATGTTTAACACACAGTAATGAAAAATATCCTTTAGTTTACCCATAGGGGTTCTAAAAGAGAGACTTGTGAAATTCAGTAACCACAATTTATGTAACAGATAATTTGAAAAGGCCTAGAAAGCCTGGGAAGCCAAGACTATCACACATCTGCTCATTAGCTTTTAGTCTAAGTACCATGCAGTCATTCATTCTCACCTTTGTGAATCAATGTTCCTATTAAATGGAGAATGTCTTTCTGCAGGCTTTGACGAATTTAGTGCTGCCAAGAGTATAAACAGAACTTATCTGTGGAAGTCTGACATCTGTGCTATCTCCAGGGGATTCATAGGGTATTCAGAATTTATGAATGTAAGAAACAAATGTAAAAATAAAAAATTGAAGGAGAAAACTAATTTATCTGGTATTACCCAATTTTGGTTAAATAATCAATATAGAAATCACCTTTGCATATAACTGAGTACTGATAGTTACTAAGCTATATGCAATTTAACAAATCAAGAGATGGCATCAGAAAGTATTCACTGTAGCTGACCAGCATTTTTCAAAGTTTGAAGTAGTTCTGGGAAGTTAACTATTGTCTATTTATATATCTTCCTTTCAATTATCTAACTATCTATCATCTATCTATCTATCTATCTATCTATCTATCTATCATCTATTTTTGATCTACCTATTTATTATGTATGTATCAATCTATCATGTCTGTATATACATATTTATTTCTCTCATCTATCTATATATTAAATATTATCCTTTGTTTCCTATTCTTTCATTTTCGTATATTCTATTTTTTTTTTCATTTTGTATATGTGAAACCTTTTTTTTTGTAATTTTTTATTAGGTATTTTCTTCATTTACATTTACAATGCTATCCCAAAAGTCCCCCATACCCTCCCCCCCACTCCCCTAACCACCCACTTCCACTGCTTGACCCTGGTATTCCCCTGTACTGAGGCATATACAGTTTGCAAGACCAATGGGACTCTATTTCCAATGATGGCCAACTAGACCATCTTCTGATACATATGCAGCTAGAGACACGAGCTCAGGGGGGTACTGCTTAGTTCATATTGTTGTTCCACCTATAGGGTTGCATACCCCTTTAGCTCCATGGGTACTTTCTTTAGCTCCTCCATTGGGGGCCCTGTGATCCATCCAATAGCTGACTGTGAGCATCCACTTCTGTGTTTGTCAGGCCCTGGCATAGTCTCACAATAGACAGCAATATCAGGGTCCTTTCAGCAAAATCTTGCTAGTGTATGCAATGGTGTCAGCATTTGGAGGCTGATTATGGGATGGTTCCCCTGATATGGCAGTGTCTAGATGGTCCATCTTTTCGTCTCAGCTCCAAACTTTGTCTCTGTAACTCCTTCCATGGGTGTTTTGTTCCAAATTCTAAGAAGGGGAGAAGTGTCCACACTTTGGTCTTTGTTCTTCTTGAGTTTCATGTGTTTTGCAAATTGTATCTTGTATCTTGGGTATTCTAATTTTCTGGGCTAATATCGACTTATCAGTGAGTACATATCATGTGAGTTCCTTTGTGATTGGGTTACCTCACTCAGGATGATGCCCTCCAGTTCCATCCACTTGCCTAGGAATTTCATAAATTCATTCTTTTCAATACCTGAGTAGTACTCCATTGTGTGGATGTACCACATTTTCTGTATCCATTCCTCTGTTGAGGGGCATCTGGGTTATTTCCAGCTTCTGGCTATTATAAATAATGCTGCGATGAACATAGTAGAGCATTTGTCCTCCTTACCAGTTGGAACATCTTCTGCATATATACCAGGAGAGGTATTGCAGATTCCTCGAGTAGTACTATATCCAATTTTTTGAGGAACCGCCAGACTGATTTCCAGAGTGGATGTAAAAGCTTGCAATCCCACCAACAATGGAGGAGTGTTCCTCTATTTCCACATCCTCACTAGCAACTGCTGTCTCCTCAATTTTTGATCTTAGCCAGAATGGTGTAAGGTAGAATCTCAGGGTTGCTTTGATTTGCATTTCCCTGATGATTAAGGATGCTGAACATTTTTTCAGGTGCTTCTCAGCCATTCAGTATTCCTCAGGTAAAAATTGTTTCTTTAGCTGTGAGACCCATTTTTAATGGGGTTATTTGATTTTCTGGAGTCCAACTTCTTAAGTTCCTTATATATATTGGATATTAGTCCCCTATCTGAGTTAGGATATGTACAGATATTTTCCCAATCTGTTGGTGGCCTTTTTGTCTTATTGACACTGTCTTTTGCCTTACAGAAGCTTTGCAACTTTATGAGGTCCCATTTGTCAATTCTCAATCTTACAGCACAAGCCATTGCTCTTCTATTCAGGAATTTCCCCCCTGTGCCCATATCGTCCAGGCTTGTATCCACTTTCTCCTCTATAAGTTTCACTGTCTCTGGTTTTATGTGGAGTTCCTTGATACACTTAGATCTGACCTTAGTACAAGGAGGTAGGAATGGATCAATTCGCATTCTTCTACATGATAACCACCAGTTGTGCCAGCACCATTTGTTAAAAATGCTGTCTTTTTTCCACTGGATGGTTTTAGCTCCCTTATCAAAATCAAGAGAACATAGGTGTGTGGGTTCATTTCTGGGTCTTCAACTCTATTCCATTGGTCTACTTGTCTGTTGCTATACCAGTACCATGAAGTTTTTGTCACAATTGCTCTGTAGTACAGATTTAGGTCAGGCCTGGTGATTCCGCCAAAGGTTCTTTTATCCTTGAGAAGAGTTTTTGCTATCCTAGGCCTTTTGTTATTCCAGATAAATTTGCAAATTGCCCTTTCTAATAAGTTGAAGAATTAAGGTGGAAATTTGATGGAGATTGCATTGAATCTGTAGATTGCTTTTGGCAAGATAGCCATTTTTAATATATTGATCCTGCCCATCAATGAGCATGGGAGATCTTTCCATCTTCTGAGATCTTCTTTAATTTCTTTCATAAGACTTGAAGTTCTTATCATACAGATCTTTCACTTTCTTAGTTAGAGTCAAGCCAAGGTATTTTATATTATTTGTGACTATTGAGAAGGGATTTGTTTCCCTAATTTCTTTTTTTTTTAAATTTTAATATTTTTTATTACATATTTTCCTCAATTACATTTCCAATGCTATCCCAAAAGTCCCCCATAGCACCCCCCACTTCCCTACCCACCCATTCCCATTCTTTTGGCCCTGGCATTCCCCTATATTGGGACATATAAAGTTTGCAAGTCCAATGGGCCTCTCTTTCCATTGATGGCCAACTAGGCCATCCATCTATACATATGCAGCTAGAGACAAGAGCTCCGGGGTACTGGTTAGTTCATCATGTTGTTCCAACTATAGGGTTGCAGATCCCTTTAGCTCCTTGGGTACTTTCTCTAGCTTCTCCATTGGGAGCCCTGTGATACATCCAATAGCTGACTGTGAGCATCCACTCCTGTGTTTGCTAGGCCCCTGCATAGTCTCACAAGAGACAGTTATATTTGGGTCCTTTCAGCAAAAACTTGCTAGTGTATGCAATGGTGTCCGCATTTAGAAGCTGATTATGGGATGGATCCCTGGATACAGCAGTCTCTAGATGGTCCATCCTTTCATCACAGCTCCAAACTTTGTCTCTGTAACTCCTTCCATGGGTGTTTTGTTCCCAATTCTAAGAAGGGGCACAGTGTCCACATTTTGGTCTTCATTCTTCTTGAGTTTCATGCGTTTAGCAAATTGTATCTTATATCCTGGGTATCCTAAGTTTTGGGCTAATATCCACATATCAGTGAATACATATTGTGTGAGTTCCTTTGTGATTGTGTTACCTCACTCAAGATGATGCCCTCCAGGTCCATCCATTTGGCTAGGAATTTCATAAATTCATTTTTTTAATAGCTGAGTAGTACTCCATTGTGTAAATGTACCATAATTTCTGTATCCATTCCTCTGTTGAGGGACATCTGGGTTCTTTCCAGCTTCTGGCTATTATAAATAGGGCTGCTATGAACATAGTGGAGCATGTGTCCTTCTTACCGGTTGGGACATCTTCTGGATATATGCCCAGGAGAGGTATTGCTGGATCCTCCAGTAGTACTATGTCCAATTTTCTGAGGAACCACCAGACTGATTTCCAGAGTTGTTGTACAAGCTTGCAATCCCACCAACAATGGAGGAGTGTTTCTCTTTCTCCACATCCTCGCCAGCATCTGCTGTCACCTGAATTTTTGATCTTAGCCATTCTGACTGGTGTGAGGTGGAATCTCAGGGTTGTTTTGATTTGCATTTCCCTGATGATTAAGGATGTTGAACATTTTTTCAGGTGCTTCTCTGCCATTCGGTATTCTTCAGGTGAGAATTCTTTGTTCAGTTCTGAGCCCCATTTTTAATGGGGTTATTTGACTTTCTGGAGTCCACCTTCTTGAGTTCTTTATATATATTGGATATTAGTCCCTTATCTGATTTAGGATAGGTAAAGATCCTTTTCCAATCTGTTGGTGGTTTTTTTGTCTTATTGATGGTGTCTTTTGCCTTGCAGAAGCTTTGCAGTTTCATGAGGTCCCACTTGTCAATCCTCGATCTCACAGCACAAGCCATTGCTGTTCTATTCAAGAATTTTTCCCCTGTGCCCATAATTTCAAGGCTTTTCCCCACTTTCTCCTCTATAAGTTTCATTGTCTCTGGTTTTATGTGAAGTTCCTTGATCCACTTAGACTTGACCTTAGTACAAGGAGATAGGAATAGATCGATTCGCAATCTTCTACATGTTAACAACCAGTTGTGCCAGCACCATTTGTTGAAAATGCTGTCTTTCTTCCACTGGATGGTTTTAGCTCCCTTGTCGAAGATCAAGTGACCATAGGTGTGTGGGTTCATTTCTGGGTCTTCAATTCTATTCCATTGGTCTATTTGTCTGTCACTATACCAGTACCATGCAGTTTTTATCACAATTGCTCTGTAGTAAAGCTTTAGGTCCGGCATGAATTGAGTTGGAATTTTGATTGGGATTGCATTGAATCTGTAGAGTGCTTTTGGCAAGATATCCATTTTTACAATGTTGATCCTGCCAATCCATGAGCATGGGAGATCTTTCCATCTTCTGAGATCTTCTATAATTTCTTTCTTCAGAGACTTGAAGTTTTTATTATACAGATCTTTCACTTCCTTAGTTAGAGTCACACCAAGATATTTTATATTATTTGTGACTATTGAGAAGGGTGTTGTTTCCCTAATTTCTTTCTCAGCCTGTTTATTCTTTGTGTAGAGAAAGGCCATTGATTTGTTTGAGTTAATTTTATATCCAGCTACTTCACCGAAGCTGTTTATCAGGCTTAGGAGTTCTCTGGTGGAATTTTTAGGGTCACTTATATATACTATCATATCATCTGCAAAAAGTGATATTTTGACTTCATCTTTTCCAATTTGTATCCCTTTGATCTCCTTTTGTTGTCGAATTGCTCTGGCTAGGACTTCAAGTACAATGTTGAATAGGTAGGGAGAGAGTGGACAGCCTTGTCTAGTCCCTGATTTTAGAGGGATTGCTTCAAGCTTCTCACCATTTACTTTGATGTTGGCTACTGGTTTGCTGTAGATTGCTTTTATCATATTAAGGTATGGGCCTTGAATTCCTGATCTTTCCAAGACTTTTATCATGAATGGGTGTTGTATCTTGTCAAATGCTTTTTCCGCATCTAACTAGATGACCATGTGGTTTTTGTCTTTGAGTTTGTTTATATACTGGATTACGTTGATGGATTTCCGTATATTGAACCATCCCTGCATCCCTGGGATGAAACCTACTTGATCAGGATGGATGATTGTTTTGATGTGTTCTTGGATTCGGTTAGCAAGAACTTTATTGAGGATTTTTGCATCAATATTCATAAGGGATATTGGTCTGAAGTTTTCTATCTTTGTTGGGTCTTTTTGTGGTTTAGGTATCAGAGTAATTGTGGCTTCATAGAATGAGTTGGGTAGAGTACCTTCTGTTTCTATTTTGTGGAATAGTTTGTGAAAAACTGGGATTAGATCTTCTTTGAAGGTCTGATAGAACTCTGCACTAAACCCATCTGGTCCTGGGCTTTTTTTAGTTGGGAGACTATTAATAACTGCTTCTATTTCTTTGGGGGATATAGGGCTGTTTAGATCATTAACCTGATCTTGATTCAACTTTGGTACCTGGTATCTGTCTAGGAACTTCTCCATTTCATCCAGGTTCTCCAGTTTTGTTAAGTATAGCCTTTGGTAGAAGGATCTGATGGTGTTTTGGATGTCTTCAGGATCTGTTGTTATGTCTCCTTTTTCATTTCTGATTTTGTTAATTAGGATGCTTTCCCTGTGCCCTCTAGTGAGTCTGGCTGAGGGTTTATCTATCTTGTTGATTTTCTCAAAGAACCAGCTCCTTGATTGGTTGATTCTTTGAATAGTTCTTCTTGTTTCCACTTGGTTGATTTCGCCCCTGAGTTCGATTATTTCCTCCTGTCTACTCCTCTTGGGTGAGTTTGCTTCCTTTTGTTCTAGTGCTTTTAGGTGTGTTGTCAAGTTGCTAATGTGTGCTCTCTCTAGTTTCTTTTTGGAGGCACTCAGAGCTATGAGTTTTCCTCTTAGAAATGCTTTCATTGCGTCCCATAAGTTTGGGTATGTTGTGGCTTCATTTTCATTGAACTCTAAAAAGTCCTTAATTTCTTTCTTTATTCCTTCCTTGACCAAGGTATCATTGAGAAGAGTGTTGTTCAGTTTCCACGTGAATGTTGGCTTTCTATTATTTATTTTGTTATTGAAGATCAGCCTTAGTCCATGGTGATCTGATAGGATGCATGGGACAATTTCAATATTATTGTATCTGTTGAGGCCTGTTTTGTGACCAATTATGTGGTCAATTTTGGAGAAGGTAGCATGAGGTGCTGAGAAGAAGGTATATCCTTTTGTTTTAGGATAGAATGTTCTGTAGATATCTGCCAGATCCATTTGATTCATAACTTCTGTTAGTTTCACTGTGTCCCTGTTTAGTTTCTGTTTCCATGATCTGTCCATTGGTGAAAGTGGTGTGTTGAAGTCTCCCACTATTATTGTATGAGGTGCAATGTGTGCTTTGAGATTTACTAAAGTTTCTTTAATGAATGTGGCTGCCTTTGTATTTGGAGCATAGATATTCAGGATTGATAGTTCTTCTTGGAGGATTTTACCTTTGATGAGTATGAAGTGCCCCTCCCTGTCTTTTTTGATGACTTTGGGTTGGAAGTCAATCTTATCAGATATTAGAATGGCTACTCCAGCTTGTTTCTTCATACCATTTGCTTGGGAAATTGTTTGCCAGCCTTTCATTCTGAGGTAGTGTCTATCTTTTTCTCTGAGATGAGTTTCCTGTAAGCAGCAAAATGTTGGGTCTTGTTTGTGTAGCCAGTTTGTTAGTCTATGTCTTTTTATCGGGGAGTTGAGTCCATTGATATTAAGAGATATTAAGGAAAAGTAATTGTTGTTTCCTTTTATTTTTGTTGTTAAAGTTGGCATTCTGTTCTTGTGGCTGTCTTCTTTTAGGTTTGTTGAGGGATTACCTTCTTGTTGTTTCTAGGGCGTAGTTCCTGTCCTTGTATTGGTTTTTTCCTGTTATTATCCTTTGAAGGACTGGATTCGTGGAGAGATAATGTGTGAATTTGGTTTTGTTGTGGAATACTTTGGTTTCTCCATCTATGTTAATTGAGAGTTTGGCTGGGTATAGTAGCCTGGGTTGGAATTTGTGTTCTTTTAGTGTCTGTATAACATCTGTCCAGGATCTTCTGGCTTTCATAGTCTCTGGTGAAAAATCTGGTGTAATTCTGATAGGCTTGCCCTTATATGTTACTTGGCCTTTTCCTCTTACTTCTTTTAATATTCTATCTTTATTTAGTGCATTTGTTGTTCTGATTATTATGTGTTGGGAGGTATTTCTTTTCTGGTCCAGTCTATTTGGAGTTCTGTAGGCTTCTTGTATGTTCATGGGCATCTCTTTCTTTAGGTTGGGAAGTTTTCTTCTATAATTTTGTTGAAGATGTTTGCTGGTCCTTTGAGTTGAAAATCTTCATTCTCATCCACTCCTATTATCTGTAGGTTTGGTCTTCTTATTGTGTCCTGTATTTCTTGGATGTTTTGAGTTAGGATCTTTTTGCGTTTTACATTTTCCTTGATTGTTGTGCCGATGTTCTCTATGGAATCTTCTGCAACTGAGATTCTTTCTTCCATCTCTTGTATTCTGTTGCTGATGCTCGCATCTATGGTTCCAGATTTCTTTCCTAGGGTTTCTATCTCCAGTGTTGCCTCATTTTGGGTTTTCTTTATTGTGTCTACTTTCCTTTTTAGGTCTAGTATGGTTTTGTTCATTTCCATCATCTGTTTGGATGTGTTTTCCTGTTTTTCTTTAAGGACTTCTACCTGTTTGATTGTGTTATCCTGTTTTTCTTTAAGGATTTGTAACTCTTTAGCAGTGTTCTCCTGAAATTCTTTAAGGGATTTTTGTGCTTCCTCTTTAATGTCTTCTTCCTGTTTACTAGTTTTCCTTTGTATTTCTTTAAGTGTGTTATTAAAGTCCTTCTTGATGTCCTCTACCATCATCATGAGATATGCTTTTAGATCTGGGTCTAGCTTTTCCGGTGTGTTGGGGTGCCCTGGACTGGGCGAAGTGGGAGTGCTGGGTTCTGATGATGGTGAGTGGTCTTGGTTTCTGTTAGTAAGATTATTAAGTTTACCTTTCGCCATCTGGTAATCTCTGGGGTTGTTATCGTTGTCACTGTTTAAAGATTGGAGCAGACTCTGTGTTCCACTCACCCGAAGTCTCAAAATCCTGTGGCGGGTGTCGTGGGTAGCTGGCAGGTATCAGCCGACCCTGTGCTCTAGCTGCCCCGGTGCTGGTACGGCCGGAAGAAGCCTGTGGCCCTACTCAGGCCGGTTTTCTGCTTCCCTAACTAATGCAGTCTCAGGTCCCGCGTGCAATTGGATTGGAGCAGAAGCTGTGTTCCACTCACCAGAAGTCTCAAAATCCTGTGGCGGGGGTCGTGGGTAGCTGGTGGGTGTCAGCTGACCCTGCGCTCTAGCTACCCCGGTGCTTTTCTGACCGGAAGAGGCTTGTGTGTTTCCCTAATTTTTTTCTCAGCCTATTTATCCTTTGTATAGAGAAAGTCCATTGACTTGTTTGAGTTAATTTTATATCCAGCTACTTCACTGAAACTGTTTATCAGGTTTAGGAATTCTATGGTGGAGTTTTTAAGGTCACTTATAAATATTATCATATCATCTGCCAATAGTGATATTTTGACTTCTTCCTTTCCAATTTGTCTCCCCTTGATCTCCTTTTGTTGTCGAATTTCTCTGACTAGGATTTCAAGTACTATGTTGAATAGGTAGGGAGAAAGTGGGTAGCCTTGTCTAGTCCCTGATTTTAGTGGGATTGCTTCCAGCTTCTCACCAGTTACATTGATGTTGGCTACTGGTTTGCTGTATATTGCTTTTATCGTGTTTAGGTATAGGCCTCAAATTCC
Organism: Mus caroli; assembly: GCF_978045245.1. Lineage (NCBI taxonomy): Eukaryota > Metazoa > Chordata > Mammalia > Rodentia > Muridae > Mus > Mus caroli. The sequence goes on along the minus strand of NW_028227258.1, from coordinate 150,289,653 downwards.
TGATCTTTCCAAGACTTTTATCATGAATGGGTGTTCGATTTTGTCAAATGCATTCTCCCAATCTTACTAGATGATCATGTGTTTTTTTGTCTTTGAATTTGTTTATATAGTGGATTACGTTATTGGATTTCCATATATTAAACCATCCCTGCATTGCTGGAATGAAACCTACTTGGTCAGGATGGATGTTTATTTTAATGTTTTTTTGGATTCCATTAGGGAGAATTTTATTGAGTATTTTTGCATTGATATTCATGAGGGAAATTGGTCTGAAGCTGTATATCGTTGTTGGGTCTTTCTGTGGTTTAGGTATCAGAGCAATTGTGGCTTCATAGAATGAATGGGGTAGGGTATCTTCTGCTTCTATTGTGTGGAATAGTTTGTGACAAACTGGAAGTAGATCTTCTTTGAATGTCTGACAGAACTCTGCACTAAACCCATCTGGTCTTGGGCTTTTTTTTTTTTTTTTGGTTGGGAGACTATTAATGACTGCTTCTATTTCTTTAGGGGATATAAGACTGTTTAGATCATTAACCTGATCCTGATTTAACTTTGGTACCTGGTAACTGTCTAGAAATTTGTCCATTTCATCAAGGTTTTTCAGTTTTGTTTAGTATAGCCTTTTGTAGAAGGTCTGATGCTGTTTTGTATTTCTTCAGGATGGAGGTTGTCTCTGTGCCCTCTGTTGAGTCTGGCTAAGGGTTTATCTATCTTGTTGATTTTCTCAAAGAACCAGCTCCTCATTTGGTTGATTCTTTGAATAGTTCTTCTTGTTTCCACTTGGTTGATTTCACCCCTGAGTTTCATTATTTCCTGCCGTCTACTCCTCTTGGGTGAATTTGCTTGCTTTTATTCTAGAGATTTTAGGTGTGTTCTCAAGCTGCTAGTGTATGCTCTCTCTAATTTCTTTTTGGAGGTACTCAGAGCTATTAGTTCTCCTTTCAGAAATGCTTTCATTGCTTCCCATATGTTTGGGTATGTTTTGGCTTCATTTTCATTAAACTTTAAAAAGTCTTTAAATTCTTTCTTTATTCCTTCCTTGACCAAGGTATCATTGAGGAGAGTGGTGTTCAGTTTCCACGTGAATGTTGCTTTCTATTATTTATGTTGTTATTGAAGATCAGCCTTAGTCCATGGTGATCTGATAGAGTGCTTGGGACAGTTTCAATATATTTGTATCTGTTGAGACCTGTTCTGTGACCAATTATATGGTCAATTTTGGAGAACGTCCCGTGAGGTGCTGAGAAGAAGGTATATCCTTTTGTTTAGGATAAAATGTTCTGTAGATATCTCTTAAATCCATTTGTTTCATAATTTCTATTAGTTTCACTGTTTCTCTGTTTAGTTTCTGTTTTCAAGATCTGTCCATTGATGAAAGTGGTGTGTTGAAGTCTCCCACTATTATTGTGTGAGCTACAATGTGTACTTTGAGCTTTACTAAAGTTTCTTTAATGAATGTGACTGCCCTTGCATTTGGAGCATAGATATTCAGAATTGAGAGTTCCTCTTGGAAGATTTTTCCTTTGATGTGTATGAAGTGCCCCTCCTTGTCTTTTTTGATAACTTTGGGTTGGAAGTCGATTTTATTCGATATTAGAATGGCTACTCCAGCTTGTTTTTTCAGACCATTTGCTTGGAAAATTGTTTTCCAGCCTTTCTCTCTGAGGTATTGTCTGTCTTTTTCCCTGAGAAGGGTTTCTTTTAAGCAGAAAAATGTTGGTTCCTGTTTGTGTAGCCAGTCTGTATTCCATCATTGTATTTTTTTTTTCTTTTAGTATCCCTCGAAGGGCTGGATTCATGGAAAGATATTGTGTGAATTTGGTTTTGTCATGGAATACTTTTGTTTCTCCATCTATCGTAATTGAAAGTTTGGCTGGGTATAGTAGCCTGGACTGGCATTTGTGTTCTCTTAATGTCTATATCATCTGTCCAGGATCTTCTGACTTTCATTGTCTCTGGTGAAAAATTTGGTGTAATTATAATAGGCCTGCCTTTATATGTTACTTGACCTTTTTGCTTTACTCCTTTTAATATTCTATCTTTATTTAGTTCATTTGTTGTTCTGATTATTATGTGTCTGGAGGAATTTCTTTTCTGGTCCAGTCTATTTGGAATTCTGTAGGCTTCTTGTATGTTCATGGGCATCTCTTTCTTTAGGTTTTGGAAGCTTTCTTCTATAATTTTGTTGAAGATATTTGTTGTCCCTTTAAGTTGAAAATCTTCATTCTCATTTACTCCTATTATCCGTATGTTTGGTCTTCTCATTGTGTCCTGGATTTCCTGGATGTTTTGAGTTAGGATCTTTTTGTGTTTTTCATTTTCTTTGATTGTTGTGCCGATGTTCTCTATGGAATCTACTGCACCTGAGATTTTCTCTTCCATCTCTTGTATTCTATTGCTGATGTTCTCATCTATGGTTCTAGATTTCTTTCCTAGGGTTTTTCTCTCCAGTGTTTTCTCACTTTGGGTTTTCTTTATTGTGTCTACTTCCTTTTTTAGGTCTTGTATGGTTTTATTCAATTCCATTACCTGTTTGATTGTGTTTTTCTGTTTTTCTATAAGGACTTGTAACTCTTTAGCAGTGTTCTCTTGTATTTCTTTAAGTGAGTTATTAAATTCCTTCTTGATGTCCTCTACCATCATCATGAGATATGCTTTTAAATCTGGGTCTATGTTTTCAGGTGTGTTGGCATATCCATGACTGGGTGAGGTGGGAGTGCTGGGTTCTGATGATGGTGTGTGGTCTTGGTTTCTGTTAGTAATATTCCTATGTTTGCCTTTTGCCATCTGGTAATCTCTGGAGTTAGCTGTTATAGTTGTCTCTGGTTGGAGCTTGTTCCTCCTGTGATTCTGTTAGCCTCTATCAGCAGACATGGGAGACTAGCTCTCTCCTGAGTTTCAGTGTTCAGAGTACTCTCTGCAGGCAAGCTCTCCTCTTGCAGAGAAGGTACACAGATATCTGGTGTTTGAACCTGCCTCCTGGCAGAAGATGAAGGCCTGAAACAGGGCCTGTCCCAGAAGCTGTGTCACTTCTGCCTATACCAGAAGTTTTGTAGCTTCTATAGTCTGCACTCTCACCTACAAAGACTACTCTCTGAGAGATCCCAGACCAGAGATGGCTCCCCCAGGTGCTCCGGCAAAGCCCTCCAGGGCTGGGTGGACACCTCTCCTCTGGCAGTGAAAGTGCCCGGATATCTGGAGCCTGAAATAGGTTTGCCCCAGAAGCCGTGTCCCTTCTGCCTGTCCCAGAAGCTGTGTAGCTTCTTTAGTCTGCACTCTCACCTGTGCAGACTAGTCTCTGAGGGATCCAGGAACCAAGATGGCTCCCCCTTGTCTCAGTCTTAATGTGACAAAAATACAATCAAAACAAGAGAAACTGAAACAGTGAAACAAAAACAATTGACATATTCAAAGTTAAATAATTTTGTGGATGAATAACTATAAATTAGTTCGTTATTTGTAATTATATATGCAGAAAAAGCAAATTATTCACCTCTAAGTATTTTTCCTTGAAGCATATCTTAAGATGATAGTGCACGCTTGCTTTTCCAGGGCTGGGGCAGCAAATGAGGCCTACTGTAATACCAAATTTAGTCTGAGCTATATGACAATATCTCCATTCAAAAACTACAGGAACTTGAGCTGTTACTCCATGATATGACAGATTCCTCCTATTCAAAGAATCCTGGATTCAATCTTTATACAGCCCAAACAAAGAGATTACAACACCACTAAGAGTTAGATCTCAGATACTAGGCATTCCCACATTTCATGCAGTGAATATAATTTCCATTCTTCCTATCAGCTTCTCAGTTACATACACAGAGATCAAATCAGGTACAAAAATGTGGAATCTTTTATTCTGCAAGGATACAGATCAGGTCACACAAATGATTTCTTTTCATTAAACTAGGCATCGAACCTACTTCTCCCATTAAGAGTACTTATTCATATTTATTGAGAGAAAATAGCTTATGTGATCACAGGAGCTAGATGTGCAAGATAAAAACTATGGTAGGACAGACTTTCAGAAAGGGAAGATAGAAACTCTTCAGCTAAGGCTGAAGTAGTAGTTCACAGATAGAATTGTTTTTTTCCTATGAGAAACTTCCCTTTCATTATTAAAATCTTCCTGTCAAAAACATAAATAACCACAACAAAAGAAACATCTTGTGTCAATTGATCCATACTGTCAGTTTGTTGCAGGTCTTCATAGCTACAAAACATACTTGCAATAACATCCAGGTTAGTGTTTGATTATCTATGGATTGCTTTATCTCTAGAGATTTTAGTCTACCCATGGTGTCCTAACACCAGACAAAGAACTAGAGGCAGTTAAAGAATGCTGAGAGTTGGAGAAATAGTCTTCCTCAGGGAAGAACCCCTCACCTAGTTATTATATACAAAGTACCCAGCCCAAAAAACTCATACAGGTACTAGTAGCGTAAAGATTGGCCACATTATGGTTGTGTATTTGAGAACATGTATATACCATTAAAATCAACAATTAAAGAAATACTGGTTATGCATGCACTTGTAGGAGAGCAATACAGTCTGGGATACATAAGAAAGGTTTTAGGGAGGAAAAGGGTGAAAATGACGTAAATAATTAATTAAAAAAGCTATATCTAATATCAAAATGTAATTAAATTTTTTCATTCTTTTAAAAACAGAAATATTATGGGAATATGTTTTTATTTTAGTCTTAAGTGTGGGCTATGGGACTACTTCAGATTTCTCACAGCATATCACTATGATTTTCCTTGTGCTCTAGCAGGGGCACAATTTTGCCAGCAGCAGATAGCTTTGATTCTGTGATGTTTGGAATTCTGGGGACTTTTCAGAGGAGTATCTAGATACTCAGGCTCCTAAAGTTTGTGTGAATTGTTGTGGGATATTGGTTGGTTGCTATTGGTGGTTATTTCTTAAGGATTCCTGTGCAAAGAAGAACAAGAAGAAACTAGGTATTCTGCCTGAGTAGATCAAACTTGCCCCAAGGAACTTAGTATCACTAATAAGCAATAAGTGGTCTAAAAATAACACCGCCCCTCTTTCTTTCCTATTTAATAAAGGATGAAAGAAGGGGGTGGAAAAGGTAGTAGTAGTAGTAGTAGTAGTAGAAGAAGAAGAAGAAGACACAAAGTAGCCAAAGAATGGCTACAGATAGCAAAGGACTGAAGACATTTCCAATGAGATCAAGAATAAATAAAGCATGCCAACATTCACCCCTTCCATTCTGTGCTGTGTGAAGATGCCTGATAAGTCAAATATCTTAGAGGAATATAAAAATAACTGAGGTAGAAAAGGAGATGTAAATATATTTCTATTTACAGATGACAAAATTTTGTATGTAGAAATCTACCTGTATGCAAAGGAAAGGCTCTAGGTTTGATTCCCAGCACTGGACAAAAACAAAATGATTCATAATTGTAGATACATGAGTTAGGCAATATTAAATGATATAAGTTCTGTCTCACTAAAGCTACTTGTGATAGTTTGTTTCTGCTCAGACCAGGGAGTGGCACTATTAGGCGGTGTGGCCCTGTTGGAGTTGGTGTGTTACTGTGGGCGTGGGCTTTAAGACCCACACCCTAGCTTCGTGGAAGCCACTGTTCTGCTCGAAGCCTTTAGATGAAGATGTAGAACTCTTAGCTTCTTCTGCACCATCCCTGCCTGTACACTGCCATTTTGCCACATTAATGATAATGGACTGAATTTGTGAACCTACAAGCCAGCCCCAAATTAATGTTGTCCTTTTAAGAGTTGTCTTGGTCATTGTGTCTGGTCATCGCAGGAAAATCCTAACTAAGACAGAAGTTGGTACCACGGACTCAGGTATTCCTGTGATAGACCTGACCATGCTGTTGTTTGGAAGAATGTGGATTTTAGGACTTTGGATTTGGAAAGCCATGGAATTTTAAGTGGGGCTTAATGGGCTATTCTAGAAGAATATGGAAGACTTTGCTATTGAAAGTAGTTTGAATTGTGCAGACCTGACCCAAGAGGCTTCAGTGGAGATTTTCAATATCTGGTCTAGAGGCTGTTTTGGTGGTATTTTTGTGAAAAAATATGGCTACTTTTTGCTCTCGTCTGAAGAGTCTGTCTGAGGTTAAAGTGAAGAAACTCAGATTAATTGCACTGAAAAAGGATGTCTCAGAAACACCCATGATAGACCTTGCTCTCTGGCCAAGTATCATGAAGAACATTTTAAACAAGCATAGCAAGCTGGGAAAGGAAAAATATAAAATATATTGTTTGTCTATTAAAGAGGCACCAGGAAGTGAAATGGAGCAGAATCCTTTGTTAAGGGATATTAAATTGATTAAGGAAGCAAGGTCCTACCTAGCTAAATTTTTAGGTCCAGGCACAGTAGTACAAACCTTGAATCCCAGGAGGCAAAGAGAAGTAGATCTGTGAGTTCAAGGCAATCCTAGAACAGAGCAAATCCTAGGTAAAGAAAAAACTTAAACCCAGGCTTGTTGTACCACACTTATAATCCTAGTGCTTAGGAGACAGACATGCAGATCTCTGAGCTCAAAGTTAGTCTATGGAGCAAGTTCTAGGACAGCCAAGCTTAGGGAGTGAAGGAATTGGAAAGCAGAAAGTCGGTGATAATGTAATAGAATAAAGGGGGGGAGGGGCATGTTCCAGCCCAGCAAGCAGCAGAACTCTGCAGGTTTTGGCCATGTGGCTCTAGCTTTAGAGTACAGAATAGAAGGGGTGAAGCTAAGAAATTACTGGTGATTAAGAAGAGACCACTAACTTTTACCATCACTGGGGTAAAATCTTCTGGGAAAGAAGCTGTGTTCCAGAGATAGTGAAGGTTGTACTTCATGCACCAGCTGTATTTCATAACTTTTAAGAGTCATCCAGGTGGTGCTGGTTTTGAAGGCATGAAGGGGTCATGAAGAGCAGTTGAGGCTTGGGGCTGTGAGAGGTTGTGGAAGGCCATTGGTGAAAGTGCAGCCTCAGTTGCATTTGATGGCCCAGGACTGAAGGGGTCATGCAAAGGAGTTGAGGCTTGGCACCATGAAGAGAGCCCATGAGAGGCTATTGGTGAAGCCTAGTTGCAGTGGAAGATCCCAGTATATTGGAGGTGCCAAGAACATCAGCAGCAGTGGAGTGGATCAATCTGACCTTAGAGTGCTACACAGGGCAGAGCTGGAGAAGTAATGCCAGCCCTTTGGAGGAGCACAGAAGATCATGTTGGATCCCAGACATTGAAACAAGAAGCTGTAACATTGAAGCTGCCTTGGAGACCCCAACATGTTTGAATTGCGAGAGCTATTAGCAATTTGTTGGGAAAATCTGCTAACAGGGAATGGAACCAGTCCAGGAAAAGTAAAACGTTTGTTGCAGTCAACAAAGATGAAAAAGGAGTTAGAGATCGGAATACCACATTTACATCAGACATGGAGATGTAAGAGTTTGGCCAACTGGTTTCCTATCTTGCTTTGGGGATTACAGTTAAGTAATTGGGTGAATCTCAGAAGACATTTTGAACTTTGAACTTTTAGCATTTTTGAGACTGCTGTAGACTATGGGGACTTTTGAAGTTAGACTAAATGTATTTTTGCATTATGGTATGTTTAAGTATGGTACCACGGGATGATCACCAAAACCACTGGAGGCAGAGGAGTCGATCATTCTGACTTTAGAGTGTTACAAGCCTATGGGGACCAGGGAGTGGAATGTGATGGTTTGTATATGCTCAGCCCAGGGAGAGGCACTATTAGATTGATGTTGGAATAGGTGTGTCATTGCAGATGTGGGCTTTAAAACCCTCATCCTAGCTGCCTGGAAGCCAGTATTTTACTAGCAACCTTCAGATGAATATGTAGAATTCTCAGCTTATCTGTCCTGCATCATTCTCTCCTGAACACTGCCATGTTCCTCCTTTGATGATAATGGACCGAATTTCTGAACCTGTAAGCTAGCCCCAATTAAATGTTGTTCTTAAAAGAGTTATCTTGGTCATTGTGTCTGTTCACAGCAGTAAAACCCTAACTAAGACAGTACTAAAACTGAATGGTTATAACATGATAATTAAATATAAAAGCAAGAAACCTCCTAAAGGACAAATATGATGTTTTTTGTGCAGGGATTGAAAAAATGCTGTTTTGAACAGTAAGTTTAAATCTAAAATGATAATTTAATATTATGGAATAGAAGATGATAATTTATTATAAAATATTAATATTTTAACAGTATTTTCAGTAAGAAGAATTTCCGGAGCCTGGGATGAATTAACAGTATAAATATGGTTGCCAAGACATAAAGGATGCATCGATCAGATTTCATTCCTAGCATCATCATATTCAAAATAGGAAATTGTTGTAAATGCTGTAACTGTAATTCTGGAATGTTTTTCAGAAAGTTATTAAATTTCTGAATCTTCTCATTTTTGATAACAATGGCTGAATTCGAATGACTCTTTTATTAGGTGAGTATCATAGGTAGATGGAACACAAATCATTAAGGAAAGTTTTAGGAATCAAATCTGGGCAGAGAATAAAGACAATGTACCAATTAGTGTGGTCAGCCCAAGGTCAGTCATTCTCTGCATTTGAACAGGCTGTGGTTTTTTTCAGCGGTCTCTGACTGCTGAAAAGGAAGCTTCTTTGATGAGGGGTATTAGCTACACTTATCTGTCCGTAAAGCACAAGTGTTTAGAATGCAGTCAGAAGTTATACTGGCTTAGGGTAGTGAGAGCTGTATGTTCTCCCTTAAGGTCCACGGCTTCACCAGCCATGGGTACTGGCTAGTTTTACAATAACAGATATGAATTCTCATCCACTGAGTGGCCCTTAAGACAGCGTAGATGTCTGCTAGCTACTTCTAGGATAAAAATGCTACTGTTTCCCTTGTGATTTCTAACCTTTCTGGTCATTGCTGTGGCTTATCTAGGCAACACAGCTGAATGAGCAATTGATTGCTTTTCTCCCTTGAGGCTTATATAACTCTTCCAGAACTGAGAGGTAGGCTTCAGTGAGGAGCTCTCCAGCTCAGTTGAGGCTGGATTCTTTAAAGTCTTCTAACTGAAGTGTCTTCAGCATTAGGGTGTTACTTTCAAGTTCTGGGAGGTGACCAACAGCAATGACAATAGCTTATATTGTTTTTTATTGAGGGAAGGCATTCTCTTGGATGGCCCTGACAAACACAAAAGTTTTCCCACGGGGGGGGGGGGAGTGTGAGGGGACAGCTAGGGTTGTTCTTCTTTGTTGTCAGGGAGTGATGATTGTTTGAGACAGCATTGTTTCCCAAGTGGCTGGCGTGATTTTACTATAGATATGTAATTTAAGTAATTACAAGATGATGCACTGCGGCCTTTTCAAATATCTTCAGTATGATTTACTCATTTTCCCTCCTTCACCCACTGTGTCGTTCTTCTCTCCTTTCTTCCATTAGGTGTCTCTGCCCCATTTTCTATTTCTCCATCGTGGGAGTACAGCAGAAATTAGTTACAGATTTTGAAAATCCCCTTACACCCAACAATCATAAGGAATTATAAATTTCTGTCACTCTGAGGCTAGTATTTGCTCTTTATTTTTTTTATAGTAAAGCAAATCGAAATTTCCCTCACCACTAATTCAATGTTAAATATATGTATACATATATTTTATTCTCTTCACTTAACATAAACTTCTTTCTCTCACTGATAGTATGAGGAATAATTGTATCATTTCTTGGCTCAGTTTTAAATAAATAACAACAGAGGATTCTTGAATGGCTAAGAAGCATTTAAAGAAATGTTCCAAGTCCTTAGTTATCAGGCAAATGTGAGTCAAAAACAACCTGAGATTCCACCTTACACCAATCAGAATGGCTAAGATCAAAAACTTAGGTGACAAGAATGTTGGTAAGAATGTGGAGAAAGAGGAACATGCCTCCATTGCTGGTAGGATTGCAAACTGGTATAACCACTCTGGAAATCAATCTGGAGGTTCCTCAGAAAATTGAAAAGAGATCTACCATAAGACCAAGAAATACCACTCTTGGAAATATACCCAAAAGATGGCCCACCATGCCACAGGGGCACATGTTCTACTATGTTCATAGTAGCCTTATTTGTGATAGCCAGAAGCTGGAAACAACTCAGATGTCCCATTACAGAAGAATGGATACAGAAATTGTAGTTCATTTACAAAATGAATACTATTTAGCTAGTGGACATCATGAGTTTTGTAGGCAAATGAACGGAACTAGAAAATATCATCCTGAGTGAGATATCATCAGGGGATGTTGAAGGAAGGATGGGAAAGAGGAAATATAATCAGGTATGGGTGTGTGGGAGAGGGGAGAAGCCCTGAGGGCCAGCAGAATGAATAGAAATATATAATCTTGGGATGTGGGATGTGGGCGGACCCTCTAGAAAGTACCAGAGACCTGGAAGGTGAGAGACTGTTAAAACTCAAATGAAGGTACCTTAGAATAACTGACCAGCAGCAGAGAGAGGGAACTTGTGGAGGCTACCTCCAGTAGAAAAATAGGGCATTATTGAATGCATGGGGCTGCCATCCCACAGTCAAAAACATTGGCACAGGATTGTTCCTGGCTAAAGGAACCTTATGGACAAAAACAAAAACAAGAACAAAAAATGGAGACCGAGGGAAAGGTGTTCCAGTGATGGGCCCAACTTGGGATCCATCTCAAGGCTCCAAGGCCTTACACTATTACTGATCATATGGTGTGCTTACACACAGGAGCCTAGCATGGCTGTCCTCTGAGAGACCCAAGGCAGCTGACTGAGACAGATGCAGATACTTAGACCCAACTATTGGGCTGAAATTGAAGACTCCTGTGAACTAGAGAAAATTTGGAAGAAGTTGAAGAAGAGGGCAACCCCATAGGAAGACCAGCAGTCTCAACTAATGGGGAACCTTGTTGAAGACACCCCACATTAATCTCGAGATGCCTGGGACCCCTGATGACAAGGAAGAAAAACCATGCTTCAGAGCGTGAGACAATGGCCTCTTGTGGGCCCCAGTGTGAGTAGTCAGAGGCCCCAAGGCCTGCTTCTTTGGCGCAAGCAACTTGTGATGTTGTTTCTGCAATTAATCTTAGTACTTCCTATTTTCTTTATCTATTTGCTATTCCTTTTCTTTTTCCCTTCCTTGATTAAACCATTATTTAGTGACCTAGCAAGATCTACTAGCCCACTTGCTATCCAGAAATTAGACATTGCCAATATTAAAATGAAGGCCGTTTATGAATTCAAGAGAAATGTGTTACAGTCTGGGTGAAAATGAAAGTAACCTAGAGCCCCAGGCAGAGATGAGTAATTCTGCAGCTGTCCCCCCAGTCTTAGTCTCAATTCTGTATAATAAAAATAGAGTATTTTTGTTATAAAATTGAGGATGGAATAATATGTAAATATTTCCCAGGAAGTTAACAATGGGTTCCTTGGGTTTAGGGATGATGATGGCAGCCCCTAGGGATTCTCTATACAGGTTAGGTGAGGATGTTTTTGTAGATAGGCAGATGAGGTCCAAACATTATAAAGACTGCAGGGTCAGCAGTATGACCTCATCTTTGCCCTTTTATGAAATTGTAGTGTCTCACATATGTCTAAAAAGTACTGATTCTGTAACCTCAATACTGCTGCCCCCAACCTCACTGGCGACTGGGGGTTGGGAGATACAAAAAATTGTGCTTGCTGTAAAATTTTTATGTCTGAGATTATATAGTTTCCTTTTTTCTGTTCTAAATCTGTATTAGTCTGTTTCACAAAAAAATGTTGGCACAGGAAAATAGAGAAGCATTTACCCCCCCCCATGAATTTTGTAACCCAATTTCCTTGTATGATTTCGGTAAAATACTGAGGCTGAGTCAAGTATAGGTGAGCACCCTGACTCCCAAGTTCAAGGGCTCACATGCCTAAACACCAGCCTGTCAGCACTGTATCTCAATTCTGTGTTTTCTCGTTTGCCTACCAGGTCTTTGATGACCCCTGACTTTTGTCGAGGCTGGATCCCAGCAGATCCTGAGATCTCTCAGACACTGAGCCACCAATCAGGCAGCATACACTAGCTAGTATGAAGCCCTGGACACATATACAGCAGAGGACTGCCTGATATGGTCTCATTGTGAGAAGATAGGCCTAACCCTTGAGAGATTTGAGGCCCCAGGGAGGGGGGAGGATTGATGGATGGGGGATGGAACATCCTCTTGGAGACAGGGGTAGGAGAAGGAATGGTATGTGAAACTCTGGGAGGGTGGACAAGAAGGGAGAGGGCAACAACTTTATTTAAAAAAGTAAAAGTAATAAAAAATGAAGAAAAACTTAGTAATAAAAGTATTATTTACATATAAAAAGTACATACAAAAGAACTTGAAATGGTGTTTTTCCACTTACATTCATGGCAGTGTTATATACAATAATGCAAACTTGGAACCAACAATAGTGCCCAAATTGTTGAATAAAAACTATGGAATGATGTTCAGACTGTAAAGGAAGGAAATTCTGACTGATTCTTGTATATGAATGAATATTTATTATTTTAAGCTAAGTGGAATAAGCCAATATGGTAAAGGTACAAATACATACATATATATATATATATATATATATATGTATATATGTGTGTCATATTATGTGTTTCTCATGTTGTATGTTATATAATGTTATATGCACATTATGTTATATATTATATATGATATATTATGTCTATATGAATACATGTAAACAAATAAAATATGTCATATCACATATCATATATCATCATAAATCAGTATCATATATAATGTGCATATATAAAAATGCATATATGCATGTATTGTAATAGGTAAAACAATCTAGGGAGAAAATCAAATGTGGTTTGATAGAGTTTCAGGGAATTTAGAATGAGGAATTGAAATTTTGTTAATACTTCAGAAGTTTCATAAGAAAACCAGATTTCTGAGGTTGAGTGGTGATTTTTGTTCAAACAATGTTACAGTATATCCAACTGAAGTCTGCATCATAAATTTTATACCATATATATTTTAATGCAATAAAATTATTGGCAAAACCGTTTGAAATTATTCATTTCATTATTAATTTTTGGTGTTTATTTGTAACATTGTTTGAATTTCCTTAATGGAAACATAGTATTATTGGACACCTGGTTGGTTTTAGCATGGATACTTTATGGCTGTCTAAACATGAGGTGATCAAAATATAGCATGAATAGACATGACAAATTGGGAAAGGAAAAGCTGATTAGGCCTTAACTCTTCACTCTGAGCTAAAGACAACTAGGTCATGCTGAGAGTGAGCAAGAGTCTCATCCAGAGAAGAGCACACTGACTGGGTATTCAATAGTAAATGGTCAGCCCTACAAACATACATGCAAGTAACATACATTTCTAAATATAAACTATTCCTAAAGAAAATGTAATTTAGGAATGTATATGCATATACACATATGTATATGTGTGTATATGTATGTAATAACAATTAATGAAATAGGCCATGGATTTGAAAGAGAGCAAGATGGAGTATGTGGGAGGGTTTGTAGGGAGGAAGGGAGAGGAAATATGTAATTATTTTGTAATCGCAAAAAAAAAAAAATAAGAAGTTTAAGAACTCAGCAAATAACTAGAGGTGCTTTCAGCTATTGGAGTAATCTTGGTCCCTCTGTAGGAGTCTTCTCAATTCCTGTGTTTTGTGTTTGATGTGGTCATGCATTTTTCCATGTTTTATAAGGATTTTGGTGTATTTATCCTTTGATCCCTTCTCAGCACAAATGTCCAATCTGTACTTTTTAAATGTTTCTAAAGGATGGTTTTATTGATTGTTTGAAAATTTCATGTTTACTATTTACTTTGATCATACTCACCCAGTGTCCCTTCATCCCAAATACATACCATAGTAATCAATAATGGTACAAATAATAAGGACGTATAGAAGTCTGGAAATGTTTTCCAGACTAGCAGGAAATCATTGGCCAGAACTGCATAGTTTCTATCCTAAAGTATAACAGTTGCTGTCAGCTAAAGACTGATTTGTGGTTAAGCCTGGAATGCTTGCATTAATACAGTGTGAATACAGAGATAGTGTGCTTTTCACACAAGTAGAAGGGCATGCCTCTGACTGCCAGAGCTCCATTATTCCCTGAGGCACAATAAATTTAGAGAGGTAGAAAAGAAGAAAATGACCACAGGGAGAAATGATTTATAATAAAATATTTTAAAAATTAAAGATAGATGCTTTGCCCAAACTTAAAAGCAATGTGGGAAGTGTGTAGAAACGGATCATATATTTTATTCCCTTCTAAAGTAACTCAAATGTTCACATTAAACTTCCTCATGGGAATGTGAGATCCTGAGCTCCAAGGTGATTTCTGTGCTGCCATGTTTGTAATGTGACACTATCCATATTCCACCATTTGTTTTCCATGGAATTTGCCTGTTAAGGAGCACACTCTGTCGTAAATACAAACCTTACTGTTTGGGGTATTGTCTTCTTTTTTCATTTCTATTTCTACTATTGACAAATTATTTATAACATGATTCACAAATTTTCAGTTATAACGTACTTCATTTCTGTTAGTTTTGCCTTATGCTGATTAGTCTTAAAACCTCATTTCTAGCTATCTAAATTTGATTGGGATAAAGACCAAAAACCAAAGTTTAGCTTGAATGTAGACATATTCTTCTAAAGATGCTTTCAACTAAAAACAGGAGTGGGAACAGATAATATGTTTTATTTTATGTTGTAAAGCTGACAATACTTTTTGGCTCAAAAACTTTTATGTGTTACACAGATCAAGAATATTTTATGTTGCATGGTACAGTTTGGACAGATAAATAATTCAGTACAGCTTAATAATGAAAAACTAAAACTGGACTAGAGAGAGGGTTCAGCTGTTGAAAGTACATTCTACTCCTTCAAAGGATGTTTGTTTTCCACTCAGGAGGATCACAACCACAGAACATGCTGACTCCAGGAGAATCCATACAATCCTAATATTCTGAGAGGTGTGGTGAAGGGGAGAAAAAGGTGGAGAGGAGGACAGAGGGGTGGGGAGGAAGACACACAAAAGGAGACAGAAAGATACACAGAGAAACTACGAGAGATAGAGACTGAGACAGAGACAGGCTGACAGAGAGACAGAGAGAGACAGACAGACATGGAGACAGACCCAAAGATAAAGAGGGACAGAAACAGAGAGAGACAGAGTCAAAAGGTACACACCTACCCTCTAAAATGAACCAAATATTTAAAAAGAACTAAAATTGTAGGATGGGGTGTCAGAGTTTCAAATCCAGCCACACATTTCCCTACATCTGTCATTTGAAGCAGCTTAACTCTCATAACTCTCTTGACATGCTCTACTGCATAAAGACATTTTGCTACCAAATGTCACTTATGTACTAAGAAGCATATGTAACATGTAAAACTGCTTATCAAGAGTAGCTATCATGAAATGAGTCTGAAGATAAAGCAAAGAAGCTGAGGCAGTAGGAACAAACGTTCAGTCTCTCACCTTTATCTCGGGGAAGAAACCAGCAGGGAACCCTTCAGTTCAAGTGGACTGAGATGGGAGGTAGAGACAGAAAGAAATATTGGAGCCCAGTTGCCTGGGAACTTCAGCCCACTACTGTCTAAGATTTATTTCACTAATAATGTGATCTTGATCTTCATACCTGTGCATTTCCTTTACAACTACAGTGTATTAATTGGGTATGGGGTTAGCACAGAGGGTAAATTACATCTGAGGAAGTGCTCATCATGGAGAATAAAATCCTCAGTGAGACTCTGCTTGAATCCCTCAAGTGGAAAGTTTGGAAAAGGCATCATTCTCATGCTCCTGTGTTTTATTGTGATATTTAGTTTTAGTAGTAACTATTGGTCACAAATGAGGCCTTTTGAAGGCTTACACAGAGCACAATAATGTTTATTTTTAATTTAATTTTATTTTATGAACAAGCTAGCTGGACTTGGGACAAACTTCTAGAAACATTCTGTGGCGTGGTCTATAGGGTACTTTTAAGCGTGGATTGTCCTGGCTTGTTACATCAGGGCTGTGTTGAAGTTGGTCTGGTTCCCCCATTCCCTCACATGACCCCGACTTAACACTAAGTCAATCATCAAGCTCAAAGCTGATATGCCATCCCCATGTCGTTCATTGTCCTTTGGTGAATGTAAGTCCACAAAACATCCCATTATCTCCTCTTCATCACCGTTGCAATAAACAAGTGATGACTTTAGTATTGTGCGTTTCTGCTTTTCTAATCTGCATATAAACTGTCTTGTATATTTTCAGAAGCTTTTCTGATTAGATTATGCTTCTAAAAAGTGGTCACTAGCTAAAATAATGTAGATAATATGGCAAATAAAAAATGTGTAAGCATGCTAAATGAAATGATCATTTATTAGTCTCTACTCCATTTCTCAACCTTACTGCACTGTGTCCTACTTCTTTAGAAGTTATTTTTCAATTTACCAAGTAGAATGTGCTTTTCATCTAGCCGACTCTGAGTCTTTGACTCTTCTTTCGGTTTTGTTATGATCCTCTTGCAGGTCTTTAGTGGAAGCATCTGGAGCAAAGGGAAGTTTAAGCTAAATAGTAAACACAGCATCCACACTCCTGTCTGCAGCCTCTGCCTCTCACCTTGAAGACAGGCGCTTGACTGTGACAGAGGGATATCAGGCTTGGCTCCTGTGAGCAAACTTCCTTTTCCACAGGAATGGAAACTACATTAATCCTTAAGGCTGTAGTCATTTACCTCTTATATGTCTTTCTCTGAATATACATTGTACATACACATGACTCCTATAAGACTTGACTCTTAGCCAGATTTTATACAAATGTTTCTTAAAATATCACATTTTATACATTGTTAAATGCAAATTATGAGCAGTCATTCCCTACTGGAAATCAGAAGCTAGAAGTACAGAGTATTCATTTTCATGATTCATTACCTAGCAATTTACCTCATGCTAACATTGATGAACAATCTACACAATATACAGTCTGTCAGTCATGATAATGGTAAGTCTGTATGTCTACCATCCTCTCCACCTAACATCTTCACAGCTCAATTGTCATCTTGTCACAAAACTGCTACTGTATATTCAATGACATCTTAAGGCTTGAGAATTAGATGACATGTCCTCTCTCTGGTATTTTTAACTTAAACTCATGGCCCAAAATGCTACATAAAGAACCTGCTTTCTCACCAGATACACACTGTCCTCTGAGCAAGGACAATTGTGCATTATTCTCTTGGCATGCTTTGTATAGGTTCTACTATCGGTCTTTGCTCAGCCTATCAAGTGTGAAGGAATATCCTCTACAGTTCCTCCTGATAACATCCTTCCTCCACTAACTCTCTGCCGTCTCAGAAACATCTTTTAAAAAGTAATTCTAAAGATCTATCTTCTTTCTTTAAAAGCCTTCCTCTAAACCCATAAATTTAACACACAGTGTAATGCTTTGTGCTGTTGGCTGTTCATTTTTCTCTCTTTGTGTTCCTTGTGTTAACCTGCCAATGTAGGACTAAGTGTTTGAAGTTCAAAAGGTACATGTCAGTGAGTGGAAGAACAATGGTCATCTTTTCCAAGAATTTTACGAACTTCAGAGAAAGAGCCATTGCTGATATTACTTTTGTTTCTATCATTATTAGAGAACTTTTAAATAGATGTTTATGTAGTTTGAATTGATTATAGTTTACTTTTCAAACCATCACTTGAACACTATTGAGGCTTTCTTTTATTGTAATTTTTTCTCATTTCTCTAATCATTGCATGAAGTTAAAAATGCTAAATACTTTGCATTTTTGAATAACAGTTTTGCTTCAAAGAAATATGATATGTGGTGAAAATATGGGGTTGGAAAGAGGAGAGGAGGGAGAAATGCATTTTTATCTGTTCCTGTATGCTTTCTTATATCTTAAAATTTACTTGGCTGAAAATTTCTGTAGTTTAATCCCTTTAAGTATGAATAAAGACTCAAAATCAAATGAGAGGATGAATATAAATATCTAAGTATACTTACAAGAGTATTATATCTTGGAATTTATATGTAGGCAGCAGAATAAAAATAAAGGAAAAGCAGTGCTTTGATTGAACCAGAGAACAAGCCTCAGATGTTCAGAGCAGAACAATTGGTACCAGAGCTCTGAAGGAGGCTTCAATGGCTTTTCCCATCATAGTGCATTCATCTCAGAAATAACTGCAGATTCAGAGCAGGTGAGACAGTTTGGTGGGCAAGGTGCTTCCTGCAGCAGTCTGACAACCCATGTTTGCTCCTAAAACACATGTAAAGATGAATAAAGACGAATAGTCTATGCAGTTGTCTCCTGACCTCCACCCATGAGCCTTGGTGCATGTGTTCACACATGTATCATGTGCACATACACAAAACAGAATTTACAAGATAGAAAACCATATACCAATATAAACAATATTCAGTAATTACAAACGAAGATGAATGGTTGAGTAGTGAACATTGAAAATTGTCTAATTACTTCTAATGAAAATAATTTGATGTAGCAAATTTATTTACCTTTAAATTTAGAGAATTTTAAGAAATAGAAAACCCAAATCTTTGAAGAGTAGGTGTCAATCCTGTTGGTGGAATCACAAAGAACATGTTCGGACAGGCCAGGACTTCTATCACCTCTCAGGAGCTGTGGCAGAACCACTGAGGGCAGAGGGTAGATTCCAGTACTTCAGGACCCTCGGTGATCTAATAGGTTGCCATCAATTAGTGCTGTTGTTTTAGAGAAATGTCTATTAAAATAAGAAGAAAGATGAACAAATAAACATGAAAGTGAATTTTATCCAATCAATACTATCTGATGACAACTATTAAGTGGCTGTCACATGGCTATAATTTAAGAAATGAACACATGAGTTTTTGTTGCAACTCTTATAAAATATATTTAGGTAATTATGTAATATGAAAGAATATTCCTGACTGCACTTAGTCACTATGACATAGTGTATCTTCAGTGCTTTCTGATGGATGGCTACAATGCCCTCACTCCTCTACTGTATTATCTGTCCTTAAAGTTTCCAAATCTCTCTTGCAGTTCTTCTTCCTCACATGTGCATACTGTGAGTTTATTATCTGTCTTTGTAAACTAGGTACTTTGTAACTGGGTCCTGTATTTTTCTGTGGGATGTATTTTCTAGGAATCAGCCAAGGGAACTATTCCAATTGCACTAGTCTTGACGGTAAGTTTCAGCAACTGGATGAGGAACAGATGCACAAAGCCCACAATTAAACATTCAACAGAGCATGGGGAACCCTACAGAAGAGGGTAACAATCATAGGAACCAGGGGGATAGAGTACACCAAGAGATCACTCCCACAGAATCAACTAATTGGGCCTCGTAGGGATCCCAGAGACCACTGACACAGCAACCTGGGAGCCTTGTGGGTCTGAGCTAGGTCCTCTGCGTATATGATATGGTTGTTTAGTTTGGTGTGCTTGTGGGACTAACAGCAGGAGTGGGGGATGTTTCTGCTTCTTTAGCCTGCTCTGGAAACCCTTATCCTCTCATTAGGTTTTCTTTTCTTTTTTTTTTTTTTTTAAACAAAACACCCAGGGAAGGAGTTACAGAGACAAAGTTCGTAGCTGTGATGAAAGGATGGACCCTTTAGAGACTGCCGTATCCAGGGATCCATCCCATAATCAGCTTCTAAACGCTGACACCATTGCATACACTAGCAAGATTTTGCTGAAAGGACCCAAATATAGCTGTCTCTTGTGAGACGATGCCGGGGCCTAGCAAACACAGGAGTGGATGTTCACAGTCAGCTATTGGATGTATCACAGGGCTCCCAATGGAGAAGCTAGAGAAAGTACCCAAGGAGCTAAAGGGATCTGCAACCCTATTGTTGGAACAACATGATGTACTAACCAGAACCCCGGAGCTCTTGTCTCTAGCTGCATATGTATCGAAAGATGGCCTAGTCGGCCATCAATGGAAAGAGAGGCCCATTGGACTTGCAAACTTTATATGCCCCAATATAGGGGAATGCCAGGGCCAAAAGAATGGGAATGGGTGGGTAGGGAAGTGGGGGGCGTTATGGGGGACTTTTGGGATAGCATTGGAAATGTAATTGAGGAAAATATGTAATAAAAATATTAAAAATCAAAAAAAAAAGAAGTTAAAAAAAAATCTCAAGTGATAGCACCTGCTGCTAAGGATGTGGAGCACGGGGAAAATTCCTCCATTACTGGTGGGAGTGCAAGCTTGTACAACCACATTTAAAAAATCAATATGGCAGTTTCTCAGAAAACTAGAAATAGTTCTACTTAAAAGACCCAGCTATTCCATTCCTGGGCACATACCTAAATGATGCCCTACTGTACTACGGGACACTTGGTCAACTATATTTATAGCAGTTTTATTCATAACAGCTGTGTGGAAAGCTCTTGGGGTTGCTTCTAGAAATTTGGGAAGAATTTAACATTGGGCAAGGATGTAGAAGTAGGCTCAGGCAGGAATTTGACACTGACTAGGACAAGGAAGCAGGCTCCTGATCTTGATTATTCTGATAAGTACTTGAACACCTCAGGATTTTGTTTATTGCCTTCTCTGTTCCGTGACCTAGAACTGACCATAGTCTTTTTATGTACTTAGAATAATATAAAAACAGACTGGAAAAAATAAACCTGCTTCAGCTTAAAAAAAAAAAAAAAAAAAAGATTTATTTATTATATGTAAGTACAGTGTAGTTGTCTTCAGACATTCCAGAAGAGGGCGCCAGATCTCGTTTCGGATGGTTGTGAGCCACCATGTGGTTGCTGGGATTTGAACTCTGGACCTTCGGAAGAGCAGTCAGGTGCTCTTACCCACTGAGCCATCTCACCAGCCCTCATTAGGTTTTCTTATCCAGCCTCCATATGGGTGTTTGCTCCTAGCCTTATGTAACCTTTTATGCCGTGCTCAGTTGATATTCCTGTGAAGCCTGCTCTTTCTCAAGAGAAACTGAAGTGGAGTGGATGCGAGAGAAAAGGAAGGTAGTGGTGGGGGTTGGGGGTGGGGAGGGATTAGGAAGATTGGAGAGGGAGGAAACTGCCCTCTGGTTGTATTATATGAGAGATGAATAAAATAATACAAAATATAATAAAATAAGATAAAATAAAATGACTACATACAATTATATAGTGGTCCTTCAGGAAGCTTCCTGTTCTGTCTGTTAATCCTGCTAACTTCTGGAAAGACAGAAACACAATCTACTGTTGAGTTATTTTTGTAATTTTTTCACTATGACAGGAATTTTTAATATTTGAAAAGGTTTATCTTCATTTGTACATATTCAGGTAAATGTTCCTTTAATAAATCAGGTGATGATATCAGAATTATTTGTTTGGTTTTATTTTTTTTTCTTTTTTCTAAATTTTATTGCAAAAGAATCTAAAGTGGAAAGTTAAGGATTCTTTGGGTAGTCAGTTGTGTTGGATGGTGTATTGCTGGGGCAGATACATGAAGGACTGTTTCAGTGAAGCAGACACAGGTCAAAAGATGTTCCGTTAAAGCAAACACATGAAAGGACACAATCTTCTGTAAGGACACCCATGTATTGGCCCACCTTGCCTTGCTTTGATGAGCTCCATTTGTCAGGACTGCATAAAGAGAAGTGCACCAAAAAACTTGTGGTGTGCTGGGGGTTCTTGCCACTTCCTTGAACATGAGCATATTGGCAGAGTGATGTCAGTTGATAGAAACTCATGAGTTGTTTTGCTAAGACAGACTCACGTGCAGAGGCAAGACATGTGGTGAGACAAGATCAGTGGAGTAGAGGATACGTGTTGTTTAGAAGGAGAATAAATAGGACCAACAGACTGTGAGAGGAGCTTGCTGGGAGAGCTAGTTGTGCAATGGTTCTTTGTCTTACATCTTCCTTGATCTTCCCTGCACTGAGAGAGGGACATCCAAGAACTTCTCCTGTTGTCCCTGCTTGTCAGAATCTCTCCTGCTCATTCATGCCAGTTTGGTTGAGGCTGGTTGTTCCTTCTAGGTTGTGCCACGATGCTGCTATTCTGACACTAGTGAACTGTACTGCTGGTATATCTGTGAAGTGTTTGCAAGTGGATCAAGCTGCCACTGCTGACCTATGAACAGAACTGCTGCTTTCCTGACAGTGCAGATGAGATTTAATCAGGAGAACCATTTCTAAACAGGTCTATTTCCCCCAAATTCTCCCCCCCACCACCACCACATAAGTCTGGTGGTTGCTGTGCAAAAAGGGAGGTAAAAGCATTTAAGAACCATCAAGAAAAGTGGGCTTTGAAAAAAATTAAAGTTACAAGAATCTTATCGTTATTACACATAAAGGCTCACTTATTTTTGTTCCACGTTTATGTATTTGTTTATAAGGGTATAGCCTGGTGAATCTTTGGAGGAAGTAAAATACCTTGCAAGAATAAATTCTCTTTTTCTATCATGTGGGTGATATCAGGTTGGAACTCAGGTCATCAGTCTCGGTTGCAGGAGCCTTTACATGATCAGCCATCTCACTGGCTGCAACACATCCACTTTCAACTTCAGTGTACTGGAAAATTGATAGAATTCTGGTATATTAGTTAGGGTTTTACTGTTTGAACAGACACCATGACCAAGGCATCTCTTTTAAGGATAGCACTTAATTAGGGCTGACTTACAGGTTCAGAAGTTCAGTTCATCATCATCAAGGCAGGAACATGGCAGTGTCCAGGCAGTCATAGTGCAGGAGGATCTGACAGTTCTACATCTTCATCTGAAGGCTGCTAGCAGAATACTCACTTCCAGGCAGCTAGGACATGGATCTTAAAAGCCCACCTGTAGTAACACAACAACTCCAATAAGTCCATACCTCTTGATAGTGCCACTTCTTGACCCAAGCATATACTAACCATCACCTTCCATTCTCTGGCCCCCATAGGCTTTTACAAACACATATGAGTCTATGGGGGCCATACCTAAATATAGCATAATGCAAAACACATTTAGTCCAACTTCCAGAGTTGCCATCATCTACAGCAGTCTTAACAATGTTAAATAAAAGTCCAAAATTCAAGGTCTTTTCTGATATTCACCCAATCACTTAACTGTAATCCCCAAAGCAAAACAGGAAACCAGCTGGAAAACCCCAAACTTTGCATCTCCATGTCTGATGTCAAAGCTGTTATCAGATCTTTAACTGCTTTTTCATCTTTGTTGACTGCAACAAACTTCTTTATCCTGGGCTGGTTCGACTTCCTGTTAGCAGCTTTCCTCAGCAGGTAGACCATGGCTCTGGCATCTCAAACATCTTGGGGTCTCCTAGGCAAATTCAATGTTACAGCTTCTTGTTTCAATGTCTGGGATCCACACATGATTTCCTGGCTACTCCAAATGGCTTGTGTCACTTCTCCAGCTCTGCCCTTTTTAGCACTATAAGCTCACGTTGATCCACTCCACTGCTGCTGCTGTTGTTGGAGATCATCCCACGGTACTGGCATATCCAATACACTGCAACTAGGCTTCACTAATAGCCTCTCATAGCTTCTCTTCATGGTGATGAGCCTCAAATCCTTTGCATGACCCCTCAGTCCTGAGTTGTCAACTGCAATTGAGGCTGTTGCAAATGGCTGTCCATGGCCTCTCACAGTGCTCGTCATGACCCCTTCATGCCTTTATAACCAGTATCACCTGGGTGTCTCTTACACATTACCAAGTACAGCTGCAGCACGAGGTACAACCTTGGCTGTCTCTGGAACACAGCTTCTTTGTCCTCTAAGAAAACACGTCCTAGAGTTCACCTTAGTGTGCTGGTCTCTTCCTAATCACCACTAATTTCTTAGCTCCTGCTAACCAGCACCAGTTGTCCCAGTAATCTCCTTCTCTTCTTGATTCTAAAGCCAGAGCTAAATGACCAAAGCTGCTAAGTTCTGTAGCATCCTGGGGCAGAACATAGCCCCCTTTTTATATTACATTATCACCAGCTTTCTATTTTCCCACTCCTTCACTGCCTAAGGTTAGCTGTCCTGGAACTTGCTCTGTAAACTGACTTTGAACTCCTGCATGTGTCCTAAATACTAGAATTAAAGGTATGCACTGCCATGCCTGGATCTAAAACTTGTTTTGTGGCAGGCTGATCTTGAACTCAGAGATCTGCTTGCCTCAGTCTCCTGGAACTAAAGGCATATACTACCTACCACACCTGGTCCTAAACGTAGCTCAGTGGGATCTTGCCCCAAGGTCACCACACCCTTAATTCAATTTAATATCCTTGAATTCTGGATTCAGATCCATTTCACTTCCTGGTGCCCTTCATATATTTTTATATTTTTCCATTCTAAGCTTGTTGTGCTATTTCAAAACACTTTCAGGATACTTAAGCAGAGAACAAAGTTTCTGCTGGGTTTTTTTGAGATTTCCTTTGTCGGTGCAATTAATATAAATCTCTTTACCTTAGCCTCAGGTGGAGTCTTCAGACAAGGGCAGAAAGGAGCCACATTCCTAAGCAAAATATCACAAAAACAGTGTTTAGGCCACATACTGAAATTCTCCACTGAATGCTCTTGGGCCAGATCTGCCCAGTTCAAATCAATCTCAGGAACAAAATCTTTCATATTCCTTATTAGGATAGCCCATTTAGCCCTGCTTAATGCATTCCCCTACTTCCCAAATCCAAAGTCCCCAAAGTCCACATTCTTCCACACCAAAGCACAGTCAGATCTATATTTGGAATACCTCAGTCCCTGGTACCAACTTCTGTCTTAGTTAGGATTTTACTTCTGTGAGCAGACACCATGACCAAGGCATCTCTTATAAGTACAACATTTAATTTGGGCTGGCTCACAGGTTCAGAGGTTGTCCATTATCATCATTGTGGAAGTTTGGCAGTGTCCAGGCAGGCATGGTACAGGAGGAGCTGAGAGATCTACATATTCATCTGGAGGCTGCTAGGAGAAATCTGATTCCAAGAAGCTAGGACAAGTGTATTAAAGACCAAGCCCACAGTGATACAATATGGATATGATCACTATGTGAAAATTTAGATTTCACATTATTGAAAAGAAAGTTTCATATGCTTTAAGAATTAAAATGAAAATGAAAACTAAAGAAGAAACTAACTAAACTAATGAATTAGAAATTGTCTTAGCATATCTCTCTCTTGTGAGGCTATGCCAATGTCTGTCAAATACAGAAGTGGATACTCACAGTCATCTATTGGATGGAACACAGGACCCCTAATGAAGGAGCTAGAGAAAGTGCCCAAGGAGCTAAAGGGGTCTGCAACCTTATAGGTGGGACAACAATATGAACTAACCAGTACCCCGCCCCTCAAGAGCTGTGTCTCTAGATGCATATGTAGCAGAGGATGGGCAGTTGGCCATCAATGGGAGGAGAGGCCCTTGGTCTTGCGAAGATCATATGCCCCAGTACAGGGAAATGCCAGGGCCAAGAAGGAGGAGTGGGTGGGTTGGGGAGCAAGGTGGGGGAAGGTATAGGGGGCTTTAGTGGTAACATTAGAAATTTAAATGAAGAAAATATCTAATAAAAATTGCCATAAAAAAGAAATTGTCTTAGTCCTCTTTAACAGTTAAAATTAAGACAGAATATGATTTTATATTGTTTTAATTCCAGAGCAACATAGCATGTGTAAACACATAACTGCATCTGCCCACCATGTAACAATACACTGAGGACAATTGATTTCTCACCCTTCGTTCTCTTTCAGCATGCCTGTTTGCCTGGTTCTTATTTGCTTTGCAATTTGTCTATCCATAACTAGAGACTGCATTACAATTTCTAGTATTATTTTATATTTTTGCATCTGTTTTAATCTTTTTGTACATGATGCCTTCTGTTCCCTGAGTCTTTACTTTGGAATCACTCTTTCCTAAATCATTGTTCTTAAATGTTTCTTTTAGACAGAAGTTCTTCCCTAGAAATTTGCAAGAGTTTCTTGTATGATCATTTAATTCTTTCTCTTAGCACATAGATATTATTTTTTTTGAAACAGAAAGTATATAAATATTTAGAATATATATATATATACTATATATGAGCAAATTATAAGAAGTATATAAATATTTAGTATATATATATACTATATATGAGCAAATTGTAAGAATATATATATACATATATACACATACACACACTTTATGTTAAGTTTAATCCTTTCATTAGGAAAAACTTCATTATATTTAAGGGAGATGTTCCTTTTAAAATTCAGTGTTCCTGTTCTGAGATTGGAAATTATTCAAGTCATGTTTAACACAAATCTCAATACCCAAGGGACATTGTTTTCTTCTGTCTAGCAGTGATAGTTCTCAGCTATCACCTCTTCACAGAGCTAGTGAGGTCTCTTGGGTATAGACTTCAAAGGAGTATCTTGGAAGAAAGCACACAGCTCTGGGTCTGCTAACCTGAGCCTCGTGGGTAATTCCAACTTTACCCTTTCTCTAGGCTGTGTTCTGAATTCTCAGGAGTTCTTTGACTTTTAAGAAATGTATTTCTGCATTTAATTGGCTGCAATTTACATGACATTCTTTTTGAGGATGACTATTAAAAGAAATCAATTTTGCTACTATGACTGAATATACATACCATCAATTCACCAACATTAAAAAAAATCTTCCATATTTCAAATACTTTATGTATGGTCACTTTATGTGTTTGTGTTGATTAGTTTTAAGTTTCATCTTAAAATATTCTAGAATCATGTGGAAGGGAGTCTCAATGAAGAATGATATAGATTAACTTAACCTCTGGGCATGTCTGTTGGGAATTATCTTGATTATGTTATGTTTGTTAAGGTGAGAAGACCAGACCACTGTGGGTAGCTTCATTTCCTGGTCTGAAAATGAGACCATATGAGAATACTAATATGAGAATGTATACCTTCATCTACTGTTCTCTACTCCTAAGGATGTAATGTAACTAGCTGCTTCAAGTTCTTTTCATCATGTTTTCCAAGAAATGGTGGTCTAAATTGGAAATATAACCTTTTACTGTTGTGTTGCAATTGTCAGAATATCTTGCCATAACAACAAGAAAGGAGTAGTATAGTACGAAAGGATTGTTTGAGCTTGCATCATGACAAAAATATGCAAGAGTTCTCAGTTTGGGTTTGTATGAATGTTTCACTCCTCTGTTCTTACTTCCTCATCCTAAAAGCCAGGAGCCTTACTAATTATCTCAACATAAAGTTATTGATTACTTATTGTTGCTTTGCAAATTTCTCTGTAGGTTCAAAGAAGAAAGAAACAGAACAGCTTTTAATGAATGGCAAATTAGAATTGCCACTAAATTGCTGTTAGAGTTCAGAAGCAGCAGTCTCCAACAGAAACTCCAAAAGTGAGAAGGGGTCACAGGGTTGTATAGACTGGACCTTAAACAAGTTAACATAATTTCAAATAATATCACAAGCAAAGAGAGAGTAGATTGTCAGACTTGTTGGGCAAACCTGCGGCTCTCATGTCTGGGTTCGAGCCTGGGAGGCAACCTGAAGCTGAAAGAAAGGGAAACTAGGCGGACGAGAGAGAGATGGAACCAAGACAGGATTCTGATCAAGGCTCAAATTTTTAATGGTGGACATGCTTTATAAAGGAGGGGGGAAGCCCATTCCTACCAATTCATCCTTGGAGCCCAGCTGCAGGTGACCACGTGTAGTCTCCAGAATAGCTAGGCTGACTCCAAACAAGTAGCAGCAGTGGCAGTGGCTGAACAATAGAGTGATCCAGGGAGGCAGGCTCTACCCTAGGTAATCTTAGTGGCAACAAAGTCAACGTCTGGCTCAGCCTGCTTCAGGCTGCGGGGAGTGGGGTGGGGGCGAGTTACAATTTCCTCCCTGTTATTAATATTAAAAAAAGCTGGACTGAGGCACAAAATTTATTTATGCTCTATAGTTCTGCCTGATTTCTATGGGCCTAATGAAGAAACCTGTCTCAGTGGGATTCCCTAACTTTTCTCATGGTAAACCCTTATTTGGTTAAGACTGTCCTAACTGTCCTAGTAAACACTCTGCAGACCAGCCCTGAGCTGTTGGCTCCGTCTTTTGTAATGCTTAATTAGTTACTTAGTAAGGTAACTTCCTTACTGAATTCCTACTGAATTCCAAGTTGACCGCTTCAAGGTCTTACTAGGATGTTGGAACACTGGCAAAGACTTAACTATGTCAGAATTCAATCTAAAAGGGCAATTATAATAAGATAATACTAAAGGAGAGCACGTGGATCCATACACCAGACTAACGAGGGGATAGGATAAGAATGCACGGGTTATGAGAACACCAAAGTTCCAGGAGGTGAGTTTCCATGAAACTCTTTGCCTCGTGAGTGCTCCCAGGCCTCTCAGCCTGCAAAGCAAACTTCACTGGAGTGTGCATAGCATTCCCCCATTCTTATATTTCTGCCAAAGTTTTGGAATGTCCCACCTCGTTGCAGCTATAGATCTCAGAAGTGCTCTACAGATAAGTGGAAACACAACAATTTACTAATAAAATAGTGCCAATAATAATAGCAAGTGGGATAATATATTGAAACCAATCCAGGGGATTCAATGCACTTAGGTTATCTTTAAAATCTCTGGCCAATTCATCAGTGTTCCAAGTGTCCAAGTGACTATTGCTAATATCTAAAATTTCTGCCTTTCTAGCCTTAATATATGCTATGTCCTGCCCTATTATTAAGACTACTACTTCTAAGACATTAACCTTTGCCTCTAATTCTTTACGTGGCTGTGTGGTGTATTATTAATAAGCCACAGCCTCTAGGCATGTACCTCTGTCTAGATTGATATGATTCTGAGATTTGGGTGTCCTTCTCAGACTGTCTGGCCCTCATAGCAAACCTTAATCCCAAATCAGACCAAAAGCCACAATATGTACTAGAATGCTTCTTGAATGAAGATTAGTAACTGCCACCTGCATTGTTGGAGGCAGGGATGCATGCCTGCTGCAGTCAGGCTGAAGGGTGTTGACTGACCTGCTTGAAAAACAGTCAAGACAGTGAAAAAAGCACAGTGCAAAAGCTTCTTTTGGGGAAGTCCAGGTACTCCATTCAATTGCAAATTAGCAAAGATCAGGCTAGATTTAGAGCTCCCATTGTGGGGGAGGTGACCTTTTTTAATATAAATTTAGAATTTAAACTTTATTTAGAACAACATCTGGGTAGATCTGCAAAGATGCTCTTTTAGTTAAAGGGAATTTACCCTGAAGGCAGGGAGGGGGGAGGTTCTCAGAACTTCCCTAGTCACAGTTTGTGAAGCAAAAGAAATGCCACACAAACCTCAGTGAGGCTGCTCAGAGCTGAGCTCCAGTCTACCCAAGAGCAAACATTTCTCAATCTGAGCACTCTGCTAGAGTCCTGGCCCAAAGATTATCCCTATTTTGAAGTATCTTTAAAGACCTGTTTTCCTGGGTTTGCTCCTGCCACATGTGGTTTAGAATGACTCTAACTCTGAGTTACCAATTTTAAGCTAACTTTCTGTTACAAGCAAAAGACTGCCTGACCCTTTAAGAGCTGCATTTGCAGTCAGCTCCCAGTTGGGCTTTTCCAGTCACAGTAGCACTTCTCTAAATTTTCACATAGCTTTAAACACATACACAAAACACACAAAACAGAAACCAACAGCTCCAGACACATGCAACCCTTTCTTGTCTTTCACGAGCAGGCAAAAGAATTAGAAAGGTAAGCTTCCATTTCATAAACAAAACTTGGTCCCTCTGACCAATCTCCGGAGACTGCCAGATGTCTCTGGCTCTCCCCACTCCCCAGGGGATGCCCTGGGCAGCAGTCTTCCTAGCACATCTGCTGACCACAGTCCTCCAGTCCTTACAGCCCGAAGGGACAGCTGCAAATACCAAGAGAGCATTTCAGAAAACCCATCATCTATAAACACCAGAGAAACCAAACTCAGGCAGATCCAAACTCAGACTGTGCCATGCTTCAGAGACAAGGAACTAAACAGAAACAACAAACCAACACATCTAGCACATGGTCGTTTCAGGAAACATAAGACAGACACTCAAAACAAAGACACCAGCCGGCACTCACACAAGAGGGGATTCCCCGATTTTCTCTCTGTCCCTGGGAGAGTTTCAAAATCCACTTTCCCCGCGCCTGATGCAGTTTCCAACTGCAGCAATCCGCCTGTTCATTCTTATTAAACCCATATTCCCAGCTTCTGGAAGCTGTGGCCGACTGCGTGTTCAGTTCCTAGTTCCCGATATATCACTGCTGAACCTAAGTGAATCCAGCAAGGGGGTTTAGCACTGTTCCAGCTTGGCCCATACCGCACCCTTAGCAACCTTTTACCCTTTGCTTCCTGCCCCGGTGCTAATTTTCTTTAATTCTTTTCTTCTTCCATGGAGCTCCAAACCAGCAGTGTTTCTCCCAGTATCTTCTGCCTTTCCCAGGCCCCGTGTGGGACGCCAAATTGTTGGGCCAACCTGAGGCTCTCATGTCTGGGTTCAAACCTGGGAGGCAACCTGAAGCTGAAAGAAAGGGAAACTAGGTGGATGAGAGAGAGATGGAACCAAAACAGGATTCTGATCAAGGCTCAAATTTTTAATGGTGGACATGCCTTATAAGTGAGGGGGGAAGACCATTCCCGCCAAATCATCCTTGGAGCCCAGCTGCAGGTGACCACATGTAGTCTCCGGAATAGTTAGGCCGACTCCCAACAAGTAGCAGCAGCGGCAGTGACTGAAAAATATAATAACAGGGTTAAAGAAAGTCTAGGAAAGACAAAGTTATTGAACTCCAGAAGGCAAATTCATAACCATATTTCAATTTTCAGAATACAGGTGATATGTTCAACAGTGACACATTTGCTATGAGATAGATCATGCAGTATTCTTTGTAATTTGAAGAAAGTTTGACATTCTTAAATATTTATAAACATTTGCCTCTTTCAGTTCTATATCTGGGGAATGGTTGAGGGAGAATATTGTCACTAAGGTTTTGAATCTTTGAAATTATTGTACTATCAGGAATATGGTTAAATACTAACTATAATCAACCTTCAGCACTGTCCCTACCCTAGGAAAGGCAGCCTTGCAATCTAGAGAAAGTATTGTCTGAATGTTAAATGGATGGTTTCCTTGGAAGTTTCTGAATCTTATGTTACAAATCTTGATTTCTCTGCTTGTTGTCCCAACATGGACCCTCAACTAGAAGGTCATTTCATTTAGTAAAGTTATCTTATCTGGAGAGTCTTATTCACATAAATTAATGATACTGAATAGTCTGTGATTACACCTAAAATATTTAGATTTTGAATTTAAAAGACTTTCTTTCAGAAATTGTATAGCTGTTTGTTTATATGAAAGGCAGGATTTGTTATGTATGTGTGGACAAGGATAGATCTGCAGTTAGAATATTATTGTAGAGAAGGCTCAGGGAGAGGTGTTGGTCTGGATGAGAGATACTGGAGTCATATGTATGATGACTAGAAAAGGGAAGTGAAATTCTTAGTGAAGTGCTATTTGGTTAAACTTAGGGAAGGCTCTGCTCTGCTCTGCTCTCAGTCAAGCTGTTCCCATTGATTTGTGACAGAATGTCTAGAAAGACAAGAAAATGTTTCTATTTTGACTTCTTCCTTCAGGCTTCTCAAACCATGAACACCTTCCTAGTGACACCAAAAGTACTCCCTGAGATATGTCCTCTACTCTAAAAAGAGTGCCCATACATTTACACAATGGAGTACTACTCAGCTATTAAAAAGAATGAATTTATGAAATTCCTAGCCAAATGGATGGACCTGGAGGGCATCATCTTGAGTGAAGTAACACAATCACAAAAGAACTCATACAATATGTATTCATTGATAAGTGGATATTAGCCCAAAACTTAGGATACCCAAGATATAAGATACAATTTGATAAACGCATGAAACTCAAGAAGAATGAAGACCAAAGTGTGGACACTGTGCACCTTCTTAGAATTGGGAACAAAACACCCAGGGAAGGAGTTACAGAGACAAAGTTCGTAGCTGTGATGAAAGGATGGACCATTTAGAGACTGCTGTATCCAGGGATCCGTCCCATAATCAGCTTCTAAACGCTGACACCATTGCATACACTAGCAAGATTTTGCTGAAAGGACCCAAATATAGCTGTCTCTTGTGAGACGATGCCGGGGCCTAGCAAACACAGGAGTGGATGTTCACAGTCAGCTATTGGATGTATCACAGGGCTCCCAATGGAGAAGCTAGAGAAAGTACCCAAGGAGCTAAAGGGATCTGCAACCCTATTGTTGGAACAACATGATGTACTAACCAGAACCCTGGAGCTCTTGTCTCTAGCTGCATATGTATCGAAAGATGGCCTAGTCGGCCATCACTGGAAAGAGAGGCCCATTGGACTTGCAAACTTTATATGCCCCAATATAGGGGAATGCCAGGGCCAAAAGAATGGGAATGGGTGGGTAGGGAAGTGGGGGGCGCTATGGGGGACTTTTGGGATAGTATTGGAAATGTAATTGAGGAAAATATGTAATAAAAATATAAAAAAAAAAAAAAAAAAGAGTGCCCAAGTAGCTGTTCTATTGCTGAAGATGTGAGTAGAACTTGAAGGTATGTAGAATTTCTAGCACATATCCTCAGAATCTTTCATGGTATACAATGGAAGATGGTGTCAGGGTGTGTAGCGTTCAGAAGTAATTTTCAAGAAGTTTTTTTTTAACAAGACAGATGCCACTCTATTTTTTATTTTATTTTATTTTATTTTATTTTATTTTATTTTATTTTATTGGTATGTCTCATGTAGATCAGTCTAGCCTTGAACTTGAATTCTATATAATTAAGGATAACCTTGAAATTCTGATCTTCTTACCCCTACTTCCTAGGTCCTGAGGTTTCTGGTGTGTACTACTATATCCTATTTATATAGTACTCCTGGTCAAACCTGAGGGTATCCTGAATGCTAATGAAGTATCTACCAACTGGTCCTTATAACTCAGCCACCCAGAAGCCCACTCTACTTCTTATATTACATTCTAAGATGTTAGAGGTGGGCACATTAGAAGAAATTAAAAAAAAATACAAGTTATTCCTTTACATCATCATGGCTAAATAAAATTATATTACCTAATAAAAAAAGCAATAGAATCAAAAAGCCTGAATAGGATGAAGCCTTGCATCATCCTGTTCTTAGTAGAAAATTGAGATCATGAGTGTCCTCTAAAGCATTCATGGGTGGCAGAAGCAGAGTCAGCATAAGTCATAGGTAGAATGTTGGGCGTTCTGTTGTACAAATCTGTAATCCCATAACATTAGAGGTGGAAGCAAGAAGAATTCTTTGAATCTGAGGCTAGGCTGGCCTACACAGTCAGCCTTTATTTTGCTACACAGTATTATCTGTCCTACTAATCACATGTATATAAATATTAAAATGATAAGACTATGAAAAATTCAGCCACCAAAAGGTGAATATTTAAATTCTAAGTATTACAAATAGAATGTATATCAGTTAAGAAATCTAGTGAATGAATGGAATATGTGCTAGTATGTTATACTGGTTTTTAAATTGACTTAATGATGATATTGTTGCAAACTGTAACATCTTCTGGAAGCATAACTTGCAGACAGATAAAACTGTTACTCTCACTACATCTGCACTTTCTATTTCTGCTTCAGATATTATATTGATATGTTATAAATAAAAGACTAAAAATGACTACCCAGAAACTAATTGCTTATTTTCTACCAAAGTATTGCTCAGCTTAGCCATATCTGATTATCCCATTCATTTAATTAAAACTTAATGTGTACTCACAGTCATCAGTTATCAGACAGTCATTTGAACTGCAATGAACATGAGTTGTGAGTGGGTTCATTATGGAGAACACACCTGCTCAATGACATGCAGGTCATAGTGAGAGGAAAGGTACTTTAAATTGCATCAGAATGAAAATAAAGAATACAGTATTTTATGAAATGATTACCAAGGCATTGGAGAGTTAGAATGTAATTTTAATGTATGTGGGACTCCCAGCTGCTTGTTCTTAGCAGATGGTACACAAATCCTACAAAGTTGCATACCTTGAAACTTCAACATCTTTGCACAATTCCCTTTCAAATCTGTTAAGAAGACAAATGGGCAAGTAAAATGAATAAATCAAGGTCGAAGATGAAACAAACGCACTTATATCGAAGGAGGCAGTAACTTTAGTCAATTTTCTTTGTTGTTGTTGTAATGCTGAACATGGAACTCTGGGACTCACACAGGCCATTACTTCAATGTTGAGTTAGTAGAGGCTGAGATATTTTTCTATCAATATTAGATTGCTATTTTATTAAATGCATTTGTCCTTTATTTGTGTTTGGAGATAGGAATAAGTCATTGGGTAAAATATTTGATATGTTTCCCTCATTTTAGAATCAACAAATATACCAGGGAAAGGAATATACAGAGGAAGTAAGGAACTTGGCCAATCACCATTAACTGTAATTGGCAGTTGCTTATGCTTCCCTAGATCAATCTCATTTTCAAATCATGGAACTCCTAACAGAGAAATTCACTGAGTCCAATAACTGACCTAACAACACTCATCATTGATGAATCTGATTTTTTTTTCATGTAGCCAAACTGATTACTTCAATAGAGATGCAAAAGTCAAAAAGCCAGAGACATGTCCTTAGAAATGTCAGCAGCGACTCCCAGAAAACAGAGCCAAGACTTAATTTATTATTAGAGAAAATGTTTCCCTGAGATTATAATGAAAATGGATCATATTATGTGTAATTGGAGTGGCAGCCTTCATGGATTTCATCAGAGTATAGAAAATGCATGCCTGGGTTAAGTTTGCTAGGACATACAATAGAAATGAAATGATAATAAAACTGGAGAGAGAGCCACTATCAAACACACAGTGTGCAGATATGATGGTACATAGGAATGTCAAGTCTGATTAAAGGTGATATAACTTCTATCAAAGTATGGATGCCCTTATGAAAACATAAGTGATATAAATCATACACTGATGTTATTTCATTTTTAAACACTCAACAGTGAGTGACCAGATTAAGAGGAAGAAATGATGACTAAACCAAAACACCAAATATAGAGTCATTCTAAAGTGAACTTAAAAGACTGTAAGAATAATAAAAAGAAAAAAAACAAGGAAATATGTATAGATGTAGAATAAATATATTTCTTAAAATAGTTGTATGTATATGAGTGTGTTTGTGATGGATATGTAGGTGTGTGTGTGTGTCTGTATGTGTTTGTGCATACATGTATGTAGTGTGTGTTTATGTGTATGTGGTATGTGAGTGTGTTTGTGTGTGTCTGTGGTAGATTTGTGTACATTTACATTCAGGAGAACAAGAAAGTCAAGGTTGGCGTAATGTCTTTTCTCCCATTAGTTGCCACTTTATTTTTTGACTGATTTTTCTGCTTTATAGCTTAGCCAGTGAACAATTGGGATGAACATAAGAATGAAATTATACATCCACAGATATTAAAGATGCATGTGTATGTTCTGGGCTTCCAAATCAGTTTCTCCTTATTGAATAGCAAGGGTTTACCCACTGAACCATCTGCCAAACCCAGGACCCCAGATCCCTTGATGGGTATTGTCCTTTTATTATTTGTCTTTATGTACATACATAAAGCTATTTGTGTATGTTAGTTTGAATTATTTAAATTATAAGATATAAAATAATGGGTTTATTAAATTTTATCATATTCTATACCCTAATGAGGATTGTGAAATGTCGTCATTTCCCAATAGAGAAAATTATTTATACAATCTTCATTTTCTATCAAAAGAATCAGTTTAAAGTCAATAGAATCCTTACAGCTAACTTTTATATATAAACTTTAAAGTTTTCAATTTTATAAGTTCAGATAACCCCATCAAAGAAACATAAAGCTATTAAAATCATTTGTAAAAATGATAACGATCAAAATACTGAATAAGCAGTGAAAATATCCAAGCTCTGTCAAAGACAGTAATTGACAGAGTAGTCATATAATGTGTTCATTAGACAGCTATTTTTATCACTTCAAATGAACACAGCTACAATTAAACTGAGATAACCTTCCAGCTTTAAGGTGGCTTATTCAGACTGCTTGCAATTATGACTTCAAGGGTCACCTTCCCTTATGCACTAAATGAAAGATGCATATAATTCTTGCCACTTCTTCACACTTTTACATTGGCAATGAATCCTCACATTGGCCCCTAGAGCCTCACACCTACTGCAGATGGAAAATATAATATTTTAGCATCAGCATAATTAAGAAAACATTCAGACATGGACAGTACTTAATAGATCCTTATGTTGATTTATTTTGAATATTTTCTCATTAGAACTTAGGAATGTTGACTATAAGATTTGATGGCCACAGCGGGAAATGTGCCCTAGCCAGAGCAAGGAGAACGAATGCTCTGCCAAGGTAGGGTACACAACTATACGCTGCTATTGTCTCACACAAGAGAACCATTCTCAATGGCAAAGGTCTTAGATTCTGTATTCCCAACAGATGCAATGAAACTAGTCTGTGTCTTCAATCTAAGTAACTTGAGAACACACAGGGAAGTGTGCATGGCTGAGGATTTATAAAGAAGATAAGCTTAAGTTTAGCTTCTTGGAGTTTTGTGTAGGACAAATAAAGTTACTATGTTTGCCATGTTAGGGGTATCTAGAAAATATTAAGTAATTAATGGCAAGCAATGAGCCAGAACTCACTTGAGGCTTGGTAACCAAGTGGCTAAGAGAGTACAAGTCTCACCAGAAATAATGGCAGAAGGTTATTCTGAGACTAGCTAGTATGCTGTGGTATGGTTTGTGCTGAGACTACAGGTTATCTAAGTAAGTCTTTATTGTTATGTTATGCTCCTTTCATCTTTGTACCATGTTATTTAAAAACATAATCACAGATTCACAAAATATTGTGAGGGGGAGAGTTTACTTAAATATTAAAATATTAGCCAATATTGATGTATATATACTTCCTGTGTTTCAACTGTAATGGTGTTCACTATATATGTTACCTCATTGAATCCTTACAATATCTCTATGACTACAATTTAGGCATTAAACATAGTTTCAAAAAAGCTTGGCATTCTTCTTGGTGTTACCAGCAAAGAGGTCATTAGGTACTTATGTACTGTCATAAGGATATTATGGAATTTCAATCTCTTCCATCAATGAGGTAAATTACTCTGTTTTGTATAGGGCTTAGCAGTGATATACCACTGTTCACAATCTCAAAGCAATCAGCCAATTGAGCAGACACTGAGAATTACAAACCCTGATATGTGATAAACCTGCATGTTAATTAACTGAGGCACTTGTTATAGCAATGAAAAAAATCATTAATGAATCTATGAAGTCAATAGTATTTCTTCTAATTTGTACTTCAGGAACTCAGCTGAAGTTTGAAGAATTATAGTCATATAATACAGATTTTAAAAAATGACACAAACCAAGGACTAGTATATTAATCAACAACCCTTAGTGGTATGGGAAGGGACAGAATTAGTATCAAAAGGAACATCGATGTAGACTGCTAGACCATAATGCTACTAGAATGTTCATGTAGCCAGCGTAGGATGCACTGTGCCCTGAGGTCTAAGGGAACTGCATTAGTTACCCAGAAGTTGCCCCTAAGCTTGGAGTAAAGCTCTGTTCATGAGATTCATTTTAGAGATTTTAGCCTGTCATATGTAATCAGATA
The DNA here is from genome assembly GCF_978045245.1 of Mus caroli. Classification (NCBI taxonomy): domain Eukaryota; kingdom Metazoa; phylum Chordata; class Mammalia; order Rodentia; family Muridae; genus Mus; species Mus caroli. The sequence continues at coordinate 150,252,043 of NW_028227258.1, read as the reverse complement.
ATGCCAGGGACCAAAGAACAACCCCCAGCCAGGACCATTCATGGATATTGTATTAGTTAGGGTTTTACTGCTGTGAACAGACACCATGACCAAGGCAAGTCTTATAAAAAACAACATTTAATTGGGGCTGGCTTACAGGTTCAGAGGTTCAGTCCATTATCATCAAGGTGGGAACATGACAGCATCCAGGCAGGCATGACGCAGGAGGAGCTGAGAGTTCTATGTCTCCATCCAAAGGCTGCTTGCGGAAGACTGACTTCCAGGCAACTAGGGTGAGGATCTTATACCCACACCCACAGTGACACACCCATTCCAACCAGGTCACACCTATTCCAACAAGGCCACACCTTCAGATGGTGCCACTCCCTGGTCCAAGGATATACAAACCATCACATTCCACTCCCTGGTCCCCATAGACTTTTTCAAAAACATGAGTCTATGGGGGCCATACTTAAACATAGCATAATGCAAAATGCATTTAGTGCAACTTTCAAAGGCCTCATAGTCTATAGCAGTTGCAACAATGTTAAAAGTCCAAAGTTCAAGGTCTCTTCTGAGATTCATTCAACTTAATTAACTGTAATCTCCAGAGCAAGGCAGGAAACCAGCTGGGCAAACTCCAAACTCTGCATCTCCATGGCTGATGTCAAAGCGGTCTTCAGATCTCCACTCCTTTTTCATCTTTGTTGACTGCAACAAACTGCTTTCCCTTGGCTGGTTCCACTCCCTGTTAGCAGCTTTCCTCAGCATGTATCCCATGGCTCTGGCATCTTTAATACCTTTGAGTCTCCAAGGCAATTTCAATGTTACAGCTTCTTGTTTCAGTGTCTGGGATTCCACTTGATCTTTTGGACTCCTCCTAAGGGCTGGTATCACTTTTCCATCTCTGTGCTCTGTAGCACTCTAAGCTCAGGTTGATCCACTCTACTACGGCTGCAGTTCTTGGTGATCACTCCATGGTACTGACATCTCCAATACACTGGGGTATTCCACACCAACTAGGCTTCACCAATAGCCTCTCATAGGCTCTCTTCAGGGTTCCAAGCCTCAAATCCTTTGCATGACCCCTTCAGTCCTAAGCCATCAACTACAGCTGAGGCTTCACCTTCTCCAATGGCCTTCCCTGGCCTCTCACAGTGCTAAGCCTCAGCTTCTCTCCATGATCCCTTCATTCCTTCACAAGCAGTACCACCTGAGTGTCTCTTACACATTACCAAGTCCAGCCGCAGCATGAGGTACAACCTTGGGTATCTCTGGAACACAGCTTCTTTGTGCTCCCAGAAAACAATTTCCAGAAGATTTCACCTCAACAATGCTGGCCTCTTCTTAATTACCGCTAATTCCTTAGCTCCAGCTAACCAGCATCAATTTTCGCAGTAGTTCCTTCCATTCTTAACTCTAGAGCCAGAGGCACATGGCTGAAGCTGCCGAGTTCTGCTGCTTACAGGAACTAGAACATGATCCCCTTGTATTATTACATTATCACTAGCTTTATGTCCTCCTAAATTCTTCACTGCCTAAGCTTGGCTATCCTGGTTCGTGCTTTGTAGATTGACCTTGAATGCAGAGATCAGCATGCCTGTCTCCTGAGATTAAAGGTGTGTACCACCATGCCTGGATTTAATTTAGCTGGGTAGGATCTTGCCCCAAGGTCCCACTCCCTTAATCTGTTATCTCCTAGAACACAGGAATTTGTTCCATTTCACTCCCTGGTACCCCTTTAATACTCAAACCATATATTTTATATTTTTCCTTTCTAAGCTTGCTATGCTTATTCAAACTTCTCTTCATAAGACTTAACCAGAGAACAAAGTCTCTGCTGGGCTTTTTTGAAACTTCTTTTGTCAATGCAATTAATCCAAGTCTCTTCACCTTAGCCTCAGACAAACTTTTCAGACAAGGGCAAAAAGTAGCCACATTCTTCACCAAAATACCACAAAACCAGTCTTTATGCCACATTCTGAAATTCTTCTCCTTTGAAATCTCTTGGGCCAGGTCAACACAGTTCAAATGACTCCCAGCAACTAAGTCTTCCATATTCCTACTAGGATGACCCATTAAGCCCCATTTAAAGCATTCCATTGCTTTCCAAATACAAAGTCCCAAAATCCACATTCTGTCAAATAAAAGCATGGTCAGGCCTATCACAGCAATACCCCACTCCTGGTACCAACTTCTGTATTAGTTAGGGTTTTACTGCTGTGAACAGACACCATGACCAAGGCAAGTCTTATAAAAAACAACATTTAATTGGGGCTGGCTTACAGGTTCAGAGGTTCAGTCCATTATCATCAAGGTGGGAACATGACAGCATCCAGGCAGGCATGACGCAGGAGGAGCTGAGAGTTCTATGTCTCCATCCAAAGGCTGCTTGCGGAAGACTGACTTCCAGGCAACTAGGGTGAGGATCTTATACCCACACCCACAGTGACACACCCATTCCAACCAGGTCACACCTATTCCAACAAGGCCACACCTTCAGATGGTGCCACTCCCTGGTCCAAGGATATACAAACCATCACAGATATGCTGGCTCATAGACTAAGATTACACACTCAAAGGGTGACAGCATACCAGCTACAACTAATCTCTGTTTGCTCTCTCTTTCACAAAAGACTTTACTGTGCACTTGCTGTTGAATTGTAATATCCCTTTCCTCTAAAAGTCTGTGGTAACTTATATTTTCCATCTCAAAAAACTATTGTTCAACTATGTGAACTCAACATTTGACATTTAATGGAATTAGCTGGAAGGCATTTTTCTGTAAGGGTCATGGACACTATATATGTATGTATATATAGCTATAGATTGGTTTTGCATGGCCATCCTCTGCTACATATGCACCTAGAGCCATGAGTCCTACCATGTGTTTTCTTTGATTAGTGGTTTAGTCCCAGGGAGCTTTGGGAGTACTGGTTAGTTCATATTGCTCCTTCTATGGGGCTACAAACCCCTTCAGCTCCTTGAGTATTTTCCCTAGCTCCTTCACTGGGGATTCTGTGCTCTGTCCAAAGGATGGCTGTGAGCACCCACTTCTGTATTTGTCAGGCATTGGCAGAGCCTCTCAGGAGACCACTATATCAGGCTCCTGTCAGCAAACTCTTGTTTGCATCCACAATAGTCTCTGGGTTTAGTGGTTGTATATGGTATGGATTCCCAGGTAGGGCAGTCTCTAGATGGTCATTCCTTCAGTCTCTACTCCACACTTTGTCTCTGTAACTCCTTCCATGGGTATTTTGTTCCCCCTTCTAAGAAGGATTGAAATATCCACACTTCGGTCTTTCTTCTTGAGTTTCATGTGTTTTGTGAATTGTATCTTGGGCAGTCCGAGCTTCTGGGCTAATATCCACTTATCAGTGAGTGCATATCATGTGTGTTCTTTTGTGAATGAGTTACCTCACTTAGAATGATATCCTCCATATCCATCCATTTGCCTAAGAATTCCATAAGTCCATTGTTTTTAATATGTGTATTATTCCATTGTGTAAATGCACCACATTTTCTGTATCCATTCTTCTGTTGAGGTACATCTGCATTCTTTCCAGTTTCTGGCTATTATACATAAGGCTGCTATGAACATAGTGGATCATGGGTCCTTATTTCATGTTGGAGCATCTTCTGGGGATATGCCCAGGAGTGGTATTGCTGGATCTTCCAGTAGTACTATGTTTTCTAAGGAACAGCCAAACTGATTTTAAGAGTGGTTGTACCAGCTTGCAATCTCACCAGCAATGGAGGACTGTTCCTCTTTGTCCATATCCTTGCCAGCATCTGCTGTCACCTGAGTTTTTAATCTTAGCCATTCTGACTGGTGTGACAGGGAATCTCCGGGTTGTTTTTATTTGCATTTCCCTGATGAATAAGGATATTGAACATTTTTTTTAGGTGCTTCTCAGACATTTGTTATTCTTCAGTTGAGAATTCTTTGTTTAGCTCTGTACCCCATTTTTCATAGGGATATTTGTTTCTCAGGAAACTAACTTCTTGAATTCTTTGAATATATTGGATATTAGCAGTCTATTGGATTTAGGCTTGGTAAAGATCTTTTCCCAATCTGTTGGTTGCCTTATTGTCTTATTGACAGTGTCCTTTGCCTTACAGAAGCTTCACAATTTTATGAGGTCCCAATTCTTGATCTTAGAGCATAGGCCATTGGTGTTCTGTGCAGGAATTTCCCCCCTGTGGCCATATCTTCGAGGCTCTTCCCACCTTTCTCCTCTATAAGTGTCAATGTCTCTGGATTTATGTGGAATTCCTTGATCCACTTTGACTTGAGCTTTGTACAAGGAGATAAGAACTGATTGATTCACATTTTTCTACATGCTAATCACCAGTTAAGCCACCACCATTTCTTGAAAATGCTGTTCTTTCTCCATTTAGTTTGATTTTGGCTACTAGCTTACTGTATATTGCTTTTACTAAGTTTAGGTATGTGCCTTGAATTCCTGATCTTTCCAAGAGTTTTATTATGAAGTGGTGTTGGATTTTGCCAAATGCTTTCTCAATATCTAGTCAGGTGATCATGTGTTTTTTGTCTTTGAGTTTGTTTATATAGTGGATTACATTGATGGATTTCTGAATGTTGTACCATGCCTGTATCCCTGGGAAGAAGCCTACTTGATCATAATGGATGATAGTTTTGAGGTGTTCTTGGATTTGGTTTGCCAGAATTTTATTGCGTATTTTTCTATCAATATTCATAAGGAAAATTGGCCTGAAGTTCCCTTCTTTGTTGGGTTTTTGTGTGGTTTAGGTATCAGGGCAATTTTGGCTTCATAGAATCAATTGGTAGAGTAGCTTCTGTTTCTATTTTGTGGAATAGTTTGAGAAGCATTGGAATTATGTCTTTTTTGAAGGTCTGATAGAACTCTATACTAAAGCCATCTGGTCCTGGGATTTTTTTGGTTGGGAGACTATTAATGACTGTTTCTATTTCTTTAGGAGACATGGGACTCTTTAGATCATTAATCTGATCCTGATTAAACTTTGTTACCTGGCACAGTCTAGAAAACTGTTCACTTCACCCAGGTTTTCCAGTTGTGTTGTGCATTCGTAGTAGAATCTGATGATTTTTTGGATTTCCTCAGATTCTGTTGTTATGTCTCCCTTTTCTTTTTTTATTTTGTTAATTAGGATTCTGTCCCAGTACCCTCTAGTTAGACTGGCTAAGGGTTTATCTATCTTGTGGATTTTCTCCAAGAACCAACTTCTGGTTTGTTTGATTCTTTGTATATAGTTCTTTTTGTTTCCACAAGGTTGATTGAAGCCCTGAGTTTGATTATTTCCTGCTGTCTAAATCTCTTGGGTGAATTTGCTTCTTTGTGTTCTAGAGCTTTCACATGTGCTATCAAGTTAGTGTATGCTCTCTCCAGTTTCTTTTTGGAGGCACTCAGAGCTATGAGTTTTCCTCTTGACTCTGCTGTCATTCTGTACCACAAGTTTTGGTATATTGTGCCTTCATTTTCATTAAACTCTAAAAAGTCTTTAATCTCTTTCTTTATTTCTTCCTTGAACAAGTTATCATTGAGTAGAGTGTTGTTCAGGTTCCACCTGAATTCAGAATTTCTATTATTTATGTTATTGAAGATCAGCCTTAGTCTGAGGTGATCTGATAGGATGCATGGGATTATCTCAATATTTTTGTATCTGTTTCGACCTGTTTTGTGACTGATTATATATGGTCAATTTTGGAGAAGGTACCATGATGTGCTGAGAAGGTATATCCTTTTGTTTTAGGATAAAAATGTTTTGTAGATATCTGTTAAATCCATTTGTTTCATAACTTCTGTTAGTTTCACTGTGTCTCTGTTTAGTTTTTCTTTCCATTATCTGATCATTTATGAGATTGGGGTGTTGAAGTCTCCCATTATTATTGTGTGTGGTACAGTATGTGCTTTGAGCTTTAGTTAATTTTCTTTCATGAACTTGGATATCCTTGAGTTTGGAGTATAGATGTTCAGAATTGAGAGTTCATCTGGGTAGATTTTACCTTTGATGAGTGTGAAGTGTCCCTCCTCATCCTTTTTTTGATAACATTAGGTTGAAACTCAATTTTATTCTATATTAGAATGGCTACTCCAGCTTGTTTCCTTAGACCATTTGCTTGGAAACTTGTTTTACACTCTTTTACTGTAAGTTAATGTCTGTATTTGTCACTGAGTTGGCTTTCCTGTATGCAGCACAATTTTCGGTCCTGTTTATGTAACCAGTCTTTTAGTCCATCTCTTTTTATTGGGGAATTGAGTACATTGGTGTTAAGAGTTATTAAGGAGAAGTAATTGTTTCCTGTTATTTTTGTTGTTAGAGTTGGGATTCTGTTGTTGATCTTCCTTTTAGTTTGTTGAGAGATTAGCTTCTTGCTTTTTCTAGGGAGTAGTTTCCCTTCTTATGTTGGAGTTTTCCCTTTAATTCCCTTTAAATGGCTGGATTTGTGGAATGATATTGTGTAAATTTGGTTTTGTCATAGAATACTTTGGTTTTTCCACCTATGTTAATTGAGAGTTTGCTTGGTGTAGTAGCCTGGGCTGGCATTTGTGTTTCTTAGGGTCTGCATGACATCTGTCCAGGATCTTCTGGCTTTAGTAAATTCTGGTGAGAAGTAAGGTGTAATTCTGATAGGTCTGCCTTCATATGTTACTTGACCTTTTTCCCTTACTGCTTTTAATATTCTTTCTTTGTTTTGTGCATTTGGTGTTTTGATTATTATGTGGTGGAAGGAATTTCTTTTCTGGTCCAAACTATTTGG